>NC_056685.1:108445045-108816295 GCF_018350215.1 Panthera leo | reverse complement strand
GTATAACATCCATAATCAGGTTTTAACATCCAGGGTCCTTGAATTTGTATGCAGTACCTATATAGTGTCTTATGGACTGTTAAGATATAAAAATTAAATATAATCAAAAATATTTTTAAGAATAACTTAAGCTTTTATTCTTTCAGTGAACTTGAAATTTAATAGGTTAAAAAAATACCTCAGGGTTTGAGGAAAGCATATTTTGGTGATTTTGTAAAGGATTAATTAGAGAAGCAAAAAAGATTTTTGCATGGAATTTGTGTTGATTATTTTGATGATCTTAACATATTTCCCTAAATAAACTGTCAAGACAAATTTAAAGGCCAGATTTCATTTTTAAAAAAGCTTCTGTTTGGTTTTAGCTCAGAGATAGAGTGCTGAAAGGAGGATCACTCTCATCCATACAACATTGCTAAACCTGGGACAAATTGCACATCAATTACTTTTTTTGAACCCATCACAATTAGCTTGCAGTGCAATGAAGTAATCTGAAACCTTGAGAAAGAGAGCCACCTTCAGCAACAAAACAAAACAAGACAAAAAAAAAAAAAAAAAAAAAAAAAAAAAAAAGCAGATCCCTGTCATGTGCTTACTTGAAATGGATAAGAAACACAGATTAGGTTATTTTAACATATTTCTAAAGACAGATATCAATTAGACTAGTGTGGACACCCAGTGGGCTACAGATATGAGGAGTTCTCAAACTTTTTCAGAGTTTCCCTCCATGAACCTGGGGTATTATAGAAAAACAATCGGGCAGCATCCAAAAAATCTCTTCTGGTACTGGTTGAGGAAGTAGACCAGCATCAATTCCTGAAATTTTGCCTGGATTCCACATCCTCTATTTCCTATTCATAATAAAATATTTAGTCTTCAAAGAGAAGACTGATAGTTTCAGGTATTGGTGTAAACTCACTGCAGCTGATGGAAAGGAAGAAATTATAACATTTTAAATAATATCTTCCAAAAATAGAAGGGCAATAAACAATCTCCAACTCACTCAAAAGTCAACATTTCCTTTCAGAAATGCCATTCAGAACCACTTAAAGAAAAAGAAACATTAGACAAATGTGACTTATGAGAATAAATGCAAGGGGAGGAGCCAAGATGGTGGAGCAGCATGGAAATTCTCTGCTTCTCTCGTCCCTGAAATGCAGCTAGATCAGCACCAAACCATTTTTTACACCTAGAAAATTGATCTGAGGACTAACACAACAATATGCATAACTTGAGCCACAGAACTTGGCAGGTACACAGCATGGAGAGGTGAACTGGGGGAGAGAGAAGCCACAGGGGGTAGGGAGCTGTTTTTGTTTGTGGAGAGAGGATGGAGATAGAGTAGAGATTATAGGAAAAACACTCTCCCTGAAAGCAGCTAGAGAGAAAGAGAAAGAGTGGAAACACTAGCAAGGAACTGAACAAGAAAAGGAGAAAGGAGATGGTTCCAATACTGTTAGGACTCTATAAATGGGAGAACTTAGTCAGAAACTCTGCAGCTCAATACCTGGTCTGGGCTCTGGTGGGAAGGGTGAATCCCCAGGATCAGACAGCAAGATCCAAGGGGTCCTCAGGCCACACGGGGAGAGGCAGTTCCCCTACCGAGAGGACATTTGGTAGAGGCCATGCAGCCTTCCCCCAGGCAAAGGCCCCAGTGGACCCCAGACAACAGCCACATTAGCTGTTGTTGGAACAAGGACACTAAGGAGTGGTGAAGCCAGGCACCAGATGTGTGTTGTGATTTACCATAGTCCCTGAACCACCACTGCTACACAGTTGTGTGAAATTTTTCTAGGGTGGGCTGGTACCTGGCTGCAGTCTTCAGGTTTCTGCAGCAGCACAGTCATGTGAGCATTCCCAGGGGTGGGCCAGAACCAGTCCATTGCTTGGCAAGATCCTTCCTCAAAGGGTCAGAGAAGGTTCCAGCTGCAAGGCCCTCAGAAGTGAGGGGTTTGGAAACACAGGCCCATCTGACATAAAACTCAGGAGGGAGGTTGCTCTAGGTAGACTGACAGCTTGGTCATGGACAGTGTAGAAGTGGAGAGAGGAAAGAATCTGGAGACAAAGGAGGGGTGCTTGATTATCAGTTAGTAGGAGCACAGAGTTCTGATGCTAGAGACAGGGAAACTGGGTGATGCCATTTTCACCTCTCCCATGCAATCACATAAACACTTGTGGCACCACACCATTCCACCCCAGTAGGCTAAGTACTGCCACGTTGTGGAGAACAGAGCTGTTACACCAAGCACCATCCAATTGCACCAAACAAGCCCTACAGGACCACCACAAGTGTCTCTGCCTACTTAGCTTGTGGAGTATAAAGTGTTTCATAGCTTGACTTCTAGGGGATACTGGATGTGATTTCATTTGATTTCATTCTTTTTGTTGATCCATCTATTCATTTTTTTTCTTATTCTTGGATACAAAAAGAGAAAAAAAATATTTGTGCTTTCCATTTTTATAAAAAAGATTTTTAAAATTGTTTTTACTATATTTATTACTTTTTCGTAATATTTTTAGTCTATTTCACTTTCTTAATTTAATTTTATTCTAATTTCTGTATACATTAGGAAAATTTTTAAAGTTTTCTTACTTTTTTTCTTTTTTTTTTTTTTTTTGGTCTTTTCTTTTCTTTCCTCTTCTCTATTTATCAAGCTGCTTTCAACAACCAGACCAAAACACACCTAGGATCTGGCTTCCTTTATTTGATTTTTTTGTGTTGTTTTTAATTTTTAAAATTTAATTATTTTATTAATTCTGTTTCTTCCTCCAAAATGATGAAACAAAGGAATTCATCCCAAAACAAAGAACAGGAAGAAATGACAGCCAGAGACTTAATCAACACAGATATAAACAAGATGTCAGAATCACGATAATACGAACACTATCTGGGGTTGAAAACACCAAAAAATCCTTTTCTGTGGAGATAAAAGAAGTAAAATCTAGTCAGGACGAAATTAAAAATGCAATAACTGAGACGCAATGTTTAATGAATGTCCTGGTGGCAAGAATGGATGAAGCAGAGCAGCGAATCAGCAAAATAGAAGACAAAATTACAGAGAATAGTGAAGCAGGGAAAAAAAAGGAAAACTAAGGCAAAAGGGCACAATATAAGAATTAGAGAACTCAGTGACTCAATAAAAACGAATAACATTCGAATCATAGGGGTCCCAGAAGATGAAAAGAGAAAAAAGGGGTACAAGGTTTATGTGAGCAAATCATAGTAGAAAACTTTCCTAACCTGGGAAAAGACATTAACATTAAAATCTAAGAAACACAGAGAACTCCCATTAGATTCAACAAAACTGACCATCAAGTAGGGATATCATAGTCAATTTCATAAGATACACAGACAAGGAAAGAATTATGAATGCAGCAAGGGAAAAAAAGTCCTTAATCTACAAGGGAAGACAGATCAGGTTCACAGCAGACCAATCCACAGAAATGAGGCAGGCCAGAAAGGAGTGGCAGGATATATTCAATGTGCTGAATCAGAAAAATATGTAGCCAAGAATTCTTTATCCAGCAAGGCTGTCATTCAAAATAGAAGGAGAGACAAAGAGTTTCCCATACAAACAAAAGCTAAAGGAGTTTGTAAACACTAAACCAGCCCTGCAAGAAATTTTAAGGGGGACTCTCTGTGGGGAAAAAGATGAAACAAACAAACAAACAAAAAGACCAAAAACTAGAAAAGAGCAGAGAACACCACCAGAAACTCCAACTCTACAGGCAACACAACGGCAAAGTTCACATCTTTCACTACTCACTCTCAATGTCAATGGACTAAATGCTCCAATCAAAAGACAGGGCAACAGGGGCACCTGGGTGGCTCAGTTGGTTAAGCGTCCAACTTCAGCTCAGGTCATGATCTCACAGTTTGTGAGTTTAAGCCCTGCGTTGAATTCTGTGCTGACAGCTCAGAGCCTGGAGCCTATTTCACATTCTTTGTCTCCCTCTCTCTCTCTGTCCCTCTCCTGCTTGTGCTCTGTCTCTCTCTCTGTCTCAAAAATAAAATAAACATTAAATTTTTATTAAAAAAACATAAGGTAATAGAATGGATAAGAAAACAATATGTATATATATGCTGTTTAGAAGAGAACCATTTTAGACCTAAAGACACCTACGGATTGAAAGTAAGGGGATGGAGAACTATATAGCATGCTAATGGTTGCCAAAAGAAAACCAGAATAGCCATACTTATATCAGACAAGCTAGAATTTAAAATAAAGACTGTCACAAGAAATGAAGAAGGGCATTATATCATGATTAAGGGGTCTATCCACCAAGAAGATCTAACAATTGTAACTATTTATGCCCCCAATGTGAAATAACCCATATATACAAATCATTTAATCACAAACATAAAGAAAGTCATTGACATTAATACCATAATAGTAAGGGAATTCAACCTCCCACTTACAACAATGGGCAGATCTTCTAAGCAGAAAATCAATAAGGAAACAATGGCTTTGAATGACACATAGAACCAAATGGACCTAACAAATATATTCATAATATTTTTTTCCTAAAGCAGCAGAATACACATTCTTCTCGAGTGCACATGGAACATTCCCAGGATAAATCACATACAAGGACACAAATCAGCCCTCAAACAAGTACAAAAAGATGAAAATCATACCGGGCACATTCTCCGAATACAACACCATGAAACTCGAAAAAAAAAAAAAAAAAACACAAGAAAAACATTGGAAAGACAACAAATACTTGGAGACTAAAAAGCATTCTACCAAAGAATTAATGGGTTAACCAGGAAGTTAAAGAAATTAAAAAGTACATGGAAACAAATTAAAATGATAACACCACAGACCAAAACCTCTGGGATGCAGCAAAGGCAATCATCAGAGGGAAGTATATAGCAATCCAGGTCTTCCTAAAGAAGAAGAAAGGACTCAGATACATAACCTAACCTTACACCTTAAAAAGCTGGAAAAAAACAACAAATAAAATCCAAAACCAGCAGAAGACAGGAGATAATAAAGATTAGAGTAGAAATCAATGCTATCAAAATAAAAGAAAAAAACAGTAGAACAGATCAATGAAACCAGAAGCTCGTCCTTTGAAAGAGTTAACAAAATTGTTAAACCCCTGGTCAATTTGATCAAACAGAAAAAGGAAAGGACCCAAATAAATAAAATCAAGAATGAAAGAGGAGAGATCACAACCAACAGCACAGAATACAAACAATAAGACAATATTGTGAGCAATTACATGCCAATAAATGGGGCCCTCTGGAAGAAATGGATAAATTCCTAGAAATATATAAACTACCAAAACTGAAATAGTAAGAAATAGAAAATTTGAACAGACCCATAACCAGTAAAGAAATTGATCAAAAATCCCCTCAAAAATCAAGAATCCAGTCCTGGATGGCTTTCCAGCAGACTTCTACAAAACACTTAAAGAAGAGTTGAAACCTATTCTGTAAAAACTGTTTCAAAAAATAGAAATGGAGGGAAAACTTCCAAACTCATTCTATGAGGCCAGCATTACCTTGATCCCCCCAAACAGACAAAGATCCCACTAAAAAAGAACTACAGACCAATTTCCCTGATGAACATGGATTCAAAAATTCTCAAGAAGATACTAGCCAACTAGATTCAACAACACATTAAAATAATCAAAAACAGTGAAATCTTGCCATTTGCAACAATGTGGATGGAACTAGAGGGTATAATGCTAAGCGAAATTAGGGAAAGACAAATATCATATGACTTCAGTCATATATGGAATTTAAGATATAAAACAGATGAACATAGGGGAATGCAAGCAAAAATAATATAAAAACAGGGAGGGGGACAAAACATAAGAGACTCTTAAATATAGAGGGCAAACTGAGAGTTGCTGGAAGGACTGTATGTTGGGTTATCACTAAATGGGGAAGAAGCATTAAGGAAAACACTTGTTGGGATGAGCACTGGGTGTTATACGTAGGGGATGAATCACTGGATTCTACTCCTGCAATCATTATTGCACTATATGCTAATTAACTTGGATATAAATTAAAAAATAAAAATAAACTTAAAAAATAAATGCAAAAAACCCTTGTGCATTTATTTTTCTGTAGAACTTTATTATTAATATTTGTTGTTCTAAAAATACATAAAATAATTTGTTGACAATTGTATTGGGGTTGCATGATGTAAAAAAATACATTAATCAGTGAATCACAAGATTTTTGCATAGATGTACTTAAGGAAATACATTAACCAGATATATTTTTACGTCTTTATGATGTTGAGTAAACTTATCTTGAACAAAGAATGGCTTTCCATTTGTTCAGATATACTCCTAAGCATTATAGTTGTGTGTTTTTTCTCATACAGATGTCGCTCACTGAAAAAAAAAAATCCCTGGCAGTGTATATTATTATTGTTCTTTTATATTTTTATTTTATTTACTTTTTAAAAATTTGTTTTATTGATTTTTAGAGAGAGAGAGAGAGAGAGAGAGATTGAGAGAGATTGAGAGAGAGGGAGAGAGAGAATCCCATGCAGACTGGCTATCACTGTGGAGGCAGAGATGGGGCTCAAACTCACAGTGAGATCAATAGTTCTATGCTTAACTGCCTGAGCCACCCAGGCGTCCCTAGATATCTTTTTCTTTTACACAAAACCTTAGTGGTGAAAGTCTTGCTCTTTTGGTGCCCCATTTTTACTGCTGCTTTAAATGGAGTTTCTGTTCCATTATATCTTGTAACTAGATGTGTATATGAAGAAAGTAGTGCTTGGCAGGAGAAGAAGCTGTGGTATGATGCAGGCATGACAAAGCTTCATCCTACCTGGTGGGAGCTCTGTAGCAAGGATCGCCTCTGATAGGAAGGCAGGGGAGATGGTTCTCCACAGCTGAAGGTGTTGAAAGCAACAGCTTGTCTCACTGCTTCATTCCCTACAGCTGGGCCACCAGTCTGTGAGAGGGGATTTGAGCAGTGCATCTCTACCACAGCTGGAAACTGTTATTTCAAGCTCAGTGAGAAAGCTGAGTGAGAACAAGAGAGAGCTCCTTTGGAGCCCAGGGGAACATTTAACCCAAGCAAGAGGCAGGAAAGTCTGAAAAAGTAGAGTGCGAAGAACATTAGGAACTGAAGTAAGTTTTGGAATTTTGTCAAAAATCTAAGGATTCGTGCTAAGGGTTGAAAAATGTGAATTTCTCTGGCAAATGATTTATTTTGCAAGTTTTGGCTGTTCATTTTAAAATGAAAAAGAATGTTAGAGTGGATTGTGGGTTGAAGTGAGAAAAGTTGTTTTCTAGCATATTTTAAAAAATTGAGTATATTAAAATATTAGGAAATGGGTCCAGAGTAAAGGAATAAGTTAAATATGTAAAGGAAAAGGGAGCTAATTTATCATAAGAAATCTTCAAAGAGCCCCAGGGCACATATGGAATAATTATTTTTTTTCCATATGTGAGAAAGAAATTGGAGGTTTTTAAAGAACTTGGGGAAGCCCAACTCAGAGTTGTGAAGATTTGGGCACAAAGATAACAAGAGAAATACCAAGATATCTGGGCTTCATTGAAAACCCACTTAGGTTGGACTCACAAAGGTATAATAACATCAGTCTAGAGCTGTGTTGTCCAATATGGTAACCAGTGGGTATATATGTCTATTTAATTAAAAGTTAAAACAATTAAAATCATAATTTAGTTCCTTAGATGCACTAGTCACAGTTCTTCTACTCAATTGGACAACCAAGATATAGGAGATTCCATCACTGTAGAAAAATTCTATTGAATAGTCTATATTAGAAAGTTGGGTAATCTGTTTGTAAATAGTGTTCAGCAGCCAGGAGCAACCGCTGAGAGTACATACATTTACATGGTCCCCGTTCTGTAGAGAGCAGGAGATGGATGCTAAAACAAAACAAAATGGTGGCTTGTGAATACCAATCTGGACATAAAAAGATAAGAAGAGGAAAGGGCTGATACATAGTTACTCTTAGAGATGTCCAGGACTTTGGCATTTGAAGAGGAGGAGTCTCAGAGTGAAAGACCCAGAAAGATTGTATCAGAGGGAGGTAACTCTAAGATTTCACAGGTAGCAGATTCTTGGGAGGACAAAGCTCAGGGTGTGCTGGAAGTAGAATGGGTTTGTAGATTCATTCACTGGGAGAGCCAGGAAATATGGTGCTGGACAGATAACACAACTTAGATGCTGAAGTCACATATAAAGATTTAAGTTTGTCACGGGTAGGAAAACGGTTCGTTAAATGACAGAAATGGGGAATAATAGGAGTGATAGAGCCAAGTAACAAATGAAGCAAAAAGAAATAGGGATGGAGAGACGTATGGGTTTGGAAACTAACTTGAGATTAGCTTTATGAACCAACCATACTGGTTATATTTTAGTACACCATTGTCATATTATTGTTATTTTTCCTACATATGAATGAAAAGGTAGCAAAATAAAATTGGAAGTTTGTAAGCATGGACTTAGATAAATCTGGGCTTCAAATATCAGTTCTGTAGCATTTACCAGTCATTTAATTTGTGGTAACATTATATAACTTCACTAAGTTTCCTTTCTTCCTTTTTGAAACAGAAATTGTAAAGCTTATCTATCTCCAAGAGCATCATACGGATTCAACAAAATGATGCATTGACCCATCTTCTACTTAACCTTCTTTCTTTTCCCACTGTATTCTGGCCACACAATCAATTTTAACCTTTGAACATGTCATATTCATTTTTAACCTCAAAGCTTTTGCATTTCTCTGTCAGCTAAGTTTCATCTGAAAAAGGAATCAGTAGGATATATGTATGTGTGTGTATATATATATATATATATATATATATATATATATATATATATAATCTCCAAAATATTTAGGACAGATCATCAGGAAGGGTAGGCTGGAAATTCTTGCACATGTGTTGGAGCTATAATCTACAGGTGAAATTTCTTCTTCCTAGTGGGGAAAAAAAAATCAGTTCGGCTCTTGAGTTTCTTTAATTTGTTTGGATTAGGCCCACAGAGGTAATTGAAGATATTCTCCTTTATTTAAAGTTAGCTGGCTATAGATGGAATCATATCTACCAGATGACTTTTCAGCAAGACCTATAATAGTGATTGATCAAATGACTAGTGTTTAATTGAACAATAGCATAACCAAACTGACATGTAAAACAGATCACAGCTCCTTAGTCCAATGTCTGGAACACTTTCCCTTGCTCTTCTTGTTCCCTCTGATTACCGACCTAGGTATATCCCGCCCCCCTCGTCTTTTTTTTTTTTGACTGCCTTGTATGATATACCTTCACTTATTATGTGACTCAGAAACCATGTTTATTTTATATTTGTGACACTTTTGTTCATTTGTTTCATTTATTTCCTGTCTCCTACACTTGCCTTAAAGATATGGATCATGCCTGTTCCCTTCGCTGCTGTATACCACATGTCTCACACTGAATTTGTCACACAGCACATAGAATATTTATTGAATAAAATATCTGGAAAAGATAAACATTGAAATAACTATAGTTTCCAATTTTCTCCATGAGCTAGACTTCATTTTATAATTAATAAATGAGTTAATGGATTATTTTCCTATTTTTGCTTCTCTTACAAAATTGTATTTGTAGATTTTCTTATTTACTGGCTACATATACACACACATTTACCAACCTCCTCTCCACACACACCAAGACATATGTGTATGAAGGTAGCTTATTTGAAAATTTATATTTGTTTATTCCATATTGTTATAAAATGCAATGCATTAGATTTCAAAATTTGTGGTCATTTATAAGTTGACAGTCTATTGTATATTTATGTTTTAACATTCCATAAATGTGATTAGGTTATGCCATTTTTAATGTACAATATACTTTGTTCATTTTTCTTTTTTGCTTGTCTTTTCCCTTTAGCCAATATTTACCATTCTACTCCTATTCACTCCTGGAATGTGTTCTTAGTATATTTATTCATGTTTATGTAATTATAATCAAACATGTATAGGATTATAATCTATGCTGAAACTTGTTTTCTCAGTAAGACCTTGTAGAATTAATTGATATAGTTCTAACTCAGTCTTAATAGTCTTAATAGTCACATAAGAATATATGGTACAGATGTCCTACTTTTTTTGAGCACTTTCTCTATTTGTGGGCATAGGCTCTGTTTTTATATCTTAGCCCTTTGATCAGTTCTTCAGTACACAACCTGGCAATTTTTATTACTTCTATTTCAATGGGATAGAACAGAGAAATGATTGAGGGTCAGAGATAGCTTTCCAAGCAAGCCTTATCAATTCACATTCCAGCTGATAATGATCTCTAAATTCTTGTCAAGAGCTATAGATCTTATAGTTCTTTTAATTTTTATAGGTCTGATTAATGTAAATTGATATATTTAATGTTGAACATTTGGATTAGGTTAGCAACTCTATTCATATCATTTAATATTTAATTGTCCAGTTGTAAATACAAGTAAATCTAAATGTTTTTGATTGAAGAGATGCTTTTAAAATATTTTTTATTTCTGCTTAGGAATTTTGAATATCCCTTTGGTTATTGGATATGTCTCAGGAAAGATTGTGGTGTTAAATCTGTCATGTCCCTTAAGAGTACTCTGCATCCACGTTGGCATGTGATGAAGAAAAGGTAGATGGCTACATGATCTTTATAAACTTACTTTTTTACTGATTTTTTTGAAGACATAAAATTTAATTTACTTGAAAACCAGACTACTTTATGTTAAATCATAACTGTATTATATACATATACTGTATTAAATTGTGGGTTATTTTGAAATCTACAATGCATATAGACAGAAAAATATCACTTTTATGTGAAATAGAAACATTTCTAAAACCAAGAAAAGCCAAAAGGAAAAAAAAGTGGTCACTAAAGACAACTAAAGTTTTCTGCTGATTTTTGTTTCTACTTTTCCTGGCAGAAGTATGTCTGCACTAGCATTGAACTTTTTAACGTTAGTGAATGTATGTATTGTAGGAATAATAAATTGCATGAATACTTGCTTTGTTTTAAAATGCATATGCGTTTAAAGATTAAAAATCCTTAAACAAAGGATGATCATGTTCCTCAGTTCTGAACATAACATTATGCATCAATTTCATTAGGAGATATTAGGCTTATAGCTGAACTTGAGTATTCATTTATTTTCTATACTAAGTTCATTTCTCTTTAGAGTGTCTTTTCAGAAAATATAATTTTTAGAACATAGTAATGTTGAAAGGTTACATCCAAGAACACATTTTGTTGTTAAATGAGACAATTGTGTATTCTTTTCATTTAAAATATAAGATACATGCAACATGTCAATGGTGTTATAATGCTTCTTTGTATCATATACTTAAAACCAATTTATTATTATTATTTTTTTTTATTGCACAGGAAATGGACTAGAAATAGACTTGGTCAATTTACAAGGTCTCATTTCACTTAGAAATTTCACACATATTTCAGCCACTTTTATTGACAATAGCTATAGTTGAGTTTCTAATTGTGTTTAGAAAATGGCTTAAGGTAATCATACAGTGTGTCTGAGTTTCTATATTTTATCTACCTCCCATCCCAGGGGTTAATAATTGATATGCAAATTCACTGTAGGTTTTGATTAACTGGAATGGGCCAAGAGGACACTGTAGATAATACAGTGGTGGAAGAGGATGTGAGATTTGGAGATAAAAATAAGGATGATATAAAGGTTGGTTTTTGTGTTTGGCTCTCTCTGAGCTGGAGTTCCCACAAACTAAAAGATGACATAATGGTTTAAAACTGTGATAAGGGCCACATAAGAATGTTAGGAAGGGTCTGGTGCTGAAAATTGTATGTCTTGAGTTATTTTTTGTGGCAGAAATAATTTGCTCGTCAGTATTCTAGAGTAATAAATGTGGCCCAATTATGTTTGCTTGAGAGCCTTACTAATTGTAACTGGAAGAATTTTAGCAAACTTACCAATGTTAAAGTTTTTTTTAAACTTAAAATGATCTGTAGGCTAAATCATGTTTTTTTTTTCCCAATATTGTCAACTGGAGTGCATGCTAATGATTATTTTGCTACTTGTAAGGATACAAAATGTTTAAAGTATGACCTCTAGCCTCAATAAAAATGCAGTTTGTTAAATGTATTCAAAAGATAAATAAGACCATCCAAAAGGAAAACTGAGGAATGAGGTTAAAAAAAAAAAAGAAAAAAAAGGAAGGAATGCAACATTTATATTCATACAAAAGGCAAAATGTAAAACCAGTTTTCATAATACATATTTAATTATATTTTTCATGGTTCTAAAAGTCACAGGTTTGTTTTCTTTTTTCTTTTCTTTTCCTATTGAGTATACTCCCTAGCAAACACCTATACCACATTTAAAAAAAAAAATTAATGTTTATTTATTTTTGAGAGACAGAGACAGAGCATGAGCGGGGGAAGGGCAGAGGGAGAGAGACACAGAATCCCAAGCAGCCTCCAGGCTCTGAGCTGTCAGCACAGAGCCTGGCGGGGGTGCAGGTGCGGGGCTCAAACTCACAAGTGGTGAACTCATGACCTGAGCCGAAGTCGGACGCCCAACCGACTGAGCCACCCAGGCATCCCACACCTATACCACATTTTATGCATGAAGTCTTACCTGAGTATTTATTGAAATAGCCTACATTCTGTCCTCTTTCTAGATTCCTTTTCTTTCTTATTAAATAATTCTTTTTATAAATTTCACTACCTCAATTTTTATACTCCAAAATTTGTTAATGTGAGATATCAATATCTCTGAATGTATGTCCACAAGTAAATGTACTACATATATAGTCTTTCACTGAGAGAACACTTCAAAACAAAACCTTACCCAGTTGTGAGAGTTCAGGGTCTAGGACAGAAGGAAATCTTTTAGATAGGTGTGCCTTTCAACCCTTTTGGTATCACATTCTGCTCTTCTGGCAAGTGTCAACATAGAAAACTTGAAATATTACTATATAGACACATATCATCTGTCATGTATATTGGTAGGTTATTGAAAATTCTGTGTTTATCTGGGTCACAATCCCTGTGGTGGATATCTAATGCATAAATTTGTATTGACTGCATACACTGTGTTTTCTATGAGGATGAGTAAAGAAAGACATATAATAAAGCATTTTTAGTGCTAAAATGCTGCATCAGGCACCCTAATTTGCTGCAAATAAGACTAAATTAGAGTTTAAAATGAGAACATTGCTACCCTGTTCTTCTGGTAGCAATGCAGCATCCTAACAGCATGTAAGCCATCACAAGATTTAGAGCTCAACTCAATCAGTGGCAACAAAATTAGAAATAAATAGAGGAGGATCAATACAAAGCGTTGTCTGGACTAATGAAGCAGCCCTTGGCTGGAAAAATCTATTTTATTTTTCTTCTCTTAGCTAGGTGTTCTGCAAATATCTGACCTAGCTCAATAGGAGAAAGTGAGTCTACTTTGTTTGTAAAGACAAAGACGAGTCAATAATAATACTATATATTATGTATAAATATAAACACATATATATGCATATACTATATATATTTTTAACATGACGTGGCAGAACAATAGAGCATGTAGGAACCAGTTGCATGGCTATAATTAATGTAGACTGTTAAACAGCATTTAATATATCTACCATTTGGTATGTTATTAACCAGTCTCATTGTTATTGCTTGAATGAATCCCTTCAAGTTTCAGAGTTCAAGATATTATTTTGGCAAAACTACTTACAGAAGGAGCTTCTAATACATTTTAATATCAAGGTATGTGGTATACCTTGGAAAAGCAAAAATAATAACCAAAGAATAATAACCAGTCATTACGTTCTAAGATTCTTAAAGTGCTGAATCCAACCTGTTTGCTAAGGAGTTTTGAGCTATCTTATGAAGGAAGTACTGGTTTCTTCTCTCATGTGATCAGTGGCGAGCATATAACGGTAATGTGATTTGTCTGAATATCAGCACCAGCTTCATCCTGATAGGTCAGCATCAGTGCTTAGTGGGAAGAACAAGCCCTTTCTTTGGCATTATTGGGGAATTGGGGTCTGATCCTTATGGCTGCAACTGCATGATGGAGACTTTGAGCGGCAGATTTTACTATATCACCCTTCCTGTTTGGTACAGAATCACTTTCCCTTTGATAACAGAAGTGGCAGTGTAGTCTTTTGTCTAAGACTTACAGTTGACCAGATTGAATTTTCTTAAGCCATGAGCCTAAGCCAGTTTCCATAACATTTCAAAGATGGAAAATACCTTTTCTAGTAGGCCAGCCAGAAGATGATCAGTCCTAAGAAGTTATTTATTTCCTTTCAGTATCTTTGTTTGAAAATGACTTAGAACACATTTGGGTCTTGAATATTAATAACACATCTGCTTCTTGAATATTAATTAAAATGGGAGCTGATCTGAATTTTTACCTATAAATCAGAGCTGTGGATAGATGAGACTATTCCTTTAAAAAAATGTGCTTGGAAAGCTTGAGTTACAGTATATATACCATAGCCATATATAACTTAAATTCTATTGCAAATAAAAAATTATAAGTGTAGATTTATTTTTAAAAATATGTGAAAAATCTTTTCAAGTAAAGGAAGAGTATCATCACCAATTGATATAAATGTCCTTCAACTTTTTAAGGACGTAAATGGCCAAATTTTTATTTTAAGAGGTTATTTCTTATTTCATGGGAATTGAATCTTTAGAAAAATCATGTTTTAAACTTATACTTTTATTTAAATTCAGACATTTGTAATTATAATCTCTCTATTAATCATTGAGCAAATATGTTGCCTATTAAAGTATAATACCCACAGAAAAGTAATAATGAAAAAAAAATTAAAAAAAAGTATAATACCCACAAACACAGTACAACCAAAACACCCCAAAAAAGTAATCCTTATTGTTCAAGATATTTAAATGTAAAAATTGTCATATTTAGAGGAGAATTTTAGAACTTTTTCAAATGTTCTTTTTGAAAAGGTTAATTTTTATATTCTTTATATATAAAAGTGAGATATGAGATTTAATTCCTTTTCTTAATTTTTAATACAATATACAGATTACACTGCAATATTTCACTTTCTTTTCATTACTTTCTTACTAGACATCCACTAAGATTATATTTTTAAAAATATAAAACCTCAGATACTTTTATTTAAATATCATTATATTCAGAGCGATTACACTGAAATGGCAATGATTTTAATGCTAATTTAAATTGGCTTTCATTTACAGTATGTGATTTTTTTAAAGAAAGTGTTCAATGAAAAATTAACCGTAAAATGTTTTTAAGGCTACAACAGTCTCATCTGTCAATAGATCTAATTTATGCATACAAATTCAAATGAGATTTTAATTTAGTTAATCTACCAAAAACAAATGTGTAATAAGTCATTTCAGAAAATAAATACTTTGCCACTTTAATGGCTTGAAGTAATACAATCAACAAGCTTGAATCAATCGTCTCTATAGGCTGCAGGGTCTATAATAAAGGAGGAAGAATGCCCCATCTAATTACCACCTTAGACCTTTGAACGGTGAAGGAATGTCACTGGTTTACCTCAAAGGTGGATGATAATGGAAAAACTACTTCAGTTTCTGTCCCTTTGAGATGACACCTGGGACATCACTTCCTTTGGAGCTATTCAGAATTAGGTCACTGCTTGTTATCAGAATTCTTAAACACCATTTGCAGGGAATTCATTTTAACAAATAACACAGCAGCATTACCCAAAGTCTTTATGAATACTCTGAAAACATGTGAAATGAAATTCAAAAGTAGATTTTTTTTCTTAGCCAGAATGTTATAATCCAGAAGTACTTTTAAATTCTCACTTAATTGGGTCCTAAGAGTCAGGTGAGGTTAAGCACCAAACAAAATTAAAGTGAAGGGAAAGGGTATTTTCTTGCTGCTACCTTTATTTTATTTATTTTTTCTTTTCTCTGTAGAATTCTTGTTTATTTTTCTTTTCTTCTTTTTACTTTTCTTTCTGCTGCTGCTGCTGCTGCTTCTGCTTCTTCTTGTAAGGGGAGAAATATACTTATTTCTACCCTTGTTGCATATTTTGGGATGAATTTACCAGCAGTCATGTGACTCCCATTTTCCCCTTATTAAATACACATCACTTTCCATCAGACATTAATTTAGTTGGTTTTTGAATTTAAAAAAGTCAGATATAAGATGAGATTACTAAAGTTCCTTGAAATATACCTAACAATCATAGTAATAAAAATATAGGCTTAATAGCAGAATGAATACATTGGAAATAAATGATCTAGAAAACCAAACTAAAGATTTATTTTCCTAAAAATTTGATACAATTCAGGACAAAGAGATGAAAGAGAAAAAAATAGAAATATAAGCTACAGTGAAAATAAAAAGAAAAAATAGCATGTTATCAAAGAAACAATAGAAAAAGTATACTGTAGAGGAAGAAAAATGTTTTAGATTAAAAAACCATCCAATGATGAACAGAATATTAAAACCTAAGCACACAATACTAAATATTTGTAAAAAAAAAACAAAACCCACAACAAAACAAATAAGTGCATACATACATATATGTATACATACTTCCATGATAGATGGGGAACTTACAAAGGTACAAGAATAAAAATATCCATAACCAACTCATGTACAATGCTTGCAGAAAGCATCATAGAAGGAATGATGAAATAGTCACTCATTCATCCATCAACAAATTTAATGGAGCAACTAGTGTCTTTTTCAATCATTGTTCTAGTTGCTAGAAATATTTTCATGAAGAAAACATAAAAATGTCCCTACTTCCCCTCTATCATCAGTCATTTTGAATCTAAGTGCCAATGGTCAAATGAATATTCTAGTGGCAGGATAAAAGAAATACCTTTTTAATATTCAGAGATTCGATTTATAAACCACAGGCTAAGTTGAAAGAATTATCAGAAAATATTACTCGGGAAAATAAAAAGGTAACCACAGAAGAGGGGAAGAAAGAGTCAGAAATTAAAAAGCATTTAGAATATCTTTTCAAATCAACACATAATATTATATGTATTTTAAGAACAAAAGAGAGTTAGCTAGCTGTTACTTTTGCTGCAAAGGAATATGAACATGGCAGTTAGTAATGCAAACATGTGAAGTTTATCAAATTTATCCAGAGCTCTATTCATCTAAAATCCAGTCCATGCTGTATCCATAAAAAAGTACTACAGACCAAACTCACTTATGATTATTTATGTAGAAGACTTAAATAAAATATTATCAAGCCAAAGCTGACAATATCTTAAAAAATATTTATTTTTTAGTTTATTTTGAGAGAGAGTCTGAGCAGGAGAGGGGCAGAGAGAGAGGGGGAGAGAGAATCCCAAGCAAGCTCCACACTGTCAGTACAGAACCTGACGTGGTGCTTGATCCCACAAACCATGAGATCATGATGTGAGTTGATACCAAGAGTCAGACACTTAACAACTGAGCCACCAGGCACTCCCAAATATTTTAAAGTGAGATTTATTTCAGAATTCATGGAAATCCATTATATATATTAAAAATCCATTTTTATATCTACTACATAATATGTAATTTATATTCTTGCCTAACAAATGTTCAACAAGCTTAGCACCTTAAAACGATATATACATACTATCTCCCAGTTTTGATGGCTCAGAAGTTCAAGCACAGCTTAATTGTTTCATATGCTCAGAGTCTCTCCAGGCTGCAGGCAAAATGTGTCCTCTGAGGTCTGTGGTTTTCTCTCAAGATCACTTGGCATTATTCACTTCCTTGCATTGGTAGAACTGAGGTTCACTGTCTAACAAGGCCACTTCTCTCCATTTGCAGTTCACAAGCTTCTTCACATCCAGAAAGAGCACATCTCTGCTGCTTCTAGTCCCTAACAACTTCTGTTTCTAACTTCTAAATCTGCTTTTAAGTGGCTAACCTGAATAGATCAGGCCCACTCAATATAATCCCCCCTTTTTTTATTAACTGAAAGTAAATTAGGGGCTTTTGTTATATATGCAAAATCTCTTTAAAAATTCCATGTAATGTAATGTAATCACCAGAGTGATATCCCATTACCATTGGTATCCATTCCATTGGTTAGAATGAAGTTATGGACCTTGCATACACTCAAGTTGAGGGGATTGAATAAGGGCATGGGTCATTGTGGATGATTGTAGAATTATTCCCAAAATGTAATGTTATGTATCGTAACAACATATAATATAACAATATATAATAGAAATAAAAATCCATTAATATATACATCGAACCATTCATTTATCCACCATGATATTTTAATAGAAATACAGAAAAATAACATATGATTACCTTTGTAGATTCTTAAAAGTCATTCAACGTATGTCACTCTTCTTTTTAAAATGACAATCAGTAATTTGAGATCAATGGATTTAACATGTTAGAATTAAAATACCTCAGCACCAGAGCCAGACACTTAATAGAAAAAAGGCTTAGTGGTTTTCCACTTAGAAATAAAAAAATGATATTTTTTATCTTCACTGCTACTTAACATTATGTTGAGAGAAGATTCTCCATGGTCTTTCTGGAGATCTCAACTTTTGCTGCAGAATGTATCTCAATGGTGTTTATATAAGTAAACAGTTTTAGAATACAACCTAATGGCTCCTTGCAGGGCCAGGACAGACTTGTTTAATGACCAGGATAGTAAGGATAATCTATGTCTTTCTTTGGGACAAAGGTTGAATGAATTTACTTATTTCCTCTTTACATGATTTGGGGTTTCGTAAGTTGGGAGTTCATCAGTTGTGACACAAACCCACTGTGTGAACAATATCTACCTTGGCTGCTCTATGTCACCCCTGTATAGAACTTGAAGGGTGAGGAAAACCAATCGTAATATAAAATTTATTCTACTTGCTTTGTTGTAATAAAATCCTTTGTCTCCTGTCTCTGTCAGCATCCCTTGAACTGTGGCAATCTGGTTTGTAAGCTTGCAAGTAAGGTAACAGATAAGATCCTTCAAAGCTCATGACACAGTTTTGAAGATGTTAGTTACTACAATGAGGTGATACAAAGCAATGAGCAGGATCAGAATTGAAAAAAAATACATTATTTCCATATGCTTATAACTGGAATATATATCTTGGAATCTTCACAAAATCAATTATAAAGTGAAAACAAATATTAAGATAATAAGACAGAAAGATAAATATGATATGATCTCACTTATATATGGAAAATTTAAAAAAATGAAAGAAAGGAAGAAAGGAAGGAAGAAAGAAAGAAATAAGATCAAGTATACAGAGAACAGATTGGTGGTTGTTGGAGGCAGGGGGTGGAGGGAGAAATGGGTGAATGATGTCAAGAGATACAGACTGTTATAAAACAGATACATCATGAGGATGTAATATATAGCATGGTGACTACAGTAAGTGATACTGTATTGTATATTTGAAACTTGCTAAGAGATTAGATCTTGAAAGTTTTCATCACAAGAAAAAAAATTGTAACTGTACAAAGATAGATATTAACTAGATGTATTGTGATCATTTTACAATATGTACAAATATTAGCTCACTATGTTGCATACTAAAACTAATGTTATATCAATTATACTTCTATTAAAAATAATGCATTAAATGCTTAGTTTTACAGCCAACATACTGAAAAACAGTCTTCAATGATATAAGAAAAAATGAAGAAAATGAAAAAGAGGAAATGCTGAGAGAGAAGTTATTTTGATAGCAGAAATGAAATATTCTTAGGTGTAAAATTAAATAATACTGGAGAACCTATATGAATAACTGAAACATTTTTTAAAGACATAAAAATAGACTTAAAGATAGAAAAAAAACCCACCATCATTTACTTGGCTTGGACAACTCAAAACCAAAATGCCCAAATTAGATTATTCCCCAATTAATTTATGAATGTTTTAAAATTTCAATTAAAATAGGAACAAGTCCCTGCCTCCAACCCTGATCTAGACGTGTTGTTTAGAAAATTCACTTGGAGGGGCGCCTGGGTGGCTCAGTCGGTTGAGCGTCCGACTTTGGCTCAGGTCATGATCTCACGGTCCGTGAGTTCGAGCCCCGCGTCGGGCTCTGTGCTGACAGCTCAGAGCCTGGAGCCTGCTTCAGATTCTGTGTCTCCCTCTCTCTCTGACCCTTCCCCGTTCATGCTCTCTCTCTGTCTCATTAAAAAAAAAAAAAAAAAAAAAAAGAAAATTCACTTGGGAGAACAAATAAATGAGATTATTCAGGAAAACCCCAAACAAAGAAAACAGAGAATGGCTGGCACATCAACAAGGTAATGGAAACAGCCCCCCATAAATGTCATGCCAGACTCCCGCTGCAATGACCTGGTGTATTACAGCACACAGTGGTGACTGGAAGCATTTATATACACACATTCTCTCTGTCTTTGTCTCTGTCTCTCTCTCTCTGGAGGGGAATCAAATATTTGATGGCATATGTATTTGTTTTTATTTACATTATTCCTTTTATATCTCCTTTTAAAGGTCATGGCCATACCTCTGAGATTTTTCTTGAATTCCATTTTTCTTTGAATTTAGTGAAACATATGTGTTTGTCTTCCTGAAATTTTTATTGTTGCTTTCTCATGTTTATGGTCCCCAAGTTGTTTTGTGGGATTCTTTCATTTTTTACTAGTTTACTTATTTTAAAATGGCAGTCACATTGACCCTTGCTGTTATTTTCACCTCAAATGTCGCAAAAACATTGTCAGAATAATCATTTTTATGGTAAGGTAGTGTTTCAGTCATTTATTTTCAAGTTGAACACCTATTGATCTGCAGTTTCTGGATTGCAGAAGGAGATTAAAGAACATAAAATGTGCTACTTAAACACTATTAAACTTTTCTGACAGTTTATTAAAAAACAATTTGTCATGAATTCATTTTTCTAAAAGGATTTTAATCTTTAGTTTATTTTCATACTATGGATTCCTCCATTCTATTTTTTAAACAATACTTAAATATCATCTCGGGGAAAAAAAGTAAAATTTCTCTAGCATCAGAATTGAAGTGGGTCTTGTCCATTATTAAGTTAACATTTTTTGAGCATCTGCAATATGCCAGACAACATGTCCACTGAAGAGTTAAAGTGCCTTTGATCAGTTTGACTTTGGATGGAAAAAACAGCATGAAAAGCAATACACTGGTATTAGAGTGTCAAAATATACCAGATGTAGTGAATTACTAAGAGATAGGGACTTCTTTTTTCAGTAGCTGGCAAAGGTAAATATATTGGCAGCAATGGCTTTCCTTCTCTTGTCTTTTGCCCTTCACTTTTGGTTTGCTTGCGTTTGTCTTATGGCATATGCTTGATGAACTCCCTTTTGTTTCTGCAGAGGGCTATTGGGTGGTCCCCTTGCCTTCTGTACTCTCTTTTTCAGCCATACATCACATGTATCATGCTGTTTTAAATTACTGTGTCTTATGTTAACATCTTCATATTCTTTCTAATAGTTTGTTGATTGATGACACTAACTTAACCTCTGATCTTCTTTAAAACTTATCAGTTTATCTTGAGTTACACTTGCATTGCTTATTTTTTTTCTGGTGCCAATTTACAACTATATCTTTACTTACTAAGTGATATACTAACTCCTTGTTTGGCCATGATATTTAGAGTGACTTGGTAGTTGGAGATAAGATACACTTTAGATATCCCTTATCTACTAGCAAATATGGTTTGTTCATTTGTTCACTACGTATATACTCAGCAACTTTGTGCACATATCGGCTCTGTATTTTTTTTTTTTTTTGGTAGAATTACCATTGAACATAATAAGGTCATGACCCTCATAAGAGTAAGCTCTCCTTTGTGGGAGATAACAATGGCAATAAACTAAAGATAAAACAATATAGTATACAATAGTAATAAGCTCAATATTATGGAGTAAGGCAGGACAAAGGGATAGAGAATGATGGAAATGAGGACAAGCTAATCTTCTATAAAGAATAGTCAGTGATTCCTCTCTAAAGGGTAGCTTGCTCCAGATGGACAAAGGGCAACTATTTATGCAAAAAACTGTATCCAATTAGATTGAAGAGCATTGAGGTAGAAGGGAGAGTAAGAACAAAAGCTCTGAGGTGGGAATAAGGGCAGTTGTTTGTAGTATAGAAAGAAGGAATTAATTATGGAATGCCAAGCAGAAAGGAACTCAAAATGAGCCAGATATATTTTTTTCCCATTTTGGAAATGTGAGTCTGTCTTTGAAAACATGACACAAATGTTATGTATTAATTCTTATTTACCATTTTCCCTGGAGCAGCATGTAATAATTTAAGTACAACGATTAATATGTATTAGTATCTTATTTAGTCATTACAATATTTGTGAGATTACAAAGATAAGTATGTCAGTGATTTTTACAAGTAAGGAAACTAAGGAGTTATGACTTGTCTGATATAAACAGATAAGTGTTGTATTTGGAACTTGTTGGAGATTCTTTGTATAATCACTTAACTCTCTTTGTCACTGGTTTATACTATTTAGAAACAATGTTCGCAGAACCAAATTGGTATCATTATTTAGCTTTATTAATGGTGTCCCAGTAACTCAAGAATCCTTACTTTTCATTAAATGGAGCATTTAGAACACAAATTTAAGTTGGTGTCAAATGAGGTTTTCCTACAGGGGGCCTCAAATTGAGACATGAGGTGGTGGGGGAGGAATTTACTTCTGTATGTAGCCTCAGAGTTTATTTAACAAGATACCTTCATGTAGGATCTCAGTGTTGCTTTGCCAACTCAATAGTTTCCAAAAAGAGTATGTGAGAAAGAATGGCCTGTCTATACCCAAGGAAAAAAAAAAGGTTCTGAGACCTGAGACTTCCCCAAAAGTACAGATCACCTGGTAGCAGGGATTAGAAAGAGACTTCTTTTCTAACTCATCCATCCATCCATTCGTGGCACAATCCAGAGAGTCAGAGTCCGATTCCTGCTGCTGTTAGCAGTTAGTGACCCTGAGCACTGGTAAGGTAATACAATGATATTAAGCCTTCATGAAGAAATTGACCACATTTCCACTTCACAGGAAATACAGAGTTAAAAAGACAGTTGCAAAGAGAAAGCAACTCAGAGTTAGCCTTTTGATAAATCTTCCTTTCAAGGGTATAGTGACTTGAGGTAGGGTGGAATAATGATTCCCCTTAATAGCACCAAAACATAGTCTATGAGTGATGCTCCTATTTTTTATTCATTATATCTACACTTTGAGATTGTGTGTCATATATATGTAATGTGTAATATGTAGTGGGCATTAAAAAAAGTTGAGAATCATGTGAGCAGGTGAATGGCACATAAAAATTATGTGTGATTTAGATGAACTATTGCAGAAGATCAGTTATGTTAGTTATCTATTTCTGCATAGCCCATTACCTCAAAACAGGGTCATAAAACAACAATATCTGTTATTTCAGTTTCTGCTTTCAGGAATCTAGGCATGATTTATCCAGGTCCTATGACTCAGGATCTTTCATGAGGTTTCAACTGAAGGGTAATTGGGCCTACAGTTATCTTGAATCTTGGCTAGGGAAGGATCTAGTTCCAAACTTATTCACCTGGTTGTTGACAGGACTCAGTTCATGTGCTATCACAATAAAGGCCACAATTCTTTGCTGTGTATTGGCCAGAGATTGCCTCTCATTCCCTGTGAAGTGGGCCTTTTCATAAGGTAGCCCGCAACATGATGTGCTGCTTTGTCAGAGCAAGCAAGAGATGAGAGGCAGAGGGAAAGCTGTTCAATCACTTTTCAACTTTCAGATAGCAAGGTTGTTTTCTCATTTATTAAGTGGGGTCATGATACTTTCCTTGAAAACAGTATCATGTAAGAAGTATGACATGGTATGTATGTGAAAGCATGTAGAAGCATCGGGTGGTTATATATGAAGAAATCAGCATTGTTGATATTGCTATTAGCAGTGATATTAAAATTAAACATAATAATCTAATAATGATATTATTGAGGTAACATTTATGGAATGAGGTTTGAATAAGGAGACTGCAAAAGCAATATTTTAGATAATAGAAGAAGATAAAGATAAAACCCTAATTTTTAGAAAATGTGGATATTAAGGTAAAGTAGTAGAGTGAGCAAAACATTCATTCATTTATTTCATGAATGTTTTTGAGCACTTTGAAATGCCAAACTAAATGTGGCTCAGTTATTAATCTAAAGTAAGTTTAATTTTTTTATGGGTTAGGAATGGATTCAGGTGGGGGGATAAATGCCTCAAAGGAATATCAAAATTAACCTTATTCAAATCTCATGTTGTATAAAAGTGGAGAGATGTAGAGTTAAAAGTTTACCTAGATCATACAAGGAAGTGTCAGAGTCATCCCTAGAATCCTGGCCTCTGATATATAGGCCAATGTTTTTTAAAGAAAGATAGTTGTTATTATTCCTAGTTGTTTTTTCTTTATCTCTGTTGAATATTTTATCATTTTTGAAAAAAAAAATGAATAGTGGTAAAGAGCAGTAGATGAAATAGAGGGAATGAATATTTCATTCTAACACCATAAACTCTGGCTTTTTTGTTTTGTTTTGTTAGTGTGATTCTATTTGCAAAATACCCTTATGCCAATATTTTTTTTTCTACATGAATAAAAACACTGAAGAGTGTTGGGAACTGTCGTCATTAAAATAAGGCAGGATTTGTTATATATATATTTACAGGGGAAATATAGAGATTACTGTAATTTTCACTTGTACAAAATTCCTTGAGAAGAGCCAAGAGCAAAAATACTTATTATTTATACTTACTATTTGTTGAAGGTTTTGGAATACACATGTGTGATTCCATGATAATAGGCATACATCAGTGTGGATATTTGAATATTGGTTTAAAACTGGTTCTCATTACTAGCTTGAAAGTTGAATTAACCAGGGGAGCCTTAAATGATACTGATGCCTTGCATGGCCAAATAAATTATTTACTTGTCCAAATAAATTTGAGTTTCTTGGGTTGCAGTCTCAAGATATTAATATTTTTAAAGTTTTTTTTAGGTGAATCTAACACACAGGTAGGGTTGAAAAGCTCTGAGTTATAATAAAAAAGAAGATACTAACATGAATCATTAATTCCATATCATGCATTGAAACTGCCTCGTCCAAATACTTTCCAAAAAAAAAGGTGACATCTTCAGATACTCAACTGATATTTACAGTTACTTTTTCTTATGAAGTTCTTTTGAGCTAATATATTCGATGGCCTGTAAGGAGTTGCAACATCAAGTTATCAAATTAATGATGTGTCATCACCTGCTAACATGAAATAGGTGTTATGTTTGTAACAGCAAATGCTAGATTAATGTCATTTAGTCACAAGAAGTTCAAAATCAATTTCAATGCTAATCAACAGTTGAGAGAATAGATTACTAATGCAGTGAATGCCATTACCCTTTCAAACATTTCTTTTATGTAATACTCCCTGCTGAAGTGAATAAGGTTGTGAGCCTATGATACCATAGAACAAAGGCATCAGATTAAAAGAAAGAAAAAAAGAAAGATCCCAGAGAAGAAAAAGTTAAATTCGGCCTTAATGAATTTAGTTTTTCCTACAATAGACTATCAGTAATGGAATGAATATGTTAATATTTAAAATAAAATTCTCGGGGCGCCTGGGTGGCGCAGTCGGTTAAGCGTCCGACTTCAGCCAGGTCACGATCTCGCGGTCTGTGAGTTCGAGCCCCGCGTCAGGCTCTGGGCTGATGGCTCGGAGCCTGGAGCCTGTTTCCGATTCTGTGTTTCCCTCTCTCTCTGCCCCTTCCCCGTTCATGCTCTGTCTCTCTCTGTCCCAAAAAAAAAAAAAAAAAAAAAAAAAAAAAAAAGTTAAAATAAAATTCTCTTCCAAATTAAAAGAAGTTGATATGTATGATTTTGAAGATCTTTACATTAAATCATTTTAATTTTAATACAAATTCTTCACTCAAAATTGTTATTTTTATCTCTATTGGATGATACTATTTTAGACTGATAGTATTATATTTCTTCCACCATATTCTTTTTTTTTTTAATATTTTTTTTAACGTTTATTTATTTTTGAGACAGAGAGAGGCAGAGCATGAACGGGGGAGGGTCAGAGAGAGAGGGAGACACAGAATCGGAAGCAGGCTCCAGGCTCCGGGCCATCATCAGCCCAGAGCCCGACACAGGGCTCGAACCCACGGACCGTGAGATCGTGACCTGAGCTGAAGTCAGACGCTTAACTGACTGAGCTACCCAGGCGCCCCTCTTCTACCGTATTCTTAAAGTAACCTAATTAATAGAGGCAGCATCATAGTAATATTCCTAAGAGAAAATATGATCTCATTATTCTAAATTCAATGGTAATATGTAAAGGACCCAAAGCACATTTTCTTTTATTACAGATCTCTTATTCATTTCCAGTATAGGTTTGAATGATATTCTGCAACTGTAATTACTTTGTGTATACAAAAATATTACCTATGGAGAAAAATTCAGATCAACATGAGATTCTTTTTTGAAGACACTTATTTAAAAATTTGATTGAGGATGAAAATATTTTGCATTATATTTCTCTACTGTAGGAAGGTTTAGCAGATAAAAGCTGAAAATATTTTTAACCTTCTCATTTTGCTTAGAATTCTAACATAAAGCCATGAGTTGTGTATAATAAACTTAAATATAGATTAGAAACTGAGCTGGAAAGCAAAATGATTTATTTGACTTTTTCAAAGTCAAAATATATTGAGGATATTAGCTTTGTAGATTTGCACAGTAGATGAAATGCAGCATATTCCTTCATGTCAGTAATATGGTGTTACTACGTTAAACTAGGGATGCATTGCTAATATTCGGTTCTTTAGTCATTTCCTATAATGTGTATTCACTTTGGAGCAATGCCTCCTTAATATGATCGTTGTGCAGATAAGAGCCAAGTAACAGTATAATTGAAAGGAATTGTCAGGCGCTGTCAATCCATTTTTGTTTGAAATATTGAATCATACGATGGTATGACCTTGTTTTAATCATTGTAGCAAGGCCAGATTTTTATTTCATGGATTTCTTCACTAACAAGAATTTCTAGTTTTTATCATTTAAAATTGAAGTATCCGTTGTCTTTTTCATCTTAATGCCTAAATTTATTGACTGTCTCTATTCCTTTTTTTCTTCATTGCAAAAAATCAATTCTTTGAGTTTCTTATAAAGCCTTGTCAAACACAACTAAGCAAAGAACACATGCCACCAATAAGCTATTTTTAAAGTCCTATCTCCCACCAACCCAAGGTAAATTAGTTGTATTATAGGTCTTCCAATTTATTGCTGGTGTATCTTTTTTATTATTTTTTTATTATTTTTTCTAAGTTTATTTATTTTTGACAGAGACAGAGTGCAAGCATGAGCTGGGGAGGGGCAGAGAGAGAGGAAGACATAGATTCCGAAGCAGGCTCCAGATTCCGAGCTGTCAGCACAGAGTCCTACGAGGGACTCAAACTCACAAACTGTGAGATCATGACCTGGGCCGAAGTTAGACGCTTAACCAACTGAGCCACCCAGGCGCCCCAATTGCTGGTGTATTATACTGAATATTTTTCTACTATATTTTTAATATGGATACTGTCCCATACTCTGATAACTTTTTTTCTCACTGCCAGCTGCCTACCCTAAAACAATGCCATAATTTTATTTATTTATTTTTCCAGTTTCATGACACTGCTTTTTTTTTTTTTTTAAGTTTTTATTTTAACTGCAATTAGTTGATAAACCATTTCAGGTGTGCAATATAGTGATTAACAGTCATGCACATCACCCAGTGTTGTCACACCAGGGCACTCCTTAATCCCCATTATATATTTACTTGTTTTTATTTATTTATTTTTCTATTCTTTCTATAATTTATTTATTTATTTTTATAATTTACATCCAAGATAGTTAACACATGGTGCACCAATGATTTCAGGAGTAGATTTCTTAGTGCCCTTATCCATTTAGCTCATCCCTCCTCTCACAACCCCTCCTGTAACCCTCTGTTTTGTTCTCTATAATTAAGAGTCTCCTATGTTTTGTCCCACTCCCTGTTTTTATATTATTTTTGCTTCCCTTCCCTTATGTTCATCTGTTTTGTATCTTTAAGTCCTCATATGAGTGAAGTCATATGATATTTGTATTTCTCTGACTAATTTTGCTTAGAATACCCTCTAGTTCCATCCACGTAGCTGCAAATGGCAAGATTTCATTCTTTTTGATTGCTGAGTAATACTCTATTGTATGTATATACCACATCTTCTTTATCCATTCATCCATCGATGGACATTTGGGCTCTTTCCATACTGTGGCTATTGCTGATAGTGCTACTATAAACATGGGGGTGCATGTGCCCCCTCAAAACAGCATACCTCTATCCCTTGGATAAATACCTATTAGTGCAATTGCTGGGTTGTAGGGTATTTCTATTTTTAATTTTTTGAGGAACCTCCATACTGTTTTCAAGAGTGGCTGCACCAATTTGCATTCCTACCAGCAATGCAAAAGAGATCTTCCTTCTCTACATCCTTGCCAACATCTGTTTTTGACTGAGTTGTTAATGTTAGCCATTCTGACAGGTGTGAGGAGGTATCTCAATGTGGTTTTGATTTGTATTTCCATGATGATGAATGCTGTGGAGCATTTTTTCATGTGTTGGTTGGCCATCTGGATGTCTTCTTTGGAGAAGTGTCTATTCATATCTTTTGCCCATTCCCTCACTGGATTCTTTGTTTTTTTGGGTATTGAGTTTGATAAATTCTTTATAGATTTTGGATACTAAACCTTTATTTGATAACCCTTTATCTGATATTTTGCAAATATCTCCTCCATTCCATCAGTTACCTTTTAGTTTTGCTGATTGTTTTTTCACTGTGCAGAAGATTTTTATTTTGATGAGGTCCCAATAGTTCATGTTTGCTTTTGTTTCCTTTCCCTCTAGAGACGTGTTGAGTAAAAAGTTGCTGCGGCCGAGGTCAAAACGGTTTTTGCCTGCTTTCTCCTCTAGGATTTTGATGGCTTCCGGTCTTACGTTTAGGTCTTTTATGCATTTTGAGTTTATTTTTGTGTATGGTGTAAGAAAGTGGTCCAGGTTCATTTTTCTGCATGTCGCTGTCCAGTGTTCCCAGCATGATTTGCTGAAGAAACTGTCTTTATCCATCAGATATTTTTTCCTGCTTTGTCAAAGATTAGTTGGCCATATGTTTGTGGGTTCATTTCTGGGTTCTGTATTCTGTTCCATTGATCTAAGTCTCTGTTTTTGTGCCAGTACCATACTGTCTTGATGATTACAGCTTTGTAATACATCTTGAAGTCTGGGATTGTGATGCCTCCTGCTTTGGTTTTCTTTATCAGGATTGCATTGGCTATTCAGTGTCTTTTCTGGTTGCTTACAAATTTTAGTATAATTTGTTCCAGCTCTGTGAAGAATTCTGGTGTTATTTTGATAGGGATTCTATTGAATATGTAGATTGATTTGGGTAGTATTGACATTGTAATTTTTAAAAATATTTTTATTTATTTTTGAGACAGAAAGAGACAGAGCATGAGCAGGGGAAGGGCAGAGAGAGAGAGGGACACACAGAATCTGAAGCAGGCTCCAGTCTCTGAGCTGTCAGCACAGAGCCCGACATGGGGCTTGAATTCACAGACTGTGAGATCATGACCTGAACCGAAGTCGGATGCTTAACTGACTGAGCCACCCATGCACCCTGACATTTTAACAATATTTGTTCTTCCTATCCAGGAGTATGGAATCTTTTTCAATTTTTTTGTGTCTTTTTCAATTTCTGTCATAAGCTTTCTATAGTTTTCAGTGTATAGTTTTTTTTTACCTCTTTGGTTAGATTTATTCCTAGGTATTTTATGGTTTTTGGTACAATTGTAAATGGAATTGATGCCTTGATTTCTCTTTCTGTTGCTTCATTATTTGTGTATAGGAATGCCACTGTTTTCCGTGCATTGATTTTATATCCTGTGACTTTCCTGAATTCATGGATCAGTTCTAGCAGTTTTTTGGTGGAATTTTTGGGTCTTCATATAGAGTATCATGTCATCTGCACAGAGTGAACATTTGTCCTCCTCCTGACCAATTTGGATTCCTTTTATTTCTTTGTGTTGTCTGCTGAGGCTAAGACATCCAATACTATGTTGAATAACAGTGGTGAAAGTGGACATCCCTGTCTTGTTCCTGACCTTAGGGGGAAAGCTCCCAGATTTTCCCCATTGAGGATGATATTAGCATTGGGTCATTCATATATGGCTTTTATGATCTTGATGGCTGCTCCTTCTATCCCTACTTTCTTGAAGGTTTTTATCAAGAAAGGATGCTGTATTTTGTCTAATGCTTTCTCTGCATCTATTGAGAGGATCATATGGTTGTGTCCTTTTTTTGACGTGATGAGTCACATTGATTGTTTTGTGGTTATTGAACCAGCCCTGCAACCCAGGTATAAATCCCACTTGGTTGTGGTGAATAATTTTTTTAATGTATTGTTGGATCCAGTTGGCTAATATCTTGTTGAGGATTTTGCATCCATGTTCATCAGGGAAATTGGTCTATAGTTCTCCTTTTTAGTGGGGCCTATATCTAATTTTGGAATCAAGGTAATGCTGGCTTCATAGAAAGAGTTTGGAAGTTTTCTTTCCATTTCTACTTTTTGGAACACCTTCAAGAGAATAGGTGTTAACTCTTTCTTAAATGTTTGGTAGAATTCCGCTGGAAAGCCATCTGGCCCTGGACTCTTGTTTTTTAGAAGATTTCTGATTACTGATTTGATTTCCTTACTGGTTATAGGTCTGTTCAAATTTTCTATTTCTTCCTGTTTTAGTTTTGGTAGTATATATGTTTCTAGGAATTTGTCCATTTCTTCCATATTGTCCATTTTATTGGCATATATTTGCTCATAATATTCTCTTATTGTTTGTATTTCTGCTGTGTTGGTTGTGATCTCTCCTTTTTCATTCTTGATTTTATTATTTGGGTCCTTTCCTTTTTCTTTTTGATCAAACTGGCTAGGGGTTCATCCATTTTGTTAATTCTTTCAAAGAACCAATTTCTGGTTTCATTGATCTGCTGTACTTTTTGTTGTTGTTGTTGTTGTTTGTTGTTGTTATTTTGATAGCATTGATTTCTGCTCTAATCTTTATTATTTCCTGCCTTTGCTGGTTTTTGGTCTTATTTGCTTTTCTTTTTTCAGCTCTTTAAGGTGTAAGGTTAGGTTGTGTATTTGTGATCTTTCTTTCTTCTTTAGGAAGGCCTGCATTGCTATATACCACCCTCTTACAACCACCTTTGTTGTGTCCCAGAGGTTTTGGGCTATGGTTTTATTTTCATTGGCTTCTATGTACTTTTTAATTTCCTCTTTAACTTCTTGGTTAGTCCATTCATTCTGTAGTAGGATTGTCTTTAGTCTCCAAGTATTTGTTATCTTTCTACACTTAAAATAAATTTTGGTTGATTTTGACTTTAATAATATTGTTTTATGAAACTATGCATGGTATGAATTTGATCTTTTGTACTTGTTGAGGGCTTATTTTTGTCCCAGTATGTGAATGTGATCTATTCTGGAGAACATTCCATATGCACTGGAGAAGAATGTATATTCTGTTGCTTTAGGATGAAATGTTCTGAATATACATGTTAAGTCCATCCCATCCAGTGTGTCATTCAAAGCCATTGTTTCCTTGTTGATTTTCTGTTTAGATGATCTGTCCATTGTTATGAGTAGGGTGCTGAAGTCCCCTACTTATGGTATTATTATCCATGAGTGTCTTTATATTTGTGACTATTTGATTTATGTATTTGGGTTCTTCTACATTTGGAGCATAAATGTTTATAATTGTTAGATCTTTTTGGTGTATAGATCCCTTTATTATGGTATAATGCCCTTCTGCATCTCTTGTGACAGTCTTTATTTTAAAGTCTAGATTGTCTGATATAAGTGTGGCTACTCTGGATTTCCTTTGGTGACCATTAGCATGCTATATGGGTCTCCATCCCCTTACTTTCAATCTGAAGGTGTCCTTAAGTCTAAAGTGGGTCATTTGTAAACAGCATATAGATGGATCTTGTTTTCTTATCCATTCTGTTGCCCTAGGTCTTTTGGTTGGAGCATTTAGTCCATTGATGTTTAGAGTGAGTACTGAAAGGTATGAGTTTATTTCAATTATGTTGTCTGTAGAGTTGGATTTTCTGGTGGTGGCCTCTGGTCCTTTCTAGTCTTTGTTGCTTTTCGTCTTTTTTTTTTTTTTTTTTTTCATCTTTTCTCACCTCAGAGAGTTCCCCTTAAAATTTCTTGTATGGCTGGTTTAGTGGTCATGAACACATTTAATTTTGGTTTTCTGGGAAACTTTTTATCTGTCCTTATATTTTGAATCCAGCCTTGCTGGATAAGAATTCTTGGCTGCATATTTTTCCAATTCAGCACATTGAAATATCTTGCCACTCCTTTCTGGCCTGCCAAGTTTCTGTGGATAGGTCTGCTGTAAACCTGATCTGTCTTCCCTTTAGGGTAGGGACTTTTTTTCCTTGCTGCTTTCATGATTCCCTCCTTGCCTGAATATTTTGTGAATTTGACTATGATATGCCTTGTTGAGGGTCAGTTTTTATTGAATCTAATGGGAGTCCTCTGTGCTTCCTGGATTTTGATGTCTGTGTCTTTCCCCAGGTTAGGTAAGTTTTCTGCTATGATTTGCTCACATAACCCTTCTACCCCTATTTCTCTCTTTTCCTATTCTGGGACTCCTATAATTCTGATATTCCTTTTTATTGAGTCACTGATTTCTCTAATTCTTAAATCATGCTCTTTTGCCTTAATCTCCCCCTTTTTTCTGCTTCATTATTCTCCATTAATTTGTCTTCTATGTCGCTGATTCACTGCTCTGCCTCATCCATCCTTGCCACCATGGCATCCATGTGAGATTGCAACTCAGTTATAGCATTTTTTTTCTTTCATCCTGACTAGCTTTTATCTCCACAGAAAGGGTTTCTAATCTATCTTCAACCGCAGCTAGTATTCTTATTATTGTGATTCTAAATTCTGGTTCAGACATCTTGCTTGTATCTGTGTTGATTAAGTCCCTTGCTGTCATTTCTTCCTGTTCTTTCTTTTGGGGTGAATTGCTTTGTTTTGTCATTTTGAAGGAAGATAAGGAATTAATAAGGTAAAAGAAAATTATAATTAAAAACCTAAAAGCAACACACAAAAATCAAATAAAGGGTGCTAGATACTAGGTGTGTTCTGGTCTGGTTATGGAAAAGAGCTTGATAGAATTGTGAAAAAAGGCAATGATGAGGAAAGGATGAAAAAAAGGTAACGTTTGAAAATTTGAAAAAATACAATGAAATATAATAAAATGAAATGATGGAAATAAAAAAAATAGAATTTGAGAAATTTACACAAAAATAAAAGAATGAGTAGAAAAATTAAAGAAAAATATTTTAATGGAAAGGGAAAATAAAAATAATTTTTGCTCTTTCTGTATTCAAGAATAAGAAAAGAAAAAAATTGAATAGATGGACCAGTAAACAGTCTGAAGTATAATTGAAATTACATCAGTTTCCCCTACAAGTCCAACTATGAAGCACTTTATAGTCCATAAACTAAGCAGGTGGAGAGACTTGTGTTGTTCCTGAAGAATGAGTTTGGGCCAGTTGGGCGAGGCTTAGTGTAACAGCTCCGTTCTCCACTAGATGGTGCTGCTTAGATTATGGGGGTGAATTTTTGTGGCACCTGTAGGTGTGTATGCTCATGCGCAGGAGGGGTGAAAATGGCATCACCCAGCTACCCAGTCTCTAATATCAGAACTCTGTGCTCTCCCAACCAACAATTGTTCACCCCTCCTTTGTCTCCGGCTTCCGTACACTCCCCGCTTTTACACTGTCTGTGAACAAGCCATCAGGTTGCTAGGCAGCACCCTCCTCCTGAGTTTTATCTCAGATATGGCTGTGTTTCCCAGCCTCTCCCTTTTGAGTAACTGTGCTTTGTCCTGCTCAGACCTTCTGTGGTGGGGTCTCACTAAGCAATGGCCAGGTGCCAGCCCACCCCCAGGGACATTCAGCAGACTGTTGTGTTGCTGATGCCCAGAGACTGCTGCTGGGTGCCAGCCTGCCCCTGGATGTTCTCTGGGGTCTGCTGAGTTCTTTGCCTGTGGGGTGGCCACACAGTCTCTACCAAATGTCTTCCCAACAGGGGAACCGCCTCTCCCTGTGTGGCCTGAGGACCCCGAGGACCTTGCTTTCTGTTCCTGGGGATTTTCTCTTTCCACTAGAGCACTAACAGGTATAGGGTTGCGTAGTTTCATACTCTGCACTCCCCCTGTTTACAGAGTCTTAATGGGATTTAAACCTTCTCCTTTCTCCCTTTTTTGTTCTGTCACTTGCATACTCTTTCTTTTCTCTCCAGCTGCTTTTGGGCCAGGGGATGCTTGTGTACTCTCCCAGCTCTCTGTCCTTTCTCCACAAATAACAACAGCCCCTGCCCTCTGTGACTTCTCTCTCCCCCAGTTCACCTCTCCGTGCTCCATACCTGCTGAGTTCTCTGGTTCAGGTTGTGCAGATTGTTGTGTTAATCCCCAAATCTGTTTTCTAGGTGTGTAGGATGGTTTAGTGTTGATCTGGCTGTATTTCAGGGATGAGAGACACACAAAAAAATTTTCATGCTGTTCCACCATCTTGGCCCCTTGCCACAATTTTAGACTTTAGATTCAATCTAAACAATTTTAGATTCAATTTAAACAATTTTAGATTTTAAAATCCAAAATTATAATCTTTGAGGCAACACTCCACTCATAGGTATCAATTTATTTTCAAACAGAATTGTTCAAATTATGTTGTTTTAAAAACACCACAAAAATCTCTATTTTCTTTAAATTAATAGACTTTACTTTTTAGAAGATTTTCAAATTTACAGAAAAATGGAACAGAATATATGGAAAGGTCTTGTATGTGTCCATCCCCCACCCAGAATTTACCTTATCACTAACCTCTTCCCTCAGTGTTATACATTATTATAATTGTATATTTTTGATATATTAACTAAATTGAATATTTTTGATGAAATATTATATACATTATTAACTAAAATCTACAATTCACATTAGGATTCAGATTTTAATTTTTTTTTTTTTATTTTTTGAAATGTTTATTTATTTGTAAGAGAGAGAGAGAGGGAGGGAGAGAGAGACAGAGTGCGAGTGGGGAGGGGCAGACAGAGAGGGAGACAGAATCTGAAGCAGGCTCCAGGCTCTATGCAGAGAGTCCGACACAGGGCTTGAACCCACAAACGGCGAGATCACAACCTGAGCCGAAGTCGGATGCTTAACTGACTGAACCACCCAGGTGCCCCAGAATTTAATTTGTATAGTTCTCTGGGTCTTGAAAAATATATAATGTCATATATCTTCTGTTGCAGTGTCATACAGAGTATTTTCACTGCCCTAAAAACCCTGTGTTCCACCTATTCATCTTCCTACCCTCCATTCAAGTTCTTGGAAACCACCGATCTTTTTATAGTCTCTATAGTTTTGCCTTTTCCAGAAGGTCACATAATTGGAATCATACAGAATGTAGCCTTTTCAGATTGTCTTCTTTCATTTAGCAATATGCATTTAAAGTTTCTTTTGTGTCTTTTATGGTTTGATAGTTTATTTCATTTTATCATTGAATATTATTCCATTGTATTGATGTACCATAGTTTGACCATTCACCATTTGAGAGATATCTTGGTTGCTTCCAAGTTTGGGCAAATATCAATAAACATATTTTAAACAATTGGTGCAGGCTTTTGTTTGGACACAATTTTTTAACTCATTTGGGTAAATATCATGGAGTGTGATATGACTGTTTAGCTTTGTAAGAAACTGTCATACTACCTTCTAAAACATCTGTACATTTCTGCATTCCTATCAGCTATGCATGAAATTTGCTGTTACTCCACATCTTGAAAGTAATCGATATATTTTGGATTTTAGCCATCCTAACAAGTGTTCAGTTGTATCCAATTACTGTTTTAATTTGCAGTATTCTAATGACATATGATGCTAAATTTCTTTTAATACGCTTATTTGACCTCTCTATATATTCTTTGGTGAGGTGTGTCTTCTTATCTTTGCGCATTATTATTTGCTTTCTTATTGTTGAGCTTTAAGTGTTCTTTGCATATTTGGATGCAAATACTTTATCAGATATGTTTTGCAAATATTTTCTCCTGGTCTGTGGCCTGCCTATGAAGTATCTTAACAGTGTATTTACAGAGAAGGAGTATTTACTTTTAATAAAGTCCTACTTGTTATTTTTTTCTTCCATGTACAGAGTTTCTGCTGTTGTATTGAAAAAGTCATCTCCAAGATCAAGATCACCTAGATTTTCTATGTTCTTGGAATCTTAAAATTTTACTTTAAAGTCTATGATCCATTTTGAATTAACTTTTGTAAAATGCATAAGGTCTATGTCTAGATTTTTTATGTGTATGTCTAGTTCTATTATCATTTTTCTTTCTTTTCTTTTACTAAACATAATCCTTTTTTTTTTTTTTTTTTTGAGAGAGAGAGTGAGAGGGTGCATGAATGAGGGAGGGGGGCAGAGGAAGAGAGAGAGAATCATAAGCAGGCTCCTCACCTTAGCAGAGAGTCTGATATGGGGCTCAGTCCCATGAGTCTGGGATCATGACTTGAGATGAAATCAGAGTTAGATGCTTAACCAGCTAAGCCACATAGGCTCCCCTCATTTTTCTTTCTAGACTCTTTTTCACTGGGTTGTTCTTTCTCTTTCATCAAAAATAATTTGGCTCTATTTATTAGATCTGTTCCTGGTCTCCCTATTATGTTCCATCTTTCACCATACAACAGTACCTTCATTATTATAGCCTTATAGGAAGTTTCAAAGTTCGGTAGTGTCAGTCCTTTGATTTAGCTCTTCTTCAATATTGTGTAAGGTATTCTGGGTTTTTGTCCTCTCTGTATAAACTTTAGGATCAGGTTGTTGGTAGCCATAAAATGATTTCCTGATATCTTGATTTGAATTGTATTGAATCTGTAGACCATGTTAGGAAGAACTGATGTCTTAACAATATTGAGTCTTTCTACCCATAAACATGGAATATTTCTATTTAGACCTTCTTTGATTTCTTTCATCAGAATTTTGTATTTGCTGTGTTCTGAATGTTTGGGTGTTCCCACAATTCAGATGTTGAAATTCTAACTACCAAAGGTAATAGTATTAGTAGATAGGCTCTTTGGGAGGTGATCAGGCCATCAAGGTGGAGTTCTTATAAATGGGATTGTTTTACAAAAGGAACTCCGAAGAATTCCCTTGCTACTGCTTTTACCATGTGAGGATACAGTGAGAAGTCTGTTACCAGGAAGAAAGCCCTCACCTGACCATGCTGGTACCTTGATCTCAGACTTCCAGCTTCTAGAATTATAATAAATATATTTCTGTTGTTTATAAGCTACCCAGTCTATGATATGTTTTGTTATAACAACTGGAACTGGGTCAAATGATAATTTTTTCAGATTGTTCTGGTACATATTTTGTGAGATGGATTCCTAAACATTTGAATTTTTGGATGTGAATATAAACAGCATTATGTTTTTAGTTTCAAACTGCTATATGGAAAGTCAATTAACCTCATATTCTGCAAACTTGCTATCATTGCTTATTAGTACCAGTTCTTTGGGATTTCCTACATAAATAATCATATTGTCTGTGAACAAATATAGTTTTACCTCTTCTTTCCCAATCTGTAACCTTGTGTTTCCTTTTTCTTTTCTTTTTCTTTTTTCTTTTTTTGCATTAGCTAGGACTTCCAGTTCAACGTTGATAGAAGTGTTGATGGTATATCCATGCCTTCTCCCAAGCTCAGTGTGAAAGCATTCAGTTTCTCACCATTAGATATGATGTTAGCTATAAGAGTTTTGGAGATGTTGTTTATTAGTTGAGAAAGTTTTCCTTCATTTCTTGTTTGCTGTGAGATTTTATCCTGGATAAGTGTTGGCTTTGTCACATGCTTTTTCTCCATTTGTTGGTATGAACATGTGATTTTTCTTGAGCCTGTTTTTTTTAAGGAGAAAAGTACAGAGTTTGTTCAATTTTTAAAATGTTTTTTTTTTTAACATTTATTTATTTTTGAGACAGAGAGAGACAGAGCATGAACGGGGGAGGGTCAGAGAGAGAGGGAGACACAGAATCTGAAACAGGCTCCAGGCTGTGAGCAGTCAGCACAGAGCCCGACGCGGGGCTCGAACTCACATACCGCGAGATCGTGACCTGAGCCGAAGTCGGACGCTTAACCGACTGAGCCACCCAGGCACCCCTTCAATTTTTATAATGCATATGCACATTGTCTTCACAAGACAATGAAGGCCTAAAGAAATGACCAAAGCAGGAAGTTTTTATACCCTTTAGATAAAAAAAAAAAATTAAAGAAATAAAATGAATTGGTCAAGAATTGATAAGACAAAGGAATTTGGGCTGGAGGGTGGTAAATGGTGAAGAAGTAACTAGGTAGGAAGGTAACTGTTCACTTAACAGGGTTTGTCAAGATTCCTTTTCTTCAGCCTGTCGATATGATGGATTTCAATAATTAATTTTCAAAGATTTAAACAATATTGAATACCTGAGATAAACCTCATTTGCTTATAGTGCATAATACTTTTTATGCACTGTTGGAATTATTTCTAATATTTCATTAAGGATTTTTGTATCTATGTTTATGAAAAACATCGGTCTGTAATATTCCTTTCTTGTAATGCTTTTGGCTGGCAGGGTGTTAGAATAACACTACCTTCATAGTATGAGTTAGAAAGTGTCCCTTCTGCTTCTATTTTCTGTAAATGATTATAGAAATTTTTTCATTAGAATTCACCAGCAAAGGCTTTAGAGCCTTGTGCTTCCTGTTTTGGTTATTATTTTAATAGATGTAGGCCTATTCAGCTGAACTGTTTCTTCTTGTGTGTTTTTATAAATTGTGTCTTTCAAGGAATTATTTATTTCATAAAAATTATCAAGATTGTGGGCAAAGAGTGGTCCATAATATTTTTTTATTATTCTTTTATATCCATGGGTTCAGTAGTGATAGACCCTCTTCAATCTCTGGTAATATGTGTTTTTTCTCTCTCTTTTTTTCTTGGTTAGCCTGATTAGAGGTTAGTAATTCTATTAACAAAGAACCAGCTTTAAGTTTTATTGATTTTTCTTGTATTGATTACCCATTTTTAATTTTATTGATTTCTGGTCTCTATTATTACTTTATATCTGGTTTACCTTGAATTTAATTTCATACTTTAATTTTTAAGATAGAAATTTAGATTAATGATATTATTACTTTTCTAATATACAATTTTATAAATTTTCTTCTAAGCACTGTTTTCTTTGCATCCCACAAATTTTGGTAAGATTTATTTTCATTTTCATTTTTATTTAGTTCAAACTATTTTTAAATTTCCTTAACCCGTGTGTTATGAAGAAGTATTATTTAATCTACAAATACATCAGTGTTTTCCGGTTGTATTTCTCTTACTGGTTTCCAGCTTAATTCCAGTATGATCTGAGAACAAATTTTATGATTTCTGTTCTTTTCAGTTTATTAAGAGTTGTTGATCCAAATTTGGTTTATATTGGTGAATGGTCCACGTGAGCTTGAGAAGAATGTGTATTATGCTGTTTTTGAAAGAAGTAGTTTAATTTTTATTTTTTTTCCTAACTTTTCACTTCTCTTCTTTCTCATTTCATTGTGAATAGAGCAACATTTTAATTACTCAGTTCTCCCAGTATCTTGACACAAGCAAGAAAGTAGGGGAAACAGGATGTGTTTTATAAAATCCCTAAAAAGGAGAATCCCCGAATATACATTAATGACTTGTGAGCCTGGTTTGCCTATACTGTGGCTTTTGTAGTTCAGTGCCTTTTCCCCCTCTCACCCAGATGCCCCTGAAGCTCTTAATCATTCTTGTTCTTCCCTATGGTCCTTAGACATGTTGGACCCAGGTATCTCCTCCTGAGGGCAGGCAGGGACCAAATCTTTGTGTCTTCAGTGCCTGACACTCCCACAATATTACAGCCCTTCTAGATTCATTTTTATGTGTTTTTGTTTTTAATAATTCTCAAGTTAGCTAACATACAGTGTATACAGTTTAGTCTTTGCTTTGGGAGTAGATTCCCATGATTCGTCACTTACATACAACACCCAGTGCTCATCCCAACAAGTGCCATCCTCAATACCCATCTCCCATTTTCTCTGCCCCCTCAACCCACCACCCTTATCAACCCTCAGTTAATTCTCTATATTTAAGAGTCTCTTATGGTTTTCCTCTCTCTCTGTTTGTAACTTATTTTTCTTTCTCTTCCCCTATGGCTTCTGTTAAGTTTCTCAAATTCCACATATGAGTGAAAACATATGATATCTGTCTTTTTCATATGATGACACATACATGACTGATTTATTTAATTTAGCATAATACCCTCCAGTTCTATCCACATTGTTGCAAATGGCAAGATTTCATTCTTTTTCATCACTGAGTAGTATTCCATTCTATGTATATGTATCACATCTTCTTTATCCATTTACCAGTTGGTAGACATTTGGGCTCTTTCTATAATTTGACTATTGTTGATAGTTCTGCTATAAACATTGGGGTATATGTGTCCCACAAATCAGCACTCCTATATCCATTGGATAAATTCCTAGTGGTGCTATTGCTGGGTCATAGGGTAATTCTATTTTAAATTTTTGGAGGAATTTCCACACTGTTTTCTAGAGTGGCTACACAAGTTTGCATTCCCACCAACAGTGCAAGAGTGTTCCCTTTTCTCCATATCCTCACCAACATCTTTTGTTTCCTGAGTTCTTATTTTAGCCACTCTGACTGGTATGAGGTGATATCTCACTGTGGTTTTTTTGTATTTCCCTGATGATGAGTGATGTTGAGCATCTTTCGATGTGTCTATTTGCCATCTGGATGTCTTCTTTGGAAAAGTGTCTATTTATGTCTTTTGCCCATTTCTTCACTAGATTATTTTGGGGGGGTATTCAGTTTGGTAAGTTCTTTATAGATTTTTGATACTAACCCTTTTCTGGTATGTCATTTGCAAATATCTTCTCCCATTATGTTGTTTGCCTTTTAGTTTTCTTGATTGTTTCCTTTGCTGTGCAGACGCTTTTTATCTTGATGGGGTTCCAATAGTTCAAAATGGATGAAAGACCTAAATGTGAGACAGGAAACCATCAAAATCCTAGAGGAGAAAACAGGCAACAATGTCTGACCTCAGCTGCAGCAACTTCTTACTTGACATCTCTCCAAAGCCAAGGGAAATAAAAGAAGTATTCTTTAAATGTCAATTAGAGGTGCCTGGGTGGCTCAGTCGGTTAAGCATCCGACTTCAGCTCAGGTCATGATCTCACAGTCCATGAGTTCGATCCCTGCGTCAGGCTCTGTGCTAACAGCTCAGAGCCTGGAGCCTGCTTCAGATTCTGTGTCTCCCTCTCTCTCTGCCCCTCCCCTGCTCATGCTCTGTCTCTGTCTCAAAAATAAATAAAACATTAATTTTTTTTAAATCTTATAAAAAATGCCAATTAGATTTAGCTGATGATGGTACTGTCCAGTCAAACTATATCCTTGGTGATTTACTGCCTGCTGAATCTGGAATTACTGAGAGATTGGTATGGAAATCACCAAATATAATAGTGGTTTCACGTATTTTTTCTTGCACTTCTAACATTTTGGTCTCACATATTTTTACTCTCTGCTTTTAGGTTCATGTACATTGTGAATCTTTAAGTCTTTTTGGATACTTAACCCCTTTATGTTATGTAGAGCCCTTTCTATATCTGAAAATTTTCCTTGCCATGAAGTTGGATTTGTCTTAAATGAATATATTTTCTACAGATTTCCTCTGACTAGTCATAGCATGGTATATGTTTTTTTTTCTATTCCTTTATTTTTTATCTATTTTTTCCTTTCATGAAGGTAGATTTCTTATAAACAACATCTAGTTAGGTCTGTTTTCTTCTTCTTTTTTTTAAATCCACTGTGACTTGTCTCTTTTAATTGGTGAACTTACATCACTGGCATTTAAATGATTATTGATATAATAGGTTTCTAACCTATTTTTAAACTGTATTCTGATCCTTGGCTCTTTTTATCCCACTATTTTCTGTCTCCTCTAATTTTAATTTGGTATTTTATATGACTCCACTTTTTTTTCCTCATTTCTTATCATCTCAGTTATACATCTTTAATTATGGTTTTTGTTGCCCTAGTATGTGAAAGATACATTTACAACTAATAATTCCACTTTTGAATATTACTATACTATTTCATGGATAGTGCAATTACTTTATAACTGTTACCTCAGTTTCTCCTCCTAGTCACTTAAAATTGCTGTCATTCATTTCACGTAATCTATAAACTGTAATCACCTAATACATCAGTGCTGTGATTATTTTGAGCAATCATGGTTATGAAGAGTGAGAAGAGTATTGGGTATATAAAGCTCATTTGAAGTCTCAAAGAAATTGAGTAGCTTAACATCTGGTCTAGCAAACAAATTTATTACTACAAATTAAACTTTTATATACACTTTTATCATAGTCATCACTCTATTCAGCAACATCAAGCATCAAAAATCATCAATAGGATTTAAATTAAAAAAAAAAAAAAACACCTGTTCTCTTAGGATATTTGTAGGAGCATTAAAAAGCATACAAGGTTTTTTGTGTACCTCAAATTATCACTTTTGATTTTTTCTTTAAAAATAATTTTTTTAGCATTTATTTTTGAGAGATAGAGAAAGACAGAGCACGAGTGGGGGGAGGGTCAGAGAGAGGGGGTACACAGGATCCAAAGCAGGCTCCAGGCTCTGAGCTGTCAGCACAGAGTCTGATGCAGGGCTCAAACTCATGGACTGTGAGATCATGACCTGAGCTGAAGTCAGGCGCTTAACTGACTGAGCCACCTAGGTGCCCTTTGATTATTTCTTTTTAAAACAAAACATGACTTTTCATAAAATAGCAATAACACTTCTGATAAGAGTATTAATAGTACTGATTTCAGTCATATGTAATGGAGTGGTGAATTTGAAATTAGTTACTAGTTTTAAAATTTGGTAACAGATGCTTGAAGTGCACTTGCAATTAAGGTCAGGTGTGATTCTCAGGCATCTTTGTGATAACCTACTTTTTTTTGTTTGTTTTTATGGTCATAGTATGAACATATCAATCAAGATAATCGAGAAAATGAAACCCAGAAAATGGTCACAAGTTAGGAACTGTTCATAGAATCCCTTACTCTATCAAATAATCATTTCAGTATCTATTTATATTTTATTAGCCCTTGATAGGTTTTTTCTGAGATATTTTTCTTACAGATGATTAGAAAACTTTTTTTTTGGTTTGTATATAAACCTTAGAATCCCAGATGTAGACAGATAATTTCCAAAGAAACTTTTTTAAAAAAAAATATGTATGCTTTTCACATTCTGATTCAAGTGAAATGCAGTGCAATCTTACCCAGAAAATATGCAAAAGAGTTAAAGTTTTTGGCAACCAAATATTAGACTACAAAAAATGTTTTGTAACAGCCATTTTTTTTAAGTTGATTTATTTTGAGTGGGAGAGCAGGGGAAGGGCAGAGAGGGAGACACAGAATACTAAGCAGACTCTGTATTGACAGCAGAGGGGCTCAAACTCACAAACCCTGAGATGATGACCTGAGCCAAGATTGAGTCAGATGCTCAACAGACTGAGCCACCCAGGTGCCTTCCAACTGTTTATTTTTAATTTTCACCTGGCTTCCTTAGCTGAGAAACCATTTCAGAAATCATTAAGTCTTTCTCTTTTAAGTTCTAGCTTTCATTTGGTTTATAGGGATGGTACTTCTATTTCAGTGTTAGGTCACTGCACAAATATTTATTATCCAGGTAAATATCTCATAAATAATTTTGTATAATTAACCCTAATGGTAGCTTTAGATGTATGTTTTAGCATGTCTTTTGGTTTCCAGATTTTATAAAAGCAGTAAATAAAATAATGGCAACAAGTTTTGTCATACTTTTGAATACTGTGGTGATTATTTAACAAACTATGATGCAAGACCCAACTACTGTGAGCCAAGAACATAATATGTCACCAGGGAGAATTATGGCAAATTAATTACATAGTAGATTATAACTTTATAATAAAGAATAATTATTGTTTTATTCCTCTGGTCCATGACTCAATATTAGCTCATAAAGTGGGGCTCTATTGAGTGTAAAATAATGTTTTTGTTTCTTTAATAATAAAAATCCATTTAGAATAATATCTCATGTAAATTAAATAAGATATAGGAAAATGCTTAACACAGTAATGTCCACATTCATATTCTGTAACTACAATTGTTTAGTGATACTTTATTAGAACACTTCAGCTTTTCATTGAAATATGTTTTTTCCCAGATTTTTATCCATAGTAAAAGAAAATTATATTTTCAATATAAAAAGATAATCTGGTCATTGAAGAAATACCAAACTAATTTAGTACAGAAGAAAAGTATTTTATAATTCATGAATATTTAACACCATTTTGAAATGTAGAAGAGGAAATTCTCCAGTCTACTCTTTCAGAGCTAATTTTGCTTTCCTGAAAGTTTTAGTGGATAGAGCACTTGTGGTTTATCGGTTACATTATCCTTGTTCTTGCCAAACATATCCAGTATTTTCAGCAGCATTACTGCCTTGGAAATCTCAGAAAATGTAAGTCACACCTTATGCATATGGTTTTGATTTTTCTGCTCCTTTTGTTTGGTGTTTGTGACAAAAGAAAAACCATGTTTTCTCCAAACATATTTTGTGTTTCTCCTGGGCAAACAGGAACATTATATTTCCCAGTCTCTACCCTTTCTTTTCATGGAGTTAGGCAGTATGTGACCAATGTCACTTAACAGAATGTGGGGAAAAGGGATGTGTAACACAATGAAATTTGGATTGTGATCTTTTTGTTTTCTGTCACCCACTCTGCTAATACCTTGTGGGCATATGTTAAGGAGGTCACCTTCACAAGATAAAGAGACAAGGTATGATTTCTTAATGGCAACCATATTGGATTTTGAGACATATTGAAAGTTGAGTAACCAACTCTTAATGTTAATTCACTGAGATTTTTTTTCTGATATAAAAGTTTGCATTATGTACACAAATCCTATAAACCTCATTAATTTATATAACATTTTATATTCAATATAATAGGATGTAATGCATTCAGTATGTTTAGGAGACGTACTTTAAATTGAACTTTAAAATTATGTGTTGTAAGGAAAGTTTAGTTAAGTGTAAAAACACCTAGTTTTTGGTTAGTACATTTTTATTTACTACTATAACACAAAATACATGTTATCCTATAATTATAGTATTACATGTATCTGTTATATAGTGAAGCTATGCAAACACTGTACTATGACCAAAAATTCTCCGTGTGTGTAACTCAAAGATAAACACAGATTAAATTTGCTGGTCTGCTTATATTTTAACTAAAGGAGAGGTCCTTTTAAGGATTATAAAATAGTTAAATATAAAACTACATCTTATTCCTATAATTTTAATAAATGGATTAAATCCTAATATACAACCTTGGAAACATTTTTTCATTTTCAAAGCTTAACGTCCTCAATAATGAAGAATTAGAGTTATTTTGTATACTTGAATGCTGTCTTTAGCTTACCAATTTATTTACATAGATAAGTGTTACTAACAAATCAAATGTATTTATGTTTGAGATACCATTGATAGGTCCTCAATTTAATAAATTTAATATAAGGCTTAGGGAATTATATAATATGGGCATTTCATATGAGAAATAATAAATTTACCATATATTGTAGAAATAAATCAGAGATAGGTAAGTTTCAATGGCAGTAAAAGGTCTAGCTATTTCAGTAGGGATTTTCTTACCAGTAAATGTGAATTTTAGTCTCAATAGTTCTGCATAGGTAATAAATGTAATCATCAATGTAATAAAATATATTTTCAATAAAATAAATGTAAAAATCAATGTAATAAAATACATTTTCAATTTTATAATGTTTTGTTTATAGAGAAAATACCAATACAAGTTAGTTGTATGTCTGTTTAGGCCATAACGCTGTGAATGTTCATTATGCAGTGTAAGCTGCTCAGCCACATATTGTAGGTCCAATATATATATGATACTGCTCAATATATTATCAATTATAAATACATACATAATATCTTGTTAGTAAAGGCTTACCAAAATTAACAAATGGGTATATTTCTACAGCCAATTTTGTGCTGAGCAGGCCAAATCATATTTCTGTCTTAATTAGATAGAAGAAGGGACAGGATGTGCTCTGATTTAAAAACAACATTCTCTATGGAATAAAAAAAGGATCTTGCACCAGGCAATTAGGCATATTTCCATCACTGGAATGGCTCTAAAAATTGATCTGGGGTACTGGTAAATGAAAATTCTTCCACATAACATCAGCTAAAAAACCCTTTAGTTACAAATAATACAGACACTGAAAGCTATGTCATGTCCATATTTATTTTCCAAAAAGTTACGTAGTTTTTTTTCACAAGGCAGAGACACTGTGTAAAAAAGCTTTTTCTTTCACACTTTACCATGAGTATGAAGTCTAATTATAATATTGTCTCTTTTTCTATTTGAATGTGTCAGTTTTCATATTATGACTTTCACACCTGTACTAGCTAAGATTAAACAGCCATGTCATCTGAGACCACCCGGCAACTAAACTGTGAAAATTAATTTCAATTTCACCTAAGCTCAACCTCATGCTGTTTTCCCATTATTCCCATACCAGGATATATGTGACTTTTGCCTACCAAATGGCTTACTTATTATTATAGACAATACTCTAAAGACTTGTAGTGATGAACTCTATCTCATAATTCTGTATAACTTTAATAAACACATTTTATGTTTGATGTAAGCATATTATGAAAGCATTATTCTTGTTTCTCATTGACAAATATTTAACTGAAAACCTCCTAATGATAAATATTAAACTCTAAAAACTGTTTAGGCTAGTTGGCAATATGTGTGATATTATTATAAAATAAACATATAAATGCCTTATCTAAGTAGTGTTTTGAGAAAGAGTTTAAAAATAAATGAAGTAAACACTGAAAATACCAAAAGAAAAAGTAGAAAAGTCTAAAATCACAGTTGGAGATGTAATATTCTTTATTAAGTCATAGAACAAAACAAGACAATAACATTACAAGGAAACTACAGCCTGATAGTGTGTGTAAGTGTGTGTATGAATATCTATGAAGATTTTATAAAAGTATTAGCATTTAGAATCTACCAATGTACAAAAATGGTATTACATCATGATTAAATAGAGTTTATCCCTGGAATTCAAGATTACTTTAACTTTGATAACAATCAATGCAATCTGTCATATTGATAAAATCCAAAAAAAGTCATAATTTCACTAAAAACAGATAAATTATCTGACAGAATTCATCAATATTCATAAGAATTCTCAGATAAGAAAGGAACTCCTTCAACTTGAGAAAATGTAGCCTAAAAAATGAAGCTAACATATACTCAGTGATAAATATGAAATTCTCTCCCCTGATGATCAGGAGCAAGTCAAGGATGAATGTCTTCACACCATTTCTAATAAATTTGCACCATGGTCATAGACAATACAATAGACCAGGGAGAGGGAGAGGTGGAAAAAGAAAGGGATGGAGGAGACAGGGACATCAAAGAAGATGGCAGACTGAGGGAGAGAGAATGGGAAAAGAGAGAGAGAGAGAGAGATAAAAAGGAGACAGAGCATGCAGTTTGTAACAAAGCAGTAAATTTATTTACAGGGGATATGATCAAGTATGTAAGAAATTCTAAGGAATATACAAAATTGTTGCTAGATTTAATAAACTCTAATATGAGTTTACCAAGTCATAAAATGTTAGTTCAGCATATCAAAAGGAATTTTTATGTATATAAACAATTGAAAATTGAATTTAAAAATATCATGTAGATTTTAATGACATGATATATTTAGGAATATATATATATACACACACATATATTTAGGTATATATATATATATGTATGTATATGTATACACATATATATATACACACATTTATATATGTGTGTGTGTGTGTATATATATATATATATATATATATATATATATATATATATATTCCTAAATGTGTATATGTGTGTGTGTGTGTGTGTGTGTGTGTGTATGTATATATAGTTCTGGAAACTGGAAACTACAAAATACTGTTGAAAGAAAGTATACACATACACATTTAATTTTATACCTTTTAAAGTATATGTATACTTGTATCATTTATTTAAAATCTTACAACTTAACAGCACAACTAAGTTATAAATAGACAAATGCTTTGAATAGATACTTGATAAAAATAGATACATTATTAGCTAATGCTTAAGAAAAAACTCAATAGTTTTAGTCATAGGTAAATGCAGAATAAAATTATAATGACATAAAACTATAAACCTATTAGAATAGCAAAAATTAAAAAGATGGGCAATATCAAGGGTTGATAAGGTTATGAAGTAACTACAACCTTTGAAACCATTTGGAAGGTTCTTTTAATATCGAATATACACTTAATATTAAATATACAACCTAGTAATTCTGCTAGATATTTATTCAGCAGAGATGAAAATGTATATCCATAAAAAATGAACACATACTAGACGACTCCATTAATGTAAGTTTTAGAACTGGAAAAACTAATCTATAGTAATTGAAATGAAATCACTGGTTTATTGGCCAAGGGGTTGATGAGTAGCAAGGCAGGGTGGTAGGGAGTGGGGTGACTAGTCTTAAAATGGACAAGAGGGAATAAATTATTTGAGTTGATGGAATTCTTTATATGTTGATTTTGGTGATGCTTGCTTGGATATGTAAATTTGTCACAACTAAATGTATATGCAAATGTGTTCATTTGTCTCAGCCAATATATTATATATGTATGAAATACCAAAGTGAGACCAGACTTCAGAGATGATTTTCAATGAAACCAGTTTCACAACTTTTAAAAAGTAAAATTTACACACACCAGAAAGGAATAAAGAATATCGAGTAAGAGATGATTTTATTGGGAAGTGTAGGAGAAGAAAACTTTCTCTTTCTTTCGTTCTAGGTTCTTTGACATGTCTGATAACTAAATTCACATAACAGATTAATAGGAGAAAAACAAGTTTTGTACATACAGGAGCCCTATAAAAATATGAAGCTTTTTAGCACTAAAGTAATGGAGACTTAAATACCATCCTGACCTAAGGGACCTAGGTCTCAAAAGGCAGGAAGAAAATTCATAGGAAGATGAGAAGAGCAAATGTTTGGCAAACAAATGGTTGTCATGCCCTGCAGATAAGTCTGTCTGATATAAAGAGTTATCCCTGATAATAGTTGTCTTCCTGGGACAATCCCCCTTTCTAAGTTATTTTAGGCAATTAAAGGGAGGGTAAAAGCACTTCTTGAGTCTGTTGGGCCTTGATTATCTTCAGCTTGAAATAATGCACATACCAAAGTGGCACATTCTGGGGTGGCATAGTCTGCTCCCCTTGAAATTATTTAAAGGAAATTATTCCTGTATTGTAAGCCCCTCTCCTACCACCACATCCACACACTAAGGATAAAATAGGTGGTGTGAGTGTTTGTAAATGTGGAGGGAAGGAGACCATTTGAAGAGCTTAGTTAGATGTTGTTATGGGTTGAATTGAGTCTCCAAAAAGTTATGTTGAAATCCTAACCACAGGTACTTATGGGTGTGACTTTGTTTGAAATAGGGTCTTTTGCAGATGTAGTCACATTAAGATGGGGTCATGAAGGTGGGTTCTAATTCACTATGAGTGTTACCTCTATATGAAGAGAAGAGGGACATATGGCCACAGGATGGAAGACTGTCACGTGATAACACAGGCAGAGATTGATGTGCTGAAGCTGTAAATCTGGGGATGCCAAGGATTGCTGGCAACTACCAGAAGGTAGGAAAAGGCAAGGATGGATTGTCCCTAAATGTTTCAGAGGGAACATGACCCTTCCAACACCTCAGTTTCAGAATTCTATCCTCCAGGGTAGTGAGACAATAAATTTCTATGGTTCTAAGCCACCCAATTTGTGGTGCAGTGTTCACTAACACTAGGAAACTATTAGCAATAATCGCGCCTTGGATAAACCTCACTGGCTACGATACTGCCACTGCGCAAAGCTAACACTAGGAAACTAATACAGATGTTTTCATTAACCAAGATTGTGACTTTCAAAAAGGAAAATAGAGAATGAAATATTTCGACTAGCTTTTCCAATGACTGGAGTAAGGGACAAGATGCTTCTGTGTTGCATTTAGCCTGTGCTCTCTTATTTTATCAGGCCAAAAATTGTATAAATGTTTCCTATGGACCACATGTAGTCCATTTGGGAGATAGCCAGGATGGAATTAAGTCCTACCCAAGCCAAAAATATTGTCTTCAGGGAAGACATAGAAATTGTGTGGAGTGGATTGCTGGAAAGCCACACTTGGGAAAAGAATTGCCAGCTGAAGGACCATCATGGTCAACATCAGGTCGATGGAGTTTTAGTTGATAGGCCCAGAGTGGATATGTGAGAGAAGGAGTGAACTTTGCCAAGCACACAATGTGCTAAGCTCTTTCACAAGAGGAGCTACCAAGTAGAAATTTCCCTATGTCCCTTTACCTTTCTTTCTCATTTTTGCTCTGATCCTGGAGGGTCAGAAATAGCAGCTAATGAGTGGCAAACAAAGAAAGCAAGAAAGAATGAAGGCTCCAAGTATTTGCTCCTTTTAAAGGGCAGAAAACCTGCCTTTTCTTACCTGCACTGGTTAGGAGAAGGACAAAAAAATAAGTCTAACTTGTTCAATTCGGATTGAAGAGCTGAGTAATAATATCAAAGTGTATATAAGATTATTTCTAAATCAAGGCTGTGTTTTCTGACATAAAGTGATAGAAAATTCTAAATTCCTTAAGAGGATACTGGAAAATCATGAGATTTGCTCAAGTTTTTATCTAGGGGCGAAGGAGATATCTACAGAATATTTTTAAAGAATGTGACAGAATGAAAATAAAGGTTCTGCTATGATTACATCCCATGGGTCCTCATTTTTTGTACACAAATCTTAGAGACAGAGATCAAAACTTGAATGAAGTCAGGCATTTCTGGTCTGCTTATTATATCGTGATAAGGTATCTTGTGAAAACAATGTATTCAATGGCGATTTTTAACCCCATCAGATATTACCTCTGGAGGAATTTAAACAAAAGAGGCGGTGTGGTGCTAAGAGAGTCATAGGTGCAGAAGTCAAAAATTGCAGTTTTTAGTAAGCACAATCTGTATGGTAGGAAGATAGAATTGGTAATAGGATTTAACATATGTGAAAACTGTGGAATGGCTCTGTGTCTAGATAGAATAAGTAGCAACAGATTTCTTTAAAGTCTTGAATGCTTGATTTCCTTTTGGGATACAGGAGTTGTCATTGTATTCAGAATAACAAAGAACAATAATCACTGTCTGGAGACTCAGGGTGTGTTACCAAGGAGAAGCTCTGTGTGTGTGTGTGTGTGTGTGTGTGTGTGTGTGTGTGTTTACCATGATGTTTTCTTAATATCAGCTTTCATCTCTAGAGATAATCTCCCGAGATGGCCCAGTTTTTTACATTATACATACATAATTTAACCACTTATTGGTAAACAGTATATAAAAACAACATATTTATATTGTTTATCAAAATATTGTTTTCTAATCTCTCTCTCTCTGCATACACATAGTGATATTTGTAAACACATATCTTTAGCAAAGGTGGTGAATGCATAATATACCAGAATTTAATTAGCAATTTGTTTTAATAAACATTTAAATTGTTTCCAATTCCTTTGTTATTATCAGCAATTGTTCACAGATACTTATACATAAATATTTGTACCTGTTACTTTTTTTCATGAGACATATATAGAGAAATTGTATTACCCCAACAAAGATTCTCACAGAAATTGTAGCCAAACTCAAGGGGCTCACAACTTGGGATACATCAATTTTTTCATGGAAGTTTTGAAAGCAAATAACTTTTTATTACTTGTTACAAGTGAGGAGATCAGGAGATATCTCTCAAAGTACTGTCTCCCTGTAGGGTTAGTATAGGAAGCTTTTATTCAGAGTTATACTAGAGGGCAGGGGCAGGAGGCTTGCACAGGCATCTTGGTTCAATTGTGCATGCTTAGCATGACAACATGCTGGGACATACATCTTCTGTTCAAAAAATGGCAGAAAACTCTGCCCATAGGAGGAGATCATAATATTATAATGAGCTACAAGTAACTTTAGGACAACTGTGAAGGGGGTTCTGCGTAGGTCCTCAGCACCAAACCACCTCAGACTGGTTGGAACTTCTGGTTGTGCAAAATGAAACACATTCTTTCCCTGCTTTTGTCCCTTCCTTTCCTCCCTCCTGCTGAGAGCTTTCAGACCCCTTAGAAGTTGTGTAAACTTCCCCTTGTGACCTAGCTAACAAAATGGTGGAACAGTTGGCACACACACTAGTAGATTCTTATTCTCTGAGGACCTCTGTTTCTTTAGCCACATGAAACTGTATGAACAGGGGAAGCTGGGTGGCAAGATTGGTTAAAGCAACTGACTCTTGATTTTGCCTCAGGTCATGATCTCACAGTTGGAGCCTGTTATCAGGCTCAGCTGACAATGCAGAGACAGCTTGGGATTTTCTCTCCCTCTCCCTGTCCCTCTCCCACTTGCTTGTTCTCTCTCTCAAAATAAGTAAATAAACTTAAAAAAACAACAACTGTGTGAACAAACTTATATAAAGTCACACCATCTAAAGTTTCAGATGACCTGAAGTGGTTACAAATAGTAAAAATAAAATAAATACATTAGTAATAAAAATATTTAAAACAAATTAAAAGCAATGTAAATTATATCTAGTACAAAGATCATATAAATGATATTCTATAATCAACATATGACATTTTGGGCCTTAAAATTCTAATTGAAACTGTATTTGAGAAAACAATGTATTTGACAAATAGATTATAATTATGTAAAATTCTAAGTAGCCTTTATATTTCATAGTCATATTTAAAAATACATAAATAATAACTCACCTTTAAACATGTTTGACCTATAATTTAAAAGTATTATGGAGTCAAGATTTTATACTGCTGGGTAATTTGAATGCTCCTTCCCTTTTAGATACAAGAACTAAAATTAGAAACTTTTGATATTGTGTTATTTGAAAGAGCATCCCTAGAAAGTGTGGTGAGTTAGAGTGTAACATATATACACACACAAATTGTGCAGGAAATAGTCACACAAACAACAACGTAATACACACAAAGATAAACCTTTGCCTTAATTGCACTTTTCAGTGACTAAGAAATATATAATATTTGCACATAAATATTAACTTTCTATATTTCTGTTATGAGTAATAGCTTTTATCTTGGGTAAAACATTTAGATGAGAAAAACAAGTTGTTAGAAGACCAACTTGGTACATCTTAAAGTTATCTATTCATAGAAAAATATATTCTGATATGAATCATAGACACATATGTATATGTATATGAACACCCTAAAGTAGTCATCTTTCCATATTTTAAAACTTTTGAGGGAAAGATGTAGGGTATGTAACTTAGGAGTCTCAGTTGGATTAAGTTATTTAGAGTTAAGAAGTTGAGTTATTTACTTTCTAAGTGCCTCACTTTTATGTGTTGTGATAGGAACTAAATACAAAAATGACTTGGTGGTAACCCAAAATGGAAGAAGTCTAATGCTTTCTGATAAATGTAAGTTTGATTTGCTTTTAATTGATTTCTCTCGTTCAATATAGAATCTTTGCCCAAAAGATCTATACACTAGAAAAATATAAAAGACTTAAGAAGGTCTCATCCATATTAAAAGTAGCATTTCCTTTTGGAATATTAAAACAGGATTAATATTTACTAAAATTCAACTGGCTTTTTCCTTTGTGACTTTCATCCTCCCTTCCCTTTCTTTCCTTTTTTCTTGTCAAAAGAGAGGATAATGTGATATATTTGAAAGAGAACATATATATAGGCATTGGTCTTAGAACAAAATATAACATCTTTTTAAATATTGTTATATACTTGCTAGAAAACAAAAAGTAAGTAGCCTCTCCACCAAAAAAAAAAGAGCAGCTCTAATTGAAGTTTTAAATAATTTTTATTTTAATTCTTTGACCAGATGTGCTGAGATTCAGAATCCTCTCCCTTGACTTGCTTGAGTTACGTGCTATTTTCATTTTAATGAAGTTACAACTATTTTGTCTTAAGAGGAAGTGTTCTACATTACACATTTTTTAAGTGTCAGAAAATTGGGGGGTAAATGAGAGAAATATCAGTCTTACCTAAACATACCCAAGATTCTTCCAAGCCAATGAACTGCCATGTATATTGCCAGGTAGCTGTATGTTGAAGTGCTGGGTTGACCAAGAGGATCCTATTCACTGTCAATGAACACCGATAAATTTTCATAGAGTGAGCCGATAAAATTAGAATGATTGGTGCTATAGTAAACTTTGGAGAGAGAGGAGGAAAAAAGTATATACACAGTAAGCATGGTATGTTAGTGTAAACACCATAATTTTAAAAGCATGTTAGTGTAAACACCATAATTTTAAAAGTTTATTTATTTTGGGGCGCCTGGGTGGCTCAGTCGGTTAAGCGTCCGACTTTGGCTCAGGTCATGATCTTGCAGTCCGTGAGTTCAAGCCCTGCATCGGGCTCTTGGCTGACAGCTCAAAGCCTGGAAACTGTTTCAGATTCTGTGTCTCCCTCTCTCTCTGACCCTCTGTCTCTCTCTGTCTCAAAAATAAATAAACATTAAAAAAAAGTTTATTTATTTTGAGAGAGAGAGCAAGCAGGGGAGGAACAGAAAGAGAGGAAGGGAGAGATAATCCCAAGCAGGCTCCGTGTTGTCAGCATAAAGCTCAACATTGGGCTCGATCTCACAAATCTGAGAGATCATGACCTGGGCTGAAACCAAGAGTTGGACACTTAACAGACTGAACCACCCAGGTACCCCATTTATTTTAATTTTTTAAATGATGACTACTATTTATTTTTAGTTCATATTAAGTTCCAGCCCAACTGGATAGATGCTATTATTGTCCCCATTTCATAGGCAGGAAAACGGGGAATTGAGAGATTAAGTAACTTGTCTAAGACTACATAGGGAGAAGAGCTGGGATTCACACCAAAACAATATACCATAATTTAATTTAAATTTTTTTCTCAGAAATATCTTTATCTTGATAGATAAAACAGTTTAACCCAAAGTGGTGCAACTTTAGAGTTTGATATCTAGATTTTTTTAGCTTTCAGAGGTACATACATAAATAAATATTAACTTTTAAATATTTACTTATTTGTTTTTGAGAGACAGAGAGAGAGCAAGAGCAAGAGTGAGAGAGAGCGAGAGCGCACATACTGGGGAGGGGCAGAGAGGGAGACACAGAATCTGAAGCAAGCTCCATGCTCTGAGCTGTCAGCTCAGAGCCCAAGAGGGGGCTCAAACCCAGGAACCATGAGATCATGACCTGAGCTGAATACATTTTCTTAACTGACTGAGCCACCCAGGTGCCCCAAAATTCACTTTTTTAATTGTAAAGTTTGATTCTGATCATTGTATCCAATTAAATCCTCTCCATAGAAAAATGCTTGAGAGGTATTATCTCCCTAAAAAGTCTTCCCCAATCCCTTTGAAATTGATACCCCACTCTGATGAGCTGAATTGTACCTCCCCCCCAATTCATGCATTGAATGATGAAGTCTTAAATCCCAATACCTCAGAATGTGATAGTATTGGAGATAAAAACCTTTGAAGGGGTAATTAGGTTAAAATGCACCCTATTATATAGGCCCTAATCAGATATGTCTGGTGTCGTTAAGGAGGATGCCAGATGGGATGAGCACAGAGAGAGGAAAGACCATGTGATGAAAAGGGAGAAGGCAGATATCTAACAAGCCAAGAAGAGAGGACTCAGAAATTGATTCTAGTGACAATGCCTTGATCTCACCACTGTCCTACCTTCCAAACCTGTTAGAAAATACATTGCTGTTGCTTAAGAGTCCCATTCTGTGGTACCTCATTATAGCAATCCCAGCAACCTAAACTATCCACTTTCGCCTGAAAGCTCAATGAATAATCTACATGGTATAATTTTGACCTTTCTCAAATTTCATATAAATGGAATGATCCAATGTGTAACATTTAATTAAGCATTTGAATTTTTTTTTTTTACTTACCATAATATTTTTGAGATTTATCCATGTTGTTGCTGTATTTACATTTTGTTCCTTTTTTATGACTAAGGAGTTTTCCATAGAATGAATAGAAGTGCAATTTTCTTCCTCTAGTGGATGTGGTGTTATAAAATAATGCCCCTGTAAACACTGATATATGTTCAGGTGCAGGCATAGAAAAGTACCTAGAAGTGGGATGGCTAGATTCTATAATAACTAGACTTATAATGTACTGACCCTCTGTGCTCAGAAGTTGGTATCTGTATCATTTTGCATATCGACAGCAAGACAGGAATTACTGTTACTCACCGTTCTTGTAAGCACGTGGTTGTATTGCTCATTTGGTCTTAACTATTCTAGAGATGTGTTGGGATATGTTACTGCAACTTTAATTTGAACTTCTCTGATGACTAGTGATATTTGCCATCATTTTATGTGCATATTTGCCAGCCTTATATCTTTTATTATGAAGTGAATATTCAAATTGGCCGTTTTAATTTTTTTTTAATGTTTATTTATTTTTGAGACAGAGAGAGAGAGAGAGCATGAACAGGGGAGGGTCAGAGAAAGAGGGAGACACAGAATCTGAAACAGGCTCCGGGCTCTGAGCCGTCAGCACAGAGCCCGACGCGGGGCTTGAACTCACGGACCGCGAGATCATGACCTGAGCTGAAGTCGGACGCTTAACCGACTGAGCCACCCAGGCGCCCCAAATTGGCCATTTTAAATCGAGTTTCTTGTTTTCTTATTGATGAGTTTTGAAACTTCTTATGTATTCTGTATACAAGTCCTTTATCTGGGATGTATTTTTAAAAAAACATTTGAATATTTTCACAGAGTCTGTAGTTTGTCTTTTATTTTACTGAAAGGCTGAAGGTTTTAAATCTTGGTTAAAACCTATTATTATCATTATTATTTTTATTTCCAGGCTGACTTTTTTATATCTTATTGGATAATTTTTTTCTAAATCAAAGTCACAAAGATTTTGTTCTGTTCTCTTTTAGAAGGTTAACAATTTTATTTCTGACATTTTCATAGTATGATCATTTTGATTTTTGTTTTAATGATATAACATATATGTCAATTAATTTTTTTAATTTTATTTTTAATTTTTTAAAAAAAAATTACATCCAAATTAATTAGCATATAGTGCAACAATGATTTCAGAAGTAGATTACTTACTGCCCCTTACCCATTTAGCCCATCCCCCCTACCACAACCCCTCCAGTAATCCTCAGTTTCTTCTCCATATTTATGAGTCTCTTCTGTTTTGTCCCCCTCCCGGTTTTTATGTTTTATATTTTTGTAATATGTAATATATGTTTATATATTTTTGTTTTCCTTCCTTTATGTTCATCTGTTTTGTCTTTTAAAATCCTCATATGAGTGAAGACATATGATTTTTGTCTTTCTATGACTGACTAAATTCACTTAGCATAATACACTCCAGTTCCATTCACATAGTTGCAAATGGCAAGATTTCATTCTTTATGATTGCCGAGTAATACTCCTTTTTATATGTATACCACATCTTCTTTATCCACTCATCCATTAATGGACATTTGGGCCATTTCCATACTTTGGCTATTGTTGATAGTGCTGCTATAAACATAGGGGTGCATGTGTCCCTTCAAAACAGCACACCTACATCCCTTGGATAAATGCATAGTAGTGTAATTCCTGGGTCGTAGGGTAGTTCTATTTTTAATTTTTTGAGGAACCTCCATACTGTTTTCCAGAGTGGCTGCACCAGCTTGCATTCCCACCAACAATGCAAAAGAGCTCCTCTTTCTCCACATCCCTGCCAACATCTGTTGTTGCCTGAGTTGTTAATGTTAGCTATTCTGACAAGTGTAAGGTGGTATCTCATTGTGGTTTTGATTTGTGTTTCCCTGATGATGAGTGATGTGGAGCATTTTTTCATGTGTCGGCTAGCCATCTGGATGTCTTCTTTGGAGAAGTGTCTATTCATGTCTTTTTTCCTTTTCTTCACTGGATTATTTGTTTTCTGGGTGTTGAGTTTGATAACTTCTTTGTAGATTTGGATACTAACCCTTATCTGATAAGTCATTGGCAAATATCTTCTCCCATTCTGTTGGTTGCCTTTTAATTTTGCTGATTGTTTCCTTTGCTGTGCAGAAGCTTTTTATTTTGATGAGGTCCCAATAGTTCATTTTTGCTTTTCTTTCTCTTGACTCTGGACGTGTTGAGTGAGAAGTTGCTGTGGCCAAAGTCAAAGAGTTTTTTGCCTGCTTTCTCCTCGGGGATTTTGATGGCTTCCTGTCTTACATTTAGGTCTTTGATCCATTTTGAGTTTATTTTTGTGTATGGTGTAAGAAAGTGGTCCAGGTTCATTATTCTGCATGTCGCTGTCCAGTTTTCCCAGCACCACTTGCTAAAGAGACTGTCTTTATTCCATTGGATATTCTTTCCTGCTTTGTCAAAGATTAGTTGGCCATATGTTTGTGGGTCCATTTCTGGGTTCTCTATTCTGTTCCATTGAGCTGAGTGTCTGTTCTTGTGCCAGTACCATACTGTCTTGATGATTAGAGCTTTGTAGTATAGCTTGAAGTCTGGGATTGTGATGCCTCCTGCTTTGGTTTTCTTTTTTAAGATTGCTCTGGCTATTCAGGGTCTTATTTGGTTCCATACAAATTTTAGGATTATTTTTTCTAGCTCTGTGAAGAATGCTGGTGTTGTTTTGATAGGGATTGCATTGAATATGTGGATTGCTTTAGGTAGTATTGACATTTTAACAATATTTGTTCTTCCTTTCCAGGTACATGGAATCTTTTTCAATTTTTTGTGTCTTTTTCAATTTCTTTCATAAACTTTCTGTAGTTTTCAGTGTATAGATTTTTCACCTCTTTGGTTAGATTTATTCCTGGATATTTTATGGTTTTTGGTGCAACTGTAAATGGGATCAATTCCTTTATTTCTCTTTCTGTCACCTCATTGTTGGTGTGTAGGAATGCAACTGATTTCTGTGTGTTGATTTTATATCCTGCAACTTTGCTGAATTCATGCATCAATTCTAGCAGTTTTTTGGTGGAATCTTTTGGGTTTTCCATATAGAGTATCATGTCTTCTGTGCAGAGTGAAAGTTTGACCTCGTCCTGGCTTATTCGGATGCATTTTATTTCTTTTGTTGTCTGATTGCTGAGGCTAAGACATCCAATACTATGTTGAGTAACAGTGGTGAAAGTGGACATCCCTGTCTTGTTCCTGACCTTATGGGGAAAGCTCTCAGTTTTTCCTCAGTGGGAAAATGATATTAGCATCAGCTCATTCGTATATGGCTTTTATGATCTCAAGGTATGCTCCTTCTATCCCTACTTTCTTGAGGGTTTTTATTAAGAAAGGATGCTTTATTTTGTCTAATGCTTTCTCTGCATCTATTGAGAGGATCATATGGTTGTGTCCTTTCTTTTATTGATGTGATGAATCACGTTAATTGTTTTGCAGATATTGAACCAGCCCTGCAACCCAGGAAAAAAACTCACTTGGTTGTGGTGAATAAAATTTTTTAATGTATTGTAGGATCCAGTTGGCTAATATCTTGTTGAGGAATTTTGCATCCATGTTCATCAGGGTAATTGGTCTATAGTTCTCCTTTTTAGTGGTATCTCTGTCTGGTTTTGGAATCAAGATAATGCTGGCTTCATGCTGGCTTCATAGAGTTTGGAAGTTTTCCTTCCATTTCTATTTATTGGAACACCTTCAAGAGAATAGGTGTTAACTCTTCCTTAAATGTTTGTTAGAATTCCCCTGGAAAGCCATCTGGCCCTGGACTCTTGTTTTCTGGCAGATTTTTGATTACTAATTCGATTTCCTTACTGGGTATGGGTCTGTTCAAATTTTCTATTTCTTCCTGTTTCAGTTTTGGTAGTGTATGTTTCTAGGAATTTGTCCATTTCTTCCATATTGTCCATTTTATTGGCTTATAATTGCTCATAATATTCTCTTATTATTGTTTGTATTTTGGCTGTGTTGGTTGTGATCTCTCCTCTTTCATTCTTGATTTTATTTATTTGGGTCTTTTCCTTTTTCTTTTTGGTCAAACTGAGTAGTGGTTTATCAGTTTTGTTAATTCTTTCAAAGAACAAGCTTCTGGTTTCATTATTCTGTTCTACTGGTTTTTTGTTTTGTTTTGTTTCCATAGCATTGATTTCTGCTCTAATCTTTATTATTTCCTGTCTTCTGCTGGTATTGGGTTTTACTTGCTGTTCTTTTTCCAGCTCCTTAAGACTTAAGGTTAGGTTGTGTATCTGAGACCTTTCTTCCTTCTTTAGGAAGGCCTAGATTGCTATATACTTTCCTCTTATGAACACCTTTCCTTTGTCCCGGAGGTTTTGGGTTGTGGTGTTATCATTTTCATTGACTTCCATATACTTTTTAATTTCCTCTTTAACTTCTTGGTTAGCCCATTCATTTTTTAGTAGGATGTTCTTCAGTTTCCAGGTATTTGTTACCTTTTCAAATTTTTTCTTGTGGTTGATTTTGAGTTTCATAGCGTTGTGGTCTGAAAATATGTTTGGTATGATCTTGATCTTTTTGTATTTGTTGAGGGCTGATTTGTGTCCTAGTATATGGTCTATTCTGGAGAACATTCCATGTGCGCTGGAGAAGAATGTATATTCTGTTGCTTTAGCATGAAATGTTCTGAATATATCTGTTAAGTCCATCTGGTCCAGTGTGTCATTCAAAGCCATTGTTTCCTTGTTGATTTTTTGATTAGATGATGTGTCCATTGCTGAGTGGGGTGTTGAAGTCTCCTACTATTATGGTAATACTATCAATGAGTTTCTTTATATTTGTGATTATTTGATTTATATATTTGGGTTTTGCCACATTTGATGCAAAAATGTTTACAATTATGATATAATGCCCTTTTTCATCACTGGTACAGTCTTTATTTTATTTTATTTTTATTTTTTATTTTTTTTTTGGCTATTCAGGTTGTATTTTTTCTGGAGTGAGCTTGGTAGCTTGTGTCTTTTAAGGAATGTGTCTATTTTATCTAAATTGTCAAATTTGTGAGTATAAAACTCTTTTTTTTTTTTTTTTAATTTTTTTCTTTTTTTTTTTTTTTTTTAATATATGAAATTTACTGTCAAATTGGTTTCCATACAACACCCAGTGCTCATCCCAAAAGGTGCCCTGCTCAATACCCATCACCCACCCTGCCCTCCCTCCCACCCTGCCCTCCCTCCCACCCCCCATCAACCCTCAGTTTGTTCTCAGTTTTTAAGAGTCTCTAATGCTTTGGCTCTCTCCCACTCTAACCTCTTTTTTTTTTTTTTTCCTTCCCCTCCCCCATGGGTTTCTGTTATGTTTCTCAGGATCCACATAAGAGTGAAACCATATGGTATCTGTCTTTCTCTGTATGGCTTATTTCACTTAGCATCACACTCTCCAGTTCCATCCATGTTGCTACAAAAGGCCATATTTCATTTTTTCTCATTGCCACGTAGTATTCCATTGTGTATATAAACCACAATTTCTTTATCCATTCATCAGTTGATGGACATTTAGGCTCTTTCCATAATTTGGCTATTGTTGAGAGTGCCGCTATAAACATTGGGGTACAGGTGCCCCTATGCATCAGTACTCCTGTATCCCTTGGATAAATTCCTAGCAGTGCTATTGCTGGGTCATAGGGTAGGTCTATTTTTAATTTTCTGAGGAACCTCCACACTGCTTTCCAGAGCGGCTGCACCAATTTGCATTCCCACCAACAGTGCAAGAGGGTTCCTGTTTCTCCACATCCTCTCCAGCATCTATAGTCTCCTGATTTCTTCATTTTGGCCACTCTGACTGGCGTGAGGTGATATCTGAGGTGGTTTTGATTTGTATTTCCCTGATAAGGAGCGACGTTGAACATCTTTTCATGTGCCTGTTGGCCATCCGGATGTCTTCTTTAGAGAAGTGTCTATTCATGTTTTCTGCCCATTTCTTCACTGGGTTATTTGTTTTTCGGGTGTGGAGTTTGATGAGCTCTTTATAGATTTTGGATACTAGCCCTTTGTCCGATGTGTCATTTGCAAATATCTTTTCCCATTCCGTTGGTTGCCTTTTAGTTTTGTTGGTCGTTTCCTTTGCTGTGCAGAAGCTTTTTATCTTCATAAGGTCCCAGTAATTCACTTTTGCTTTTAATTCCCTTGCCTTTGGGGATGTGCCGAGTAAGAGATTGCTACGGCTGAGGTCAGAGAGGTCTTTTCCTGCTTTCTCCTCTAAGGTTTTGATGGTTTCCTGTCTCACATTCAGGTCCTTTATCCATTTTGAGTTTATTTTTGTGAATGGTGTGAGAAAGTGGTCTAGTTTCAACCTTCTGCATGTTGCTGTCCAGTTCTCCCAGCACCATTTGTTAAAGAGACTGTCTTTTTTCCATTGGATGTTCTTTCCTGCTTTGTCAAAGATGAGTTGGCCATACGTTTGTGGGTCTAGTTCTGGGGTTTCTATTCTATTCCATTGGTCTATGTGTCTGTTTTTATGCCAATACCATGCTGTCTTGATGATGACAGCTTTGTAGTAGAGGCTAAAGTCTGGGATTGTGATGCCTCCTGCTTTGGTCTTCTTCTTCAAAATTACTTTGGCTATTCGGGGCCTTTTGTGGTTCCATATGAATTTTAGGATTGCTTGTTCTAGTTTCGAGAAGAATGCTGGTGCAATTTTGATTGGGATTGCATTGAATGTGTAGATAGCTTTGGGTAGTATTGACATTTTGACAATATTTATTCTTCCAATCCATGAGCAGGGAATGTCTTTCCATTTCTTTATATCTTCTTCAATTACCTGCATAAGCTTTCTATAGTTTTCAGCATACAGATCTTTTACATCTTTGGTTAGATTTATTCCTAGGTATTTTATGCTTCTTGGTGCAATTGTGAATGGGATCAGTTTCTTCATTTGTCTTTCTGTTGCTTCATTGTTAGTGTATAAGAATGCAACTGATTTCTGCACATTGATTTTGTATCCTGCAACTTTGCTGAATTCATGTATCAGTTCTAGCAGACTTCTGGTGGAGTCTATCGGATTTTCCATGTATAATATCATGTCATCTGCAAAAAGCGAAAGCTTGACTTCATCTTTGCCAATTTGGATGCCTTTGATTTCCTTTTGTTGTCTGATTGCTGATGCTAGAACTTCCAGCACTATATTAAACAGCAGCGGTGACAGTGGGCATCCCTGTCGTGTTCCTGATCTCAGGGAAAAAGCTCTCAGTTTTTCCCCGTTGAGGATGATGTTAGCTGTGGGCTTTTCATAAATGGCCTTTATGATCTTTAAGTATGTTCCTTCTATCCCGACTTTCTCAAGGGTTTTTATTAAGAAAGGGTGCTGGATTTTGTCAAAGGCCTTTTCTGCATCGATTGACAGGATCATATGGTTCTTCTCTTTTTTTTTGTTAATGTGATGTATCACGTTGATCGATTTGCGAATGTTGAACCAGCCCTGCATCCCAGGAATGAATCCCACTTGATCATGGTGAATAATTCTTTTTATATGCTGTTGAATTCGATTTGCTAGTATCTTATTAAGAATTTTTGCATCCATATTCATCAGGGATATTGGCCTGTAGTTCTCTTTTTTTACTGGGTCTCTGTCTGGTTTAGGAATCAAAGTAATACTGGCTTCATAGAATGAGTCTGGAAGTTTTCCTTCCCCCTCTATTTCTTGGAATAGCTTGAGAAGGATAGGTATTATCTCTGCTTTAAATGTCTGGTAGAACTCCCCTGGGAAGCCATCTGGTCCTGGACTCTTATTTGTTGGGAGATTTTTGATAACCGATTCAATTTCTTCGCTGGTTATGGGTCTGTTCAAGCTTTCTATTTCCTCCTGATTGAGTTTTGGAAGAGTGTGGGTGTTTAGAAATTTGTCCATTTCTTCCAGGTTGTCCAATTTGCTGGCATATAATTTTTCATAGTATTCCCTGATAATTGTTTGTATCTCTGAGGGATTGGTTGTAATCATTCCATTTTCATTCATGATTTTATCTATTTGGGTCATCTCCCTTTTCTTTTTGAGAAGCCTGGCTAGAGGTTTGTCAATTTTGTTTATTTTTTCAAAAAACCAACTCTTGGTTTCGTTGATCTGCTCTACAGTTTTTTTAGATTCTATATTGTTTATTTCTGCTCTGATCTTTATGATTTCTCTTCTTCTGCTGGGTTTAGGCTGCCTTTGCTGTTCTGCTTCTATTTCCTTTAGGTGTGCTGTTAGATTTTGTATTTGGGATTTTTCTTGTTTCTTGAGATAGGCCTGGATTGCAATGTATTTTCCTCTCAGGACTGCCTTCGCTGCGTCCCAAAGCGTTTGGATTGTTGTATTTTCATTTTCGTTTGTTTCCATATATGTTTTAATTTCTTCTCTAATTGCCTGGTTGACCCACTCATTCGTTAGTAGGGTGTTCTTTAACCTCCATGCTTTTGGAGGTTTTCCAGACTTTTTCCTGTGGTTGATTTCAAGCTTCATAGCATTGTGGTCTGAAAGTATGCATGGTATAATTTCAATTCTTGTAAACTTATGAAGGGCTGTTTTGTGACCCAGTATATGATCTATCTTGGAGAATGTTCCATGTGCACTCGAGAAGAAAGTATATTCTGTTGCTTTGGGATGCAGAGTTCTAAATATATCTGTCAAGTCCATCTGATCCAATGTATCATTCAGGGCCCTTGTTTCTTTATTGACTGTGTGTCTAGATGATCTATCCATTTCTGTAAGTGGGGTGTTAAAGTCCCCTGCAATGACCACATTCTTATCAATAAGGTTGCTTATGTTTATGAGTAATTGTTTTATATATCTGGGGGCTCGGGTATTTGGCGCATAGACATTTATAATAGTTAGCTCTTCCTGGTGGATAGACCCTGTGATTATTATATAATGCCCTTCTTCGTCTCTTGTTACAGCCTTTAATTTAAAGTCTAGTTTGTCTGATATAAGTATGGCTACTCCAGCTTTCTTTTGGCTTCCAGGAGCATGATAAGTAGTTCTCCATCCCCTCACTCTCAATCTAAAGGTGTCCTCAGATCTAAAATGAGTCTCTTGTAGACAGCAAATAGATGGGTCTTGTTTTTTTATCCATTCTGATACCCTATGTCTTTTAGTTGGCGCATTTAATCCATTTACATTCAGTGTTATTATAGAAAGATATGGGTTTAGAGTCATTGTGATGTCTGTATGTTTTATGCTTGTAGTGATGTCTCTGGTACTTTGTCTCACAGGATCCCCCTTAGGATCTCTTGTAGGGCTGGTTTCGTGGTGACAAATTCCTTCAGTTTTTGTTTGTTTGGGAAGACCTTTATCTCTCCTTCTATTCTAAATGACAGACTTGCTGGATAAAGGATTCTCGGCTGCATATTTTTTCTGTTTAGCACACTGTAGATATCGTGCCAAGCCTTTCTGGCCTGCCAAGTTTCAAAGGAGAGATCAGTCACGAGTCTTATAGGTCTCCCTTTATATGTGAGGGCACGTTTATCCCTTGCTGCTTTCAGAATTTTCTCTTTATCCTTGTATTTTGCCAGTTTCACTATGATATGTCGTGCAGAAGATCGATTCAAGTTACGTCTGAAGGGAGTTCTCTGTGCCTCTTGGATTTCAATGCCTTTTTCCTTCCCCAGTTCAGGGAAGTTCTCAGCTATAATTTGTTCAAGTACCCCTTCAGCACCCTTCCCTCTCTCTTCCTCCTCTGGGATACCAATTATGCGTATATTATTTTTTTTTAGTGTATCACTTAGTTCTCTAATTTTCCCCTCATACTCCTGGATTTTTTTATCTCTCTTTCTTTCAGCTTCCTCTTTCTCCATAACTTTATCTTCTAGTTCACCTATTCTCTCCTCTGCCTCTTCAAGCCGAGCCATCGTGGATTCCATTTTGTTTTGCAATTCGTTTAAAGCGTTTTTCAACTCCTCGTGACTGTTCCTTAGTCCCTCGATCTTTGTGGCAAGAGATTCTCTGCTGTCCTGTATACTGTTTTCAAGCCCAGCGATTAATTTTATGACTATTATTCTAAATTCACTTTCTGTTATATTATTTAAATCCTTTTTGATCAGTTCATTAGCTGTTGTTATTTCCTGGAGATTCTTCTGAGGGGAATTCTTCCGTTTGGTCATTTTGGAGAGTCCCTGGCGTGGTGAGGACCTGCAGTGCACTTCCCCTGTGCTGTGGTGTATAACTGGAGTTAGTGGGCGGGGCCGCAGTCCGACCCGATGTCTGCCCCCAGCCCACTGCTGGGGCCACAGTCAGACTGGTGTGTGCCTTCTCTTCCCCTCTCCTAGGGGCGGGATTCACTGTGGGGTGGCGTGTCCCGTCTGGGCTACTTGCACACTGCCAGGCTTGTGTTGCTGGGGATCTGGCGTATTAGCTGGGGTGGGTAGGCAAGGTGCACGGGGGCTGGAGGGGCAGGCTTAGCTCGCTTCTCCTTAGGTGATCCACTTCAGGAGGAGCCCTGTGGCAGCGGGAGGGAGTCAGATCCGCTGCCGGAGGTTTGGCTCCGCAGAAGCACAGAGTTGGGTGTTTGCGCGGAGCGAGCAAGTTCTCTGGCAGGAACTGGTTCCCTTTGGGATTTTGGCTGGGGGATGGGCGGGGGAGATGGCCCTGGCGCCTTTGTTCCCCGCCAAGCTGAGCTCTGCCGTCCGAGGGCTCAGCAGCTCTCCCTCCCTTTGTCCTCCAGCCTTCCCGCTTTCCGAGCAGAGCTGTTAACTTATGACCTCCCAGACGCTAAGTCGCGCTTGCTGTCGGAACACAGTCTGTCCGGCCCCTCCACTTTTGCCAGCCAGACTCGGGGGCTCTGCTTGGCCGGCGAGCCGCCCCTCCGCCCCGGCTCCCTCCCGCCAGTCCGTGGAGCGCGCACCACCTCGCCGCCCTTCCTACCCTCTTCCGTGGGCCTCTAGTCTGCGCTTGACTCCGGAGACTCCCTTCTGCTAATCCTCTGGCGGTTTTCTGGGTTCTTTAGGCAGGTGTAGGTGGAATCTAAGTGATCGGCAGGACGTGCTGTGAGCCCCGCGTCCTCCTACGCCGCCATCTTCCGGAACCCCCTCTTTATTTTAAATTCTAGATTGTCTGATATAAGTATGGCTACTCCGGCTTTCTTTTCTTGACTATTAGCATGATAGATTGTTCTCCATCCCCTTATATTTAATATGAAGGTGTCTTTAGGTCTTAAGTGGGTCTCTTGTAAACAGCATATAGATGTGTCTTGTTTTCTTATCCATTCTGTTACCCTATGTCCTTTGATTGGAGCATTGAGTCCATTGACATTTAGAGTGAGTACTGAAAGATATGAATTTATTGTCATGATGCTTGTAGAGTTGGAGTTTCTGGTGGTGTTGTCTCGTCCTTTCTAGTCTTTGTTGCTTTTGGTATATATATTCATCTTTTCTCCCCTCAGACAGTCCTCCTTAAAATTTCTTGCAGGCCTGGGTTAGTGGTCACAAACACTTTCAATTTTTGTTTGTCTGGGAAACTTTTAATCTCTCCTTCTATTTTGAATGACAGTCTTGCTGTATAAAGAATTTTTGGCTGTATATTTTTCTGATTCAGCACATTGAATATATCCTGCCACTCCCTTCTGGCCTGCCAAGTTTCTGTGGATAGGTCTTTTGCAAGCCTAATCTGTTTTCCCTTGTAGGTTAGGAATGTTTTTCCCTCGCTGCTTTCATGATTCTCTCCTTGCCTGAATATTTTGTGAATTTGACTATGATATGCCTTGTTGATGGTCTGTTTTTATTGAATCTAATGGGGGTTCTCTGTGCTTCCTGGATTTTGATGTCTGTGTCTTTCCCCAAGTTAGGAAAGTTTTCTGATATTTCTCTCTCTTCCTCTTCTGGGACTCCTATGATTCTGATGTTGTTCCTTTTTAATGTGTCACTGACTTCTCTAATTCTTAAATTGTGCTCTATTGCCTTCATCTCATTTTTTCTGCTTCATTATTCTCTATAAGTTTGTCCTCTATATCACTGATTCTCTGTTCTGCCTCATCCATCCTTGCCACCGCAGCATCCTTCCATGATTGCAACTCAGTTATAGCATTTTTAATTTCATTCTGACTAGTTTTTACTTCTTTTATCTCTGCAGAACGGGATTCAAATCTATTTTCGACTCCAGCTCATATTCTTATTATTGTGATTTTAAATTATGGTTCAGACATCTTGCTTGTATCTGTGTTGGTTAAATCCCTGGCTGTCATTTCTTCGTGCTCTTTCTTTTGGGGTGAATTTCTTCGTTTTGTCATTTTGAAGGGAGAAAAGGAATTAATGAGGTAGAAATATTAAAGTTAAAAAAATATTAAAATTAAAAAATTAAAAAAACACACACACAAAAATCGAATAAATGATGCTAGACCCTAGGTGTATTTTGGTCTGGGTGTTGAAAGTGGTTTGACAGATTAGAGAAAAGAAAATGTGGAATAAAAGAAAAAAAAAGGCAATTGTTTGAAAATTTGAAAAAAATGAATACACTAATGTAGACTAAAATGAGATGATGGGAGTAAAACAGAATTTGAGGAAATATACACAAAATTAAAGAGTATAGTAGAAATAAGCTAAAGAAAAATATTTTTAATAAAAATTGAAAATAACAATTAATTGTTCCCCTTTGGTATTCAAGAACAAGAAAACAAACGAAAAAGACAAGGAACAAATAAAAGGAAATCATTTGGAAATTTGAAAAAGTGAAAACACTAGTAGACTCAAATAAAATGATGGAAGAAAAATCGAATTTGAAAATATAGTAAAAAATTAAAATATATAGTGAAAATTTAAAAAATATAGTAAAAATATAGTAAAAAATTTAAAAATATAGTAAAAAGAAAATTAAAAAATATAGTAAAAATTAAAGAAAATATATTAATGGAAATTGAAAGTAAAAATGAAGTTTTTCTCTTTCTGCATTCATGAAAAAGAAACGGAAAAGAGAAAAAAGAAAAAGAAAAAAAAAGGAAATCATTTGAAAATTTGGAAAAGTGAATACACTGAAGCAGACTAAAATAAAATGATGGAAGTAAAATGAAGTTTGAAAAAAATTACACAAACATAAAAAATATAGTGAAAAAATTACAGAAAATTATTTTTAATAGAAGTTGCAAATAAAAATGAATTTTTTCTCTTTCTGTATTCAAGAAAAAGAAAGTGAAAAAGAGAAAAGAAAGAAAGAAAATTGGATAGACCTGTTAACAAATGGAAATAGGACTGAAATTATTGCGTTTTCCCCTAGAAGTCAGACTATGAAGGACTTTATAGTCCATAAACTAAGTAGGTGGTGAGACTTTTGTTCTTGAAAAGCGAGGTTGTCCCACTTGGGCGGGGCTCGGTGTAACGGCTCCGTTCTCCACTAGATGGTGCTGCTAGCCTACTGGGTTGGAGTGTTTGGAGCTCCTAGGTGAATATGCACGCGTGTGGGAGCAGTGAAAATGGCGTCACCCAGCTACCGAGTCTCTAGTATGAGAACTCTGTTCTTCCCAATCAGCAATCGTGCACCTGTCATGTCTTCAGCTTTCATCCAATCCCTGCTTCTTCACTGTCTGTGACCAAGCCCCAGGCAGTACCTCTCTCCCGAGTTTTGTCTCACATACGGCTGTTTTCCCCGGCCCCTTACTTCCGAAGGACTGCGGCTTTGACCCGTTCTGCCCCTCTGCAGGAGGTTCTCACGGAGCAATGGCCGAATGAGCAATGGCTGAATGTTGGCTGCACCCAGGAACGCTTGCTGGACCCTGCTGCTGCCGGTGCCCCGAGACTGAGGCTAGGTGCCAGCCCACCCCAGAAAAAGTTCGCAAGATAGTGTAGCAGCAGCTTTTCGGGGATTATGGAAAATCACAACACACATCTGGCACCAGGCTTCACCCTTAATGACCTTGTTCCAGCATCAGCGAATGTGGCCATTTTCTGGGGTCTGCTGGGACCAGGTGGCTTCAACAGTCTCTACCAAATGTCCTTCCAGCAGTGGAACTGCTTTTCCCCATGTGGCCTGAAAACCTCCCGGCTCCCACTCTGTTCCTGGAGATTTGCCCTTCCCACCAGAGTGCCTCCAGTTATTGAGCTGCGGAGTTGCAGACTTTGTGCTCCCCCTTTTGACAGTCTTAATGGAATTTAAACCCTCTCCTTTCTCCTTTCTCCATTTTTAGTTTAGTCCCTGTGGCTGTTTCCAATTTTCTACTTTCTCTCCAGCTGCTTTTGGGGAGGGGTGCTTTTCCCGTATTCTTCCCCCACCCCTGTCTCTGTCCTTTCTCACCCACAAAAGCATCTCCCTTCCCATGGCTTCTCGCTCCCCAATTTTACCTCTCCTCGCTGAGTACCTGCTGAATTCTGTGGTTCAGGTTGTGCAGATTGTTGTCTTAATCCTCCAATCAGTTTTCTAGGTGTGCAGGATGGTTTAGTGTTCGTCTGGCTGTATTTCATGAATGCAAGACACACAAATAACTTCCATGCTGTTCCACCATCTTGGCTCCTCCAGTGTCAATTAATTTTTGTACACACACACACACACACACACAAACACAAACACAAACACAATTATATTCCAGTTGAATAACTTTGGCACTTTTGTCAGGTCAATTAAGCAAAGAAGTGTGGATTTATCTGAGCTATTGTGTTCCATTCATCCAACCTTATTCTAATACGACAATGTTGCTTTAATATAAGTCTTAAAATTAGAAATATTAGTTTTCTATAATTTTTCTTCTTTTTCAAGATTTTTTTCTTGGTCTTTTGCCTTTGCATATAGACTTTAAATCAGCTTTTCAATTTACTAAGGAAAAAAAATCTGCTAATATTTTGATTGGAATTGCATTGAATCCAGAAAAACTAGAGGAAAATTATAATCTTAATACTAGTGAATTTTCCATTTAATGAATTCAGTGTATCCCTTGATTGAGGCTTTCATAGAAATGTCTTTGTGATATTTTTTAGTTTTAAGCATGCAGGTCTGTACCACTTTCTTTTCTTTTTTTTTTAATTTAGTTTTTTTATTGAGGTAAAATAAGTATCTAACATTATATTATTTTCAGGTACACAATGCAATAATTTGATTCTTGTACATATTAAATTATGATCCCATAAGTTTAGATGCTGTCACCATATAATTGATCTCACCTATTTCTCCAATCCTTACTCCTTTTACCTCTGATAAACCCCTCTAATAATGACCAATCTGTTATGTGTATTTATGTGTGTGTGTGTGTGTGTGTGTGTTTGAATCCTCATATAAGTGAAATGATATGATATTTTTCCTTGTCTGAGTTATTTCACTTGACATAATGCCTTCAAGGTCCAATCAGGTGGTTGCAAATGGCAAGATTTCCTTTTTTGGTGGCTAATTAGTATTCCATTGTATGTGTGTATGTATGTATGTATGTGTGTGTGTATATATATAAATATATGTGTGTATATACATATATACACCCCATATATTCTCTATCCATTGATCTATCAATGAATACTTAGGTTGTTTCCATATTTTGACTATTGCAAATAATGCTGCAATGAACATAGGTGTGCATATATATTTGAATTAGTGTTTTATTTTCTTTGGATAAAGAGCCAGAAGTGGGATAGATGGATCATATGGTAGTTCTTTTTTTAATTTTTTGAGGAACTTCCATAATGTTTTCTATGCTGGCTTTACCAATTTACATTTTTACCAACAGTATGCAAGAGTTCCCTTTTCTCCGTATCCACCCCAATACTTATTATTTCTTGTCTTTGTGATAATAGCCTTACCTGTGGGAGGTGATATCTCACTGTGGTTTTGATTTGCATTTCCCTGATAATTAGTGACTATGAGCATCTTTTATGTGTCTGTTGGTCATCTGTATGTCTTCTTTGGAAAAATTTTTTTAGGTCCTCTGCCCATTTTTAAATATTATTGTTTCATTTCTGTTGTTGAGTTTTTTGAGTTCCTTATATATTTTAGCTATTAACCCTTTATCAGATACATGGTTTGCAAACATTTTCTCCCATTCAGTAGGTTGTCTGTTCACATAACTGATGATTTCCTTCACTGTGGAGAATCTTCTTAGTTTAACATAGTCCTATGTGTTTATTTTTCCTTTTGTTGCCATTGCAAGGCAACAAGTAAGGTCTAAAAATTCAACATCAAGGCCTCTATCAAGGAGATTACTACATATGTTTTACTAAGAGTTTTATATATTCAGGTCTTAAATTCAAGTCTTTAATTCATTTTGCATTAATTTTTGTGAATGGCATAAAATAGTGGTCTAGTTTCATTCTTTTGTATGTGGCTGTCCAGATTTCCCAATGCCATTTAATTGAAGAGACTGTCCTTTCTCCACTGTATAATTTTGGCTCCATTAAATTAATTGACTATATATGTGTGGCTCTCTATTTATTCTTGGGCTTTCTATTCTGTTCCATTGATATATGCATCTATTTTTATGCCAGTACTACACTGTTTTAATTACTATAGATTTGTAGTATTGCTTGAGATCAGAAGGTATAATGCCTCCAGGTTTGTTTTTCTGTCTTAAGATTGTTTTGGCTATTCAGTGTCTTTTGTGGTTCCATCCAAATTAGAAGTATTTGTTTTAGTTTTGTGAAAGATACAGTAGGAATTTCAATAAGGATTGCATTGACTGTGTAGATTGCTTTGGGTAGTATGGGCATTTTAATAATATCAATTCTTCCAGGGGCACCTGGGTGGCTCAGTTGGTTAAGCATCTGAGTCTTGATTTAGGCGCAAGTCATGATCTCATGGTCTTGAGATTGAGCCTACATTGGGCTCTGTGCTGACAGTCGGGAGCCTGCTTCAGATTCTCTCTCTCCCTTTCTCTCCGCCTCTCCCCCGCTTGCACACTCTCTCTCTTTTTCTATCAAAACAAATAAATAATTATATATATGAATAAAATGTCAATTATTCCAATCCACAAACACAGGGTATCTTTCCATGTATTTGTATCTTCTTCAATTTCTTTCATCAACATCTTCTAGATTTTATTGTTTAGGTCTTTCACCTCCTTGGTTAAATTTATTCCAAGTATTTTATTCTTTTCACTGCAATTATAAATGGGATTGTTTTCTTAATTTCTCTTTCTGCTAGTTCATTATTATGGTATAGAAATGCAATATATTTCTCTATGTCAATTTTATATCCTTCATCTTTACTGAACTCATTCTAACAATTTTTAGTGGAGTTTTTAGGATTTTCTAATATATAGTATTGTGTCATCTGCAAGTAGAGACAATTTTACTTTTTCCTTTTCAACGCTGATATCTTTTATTTATTTATTTATTTTTTCCATTTGCTGTGACTATGACTTCCAATACAAATGCAAAAATGGCACTTGGCAGTGCCCCCATCCCCCAAAGTCCCACTAGTCCATGCCCCTCCAGCAGATGCTTTAAGATTTAGCCAATGAATCTTCTTCATATATAATCCCATAATTCTCAAACTGCTGGGTGAATGACTCTGCACATGAACCCCATAAAAGGAATATGTCATATTCCTACAGTTCCCCCAGATCTTCTGTACATAAGCCCCACTGGTTTCCAAAGCCAGGGTCTTTTGGGGTCTTGTCTCTCTGGTGCAGATCCCTAGGGTTAGGGTGGCTAATGTGGGATGCAAACCCCTCACTCTTCAGGGAGAGTTTTGAGACCCATGAGGTTCTTCCTTATTGAGGATTACTGTTTATAGGGGCGGTAAGTATTTTGATGAGACCACATCTCTGCCTCTCCTACCTATCTGGATTTGGCCATTTTATCCCTTGTTGTGGATGGAGCTGTTCAGCTAGTTTTTATTATTTTTAAATGGCTATTATTCCATATATAGTAGATTTGGCATATCTGTGGAAGAAGGTCAGTTCAGGTCTCTCTATGCTGCTATCTAGGACTATCATGACTTCTAGTCCTGAACATTTTATTAAGTTTATTTCTAAGCATTTCATTTTTTATTCTAAGTGGGTTCATTGTTTGCTTATTTTCTTTTCTAAAATTTCATTTCTATTATTTGGAAAAAATAATTTTTTTTTAATTTTTAAAAAAAAAAATTTTTTTAACGTTTATTTATTTTTGAGACAGGGAGAGACAGAGCATGAACGGGGGAGGGTCAGAGAGAGAGGGAGACACAGAATCTGAAACAGGCTCCAGGCTCTGAGCTGTCAGCACAGAGCCCGACGCGGGGCTCGAACCCACGGAGTGGGAGATCGTGACCTGAGCCGAAGTCGGACGCTTAACCAGCTGAGCCACCCAGGCGCCCCTGGAAAAAAATAATTTTTGTATATTAATGTATAGCCTTATGAACTTTTTAAATTTACTTATTAGTTCCTATAGACATTTTAAAATAAGATTCTCTTCCATCCATAAGTATTTCCTACTTATGGAAAGACCTAATTGATGCCACTAAGTAGTAAGAGGCAGCATAATATACAGATAGCCTCCGCGTGCAGACGTGGCCACGTTGAATGAAGCTTTGTTTAAGTGTTCTATAAACATTGGCCTTTGTTTTCTAGTCTGTTAAATGTACGTAGGTATTTTCCTATTCAAGATACTAGTATAGAGTTAGTCAAAAGGGTGTTGTTGTTCCTACTATTATTAAGTCTAAAGTGTCCTTTCACCCAAGACATTTGCATTTTTTTATTAAAATTTTTTTCCATGTTTATTTATTTTTGAGAGACACAGAGTGTGAGTGGTGGAGGGGTAGAGAGAGAGGGAGACAGAATCTGAAGCAGGTTCTGGGTGCAGAACTGTCAGCACAGCTGACAGGAACCCTGAGATCCTGACCTGAGCTGAGGTCTGATGCTTAACTGACTGAGTGACCCAGGTGCCCCAACACATTTGCATTTTAACTATGATTTTCAATGGCTTAACTCAAATGAATTATCATATTAAGCACCATGATTGTTCATTTGGTACCTTACTTTCAGTCATAAATCTCCTCCCCTCTCCAATATTAAAATTTAAATATTACTGATTTTCCTAGATATGAGACAACACTTACTGTCACACAGAGAGTAAACATTGGCAGCTAAGCTTATTGTCAGCTTCATAGAGAATTGATAACTGTACAATTACAATAAAGTGATAAAAATGAAATATTGCTTTGTCTAAAAATACAAGATTAATTTAATTCAGGGAGTTTTAATTTTTTTAAGAACTGTTCAATCTCTGCTGGCCTATGATACACACATACCTACTCCTTAGGGAGGAGTAGTGCTGAGAAGCTATAAAAAGTCTAATATCTGAAAGGTTAAATTAGATTTGGGAAAGCTACAGGATTCTCAAGTGTTTAAATGATGTAATTATTGTAGAAACAAACTTGATTGTACCTGATAACATAGAGGATTCTTTATATGATGTTTCTGCCATTGGAGATATTATATCACCATAAAAATTCTTTTGCAAACCCATCCAAATATATTACGTTAGAAAATATTTAGTAGTTGTTTAATTTAACTCATAAAAAAACCCATAAATAAGTATCAGCTTCCTTGTTGAGGATAAAACACCATGACCAATAATAGCATTTAATGCTTTATGAAATGTAACCCTATGAAAAATGCAGTGTAATTACATTTAGTGACATTCTGCAATTTAATTAGGGTTAATTAAATTGAACTATTGGCAATTTTTGCTTATTTGCATTATTTTTTTAAAAATACTGTGATTTAAAGGTTAATTGCAGTATTTATAAGACAATAAAATTGCTTCTCCATCAACTTTTTTTTCATATAAATACAGATGGATAATTTTGCCACTCTGTAAATAAATTTGTAGTTTTATTATTTAATATTATGAGTTGAACACAACTAAAACAAATGGACAACTTAAACTATGAATATAAAAATTTATTATAAACTAATGACTACCAGGTTGGTGCTTTTGGTTTTTAATTCAGAAGGATGATTCAGGAGGATGGTCTTCTGTGCTTAAGGAGCCTTCTTTTGGGGTTGTCTTTTTGGTGTCACTCATGAGAATATTTCACTTGTGCCTGTTTTTATTCATACCAGTGCTTCTGGTATACTCTCCAACTTGTTGATTTGTTTTATAACTCTTTATATCACTTTCAAAGATCTCAACCTAAACCCTCAAACTTCATAAAGCTGAGTCACTACTGTTTTAATTGCCTTGAGTTTTGCCGCTTCTTTAGTAGGAACCCTTATTTTTCACAACCTGTCAGTTGTATTACTTCCATCTGTCACGAGCATTTCATCACCTCTGAGCAGCACGACCTGCCCTTTGTTAAATCATCTGTTTTTTCAAAACTTCAGTAAATAGTGAACCATTCCAATTACCAGTATGGCATAAGGGGGAGAATTGCAGACTACCTCAGGATGTCTGAGTTTGAATTGTAGGTCTACCATTTAGCATCTATATGACATTGGGAGGTATACTTAACAACTCTAATCCTCAATATCTTTACCTGTAAAATGGGAGTAGTAGTAATGCTGTTTAAAGATGCAGTGAGATAATGTAACTAGACCATGCTTTAATTCATGTTAGTTTATATTTGTATTATTGGCTTTGGTCTTCTATACTTAGTTTCTCAATCAATTTTTCATGTCTATTATTGTTACCATCAACCTGACAAAAACATGCCAATAATTGAAAACAACCATAGTGATGTGACACCTCAAAATCTACCCTAGATAAATGTATTCATTGGAAGGGGAGAAAATGTTTCTTTGGCCTGAAAGGCAGGTTAGATAGTAATGAAATTGGTTATCAGTTATAAAGATGTATTTGCTTCTTTGCTTTCTCTATATCCTCCCCCCAAGGATGTGGCCCCTTGATCCCATGCAGCACCAACTCAGGAAAGTTCTCAGTTATGGATATAAGTACACATGATCAGAGGATTCAAAGGAATGAAAATCAGGTACACTGGCACTCAGTTATTCTATTTGGGCAGTCTCTGGCTAGACAGGAGAGTACATCATTCCAGAGAATGTAGTTTAAGGAAATGCGTAAGGCCTTTGGGAATAGAAAATCTATGTCTTAATTATGATTGGTCTTTTTATTTTTTAATATAAATCAGATTCTACATGTTTATTATTTTTCTGCAAGGACAGTCATAACATTTCATAATTCAAGCTCATATTTTTCATTTTTAGCCTATAGTTACGTGCCACAGAGTAGAAAATTTAATATTGAAACACACTGAGCTAAGTGTTACAATTCATTTTTCAATAATAATAAGACAAAATCTCATATTCTCTGTCCTGGGGTTTTGTTTTATAGTACTTATAAATTAGAGTGTTTTGGATATTCACTGGGAAGACTTGTACTGTGAAAAGATAATCTTTTCATTTCATATCATCTTTTACTGATGTACTTAAAATTTCTAACATCATGATTTGATCTTTTCAAATTTATTTCAGTCACTATTCTTTCACTCTATACTTTCCAGATATGAAAATACTATTGAAATAATCGTAAACATGTGAAAGATACAAAAATGATTCTTTTTAAAACCACTTTCATTAAAATGTTCTAATGAAATCCATCCTTCTCATTTAATAACTTTAATATAAAACTGAAATAAGTTGTATCTGCTTAATATTTTCACTAATACTAAATACATTTAGTATTAATACTAAATACATTTTACATTTTACTAAATACACACGCTAGATGTGAACAAATTAACAGTGAAAAGCAAACATTTGACAGTATTTGAAATATAATATGTCTCTTTTTAAAAATGCATTTCTCATTTGAGAAGACATTATTATGATTTAGAATTTTCTCAGTGGCTTATGCACCTAAATATTTATCCTAATAACATTGTATTTTTTTAATTTTTTAAATGTTTATTCATTTTTGAGAGATGGAGAGAGACACAGCGTGAGTGTGGGAGGGGCAGAGAGAGAGGGAGACACAGAAACCAAAGCAGGCCCAGCCTCTGAGCTGTCAGCACACAGCCCGATGCGGGCTTGAACTCACAGACTGCGAGATCATGACCTGAGCCGAAGTCAGATGCTCAACTGACTGAGCCACCCAGGCACCCCACATTGTATTTTAAATTATAGATTTTAAAGCAGATAATAATCTGTACAAGGAAAAGAGACACAAAATATTTATTTCATGGGTACATAAGTATGTATGTACTTAGACTAATTGATTTAGAATAACACAAGTGGGTAAAAATATGAAATTGTTTTGCAACTCGTGTTTTAAATAATGCAAATGTAGAAAATTATGACCTTCCCTTCTAATGTACCATAGATATTTTAGTGCAGCTTCCAATTTTAAAATAGCATGAAGTGATTAATATTCATCAAAAGGAAGTGGGAAGAGAAGCATCATTTTATTTTCAATTAATAGAAAACATGGCATTGTCTATTTTTAGTCTCCTAGCTATTTATCCATTCCCTACGGAAGTGAATGGGCTTCCACACTCCTTGTCTGCTTTTTTGCTAAAAGTGCTTGCCTGGGCTGCCAAGCTCACCACGCAGTTTCTATCTGGCATTGAAGCGCTATCTTTTTCAGCCATGCAAGTCTGTGTTTCGTGATAAAGTGCCGTTATGGGCAGCCTTGCTGACTCTACTCTGCTTCAGAAAGAACTCGTGTGCACTACAGGATTCCATTTGAAAACTCTCTCTTCTGATGCTTGACTTTCTTCTGAAATTGTACTTGCAATCCTAATGGTTCTCTTTTTAATATTTTGACTCATTTCACTTGTTTAATATGAACTAGATATTTAATTCTACATAGAACAGCGAGGAGGTTTCTGACTGCTACAGAAAGTAAATTTTATAAGAGATAAACTACAATTTATAACTTGATTTTACCCAGCATGTATCACTTTAAATGCACAGATGGAGAGTTTTCAGGCCACTAGGGGGGTAATCTGACTTGAGATATGTTGGTCTATTCACTTCACATTCCACAAGATCCACCGTGATTATTTCAGTCCATGTGATGGCATAGTGGCTGTATCACTGTCAATTTTTTCAGCATGAGAAAAGAAAGCATTGGTTGTATTACCAGCCATTTATTTAATGTGTGTATAGGCATCATCTTGGAACATCCATTTCTGATGTTTTATAGGCACTTGACACGGTCTGCTTCAAACACCTAGAAATGAAGGATATATAGTAACTGAGTGTATCTACTTATAAGTTTAACTAACAAAGCTTTAAATATTTTTTACCTGAATTTATAAATTAGATATATTTAGTTTTTAGGAATCACACAAGCAGGACAGAGAAAACTCAGACTATAGTAGGGAAATCTCTCCCAAAACTGCTTAAAGAATTTTCATAAATTCAAACTTATAAATTTGTAAGTTAAATTCCCTTAACAACTCTAACACTGTTAACAGAAAATAAAGTCATCCTAGACATTTTAGCTATAAGTATCAAATATACCATGTTCCCCTAAATATCATATGCACTTTCATTAAAAAAAAAAGACACTGATATTGTAAACTTAATAATGAAGTGTTAGTGATTTAGACTTGGCTCCCTTCATTATATCTTAACTTAATTACCTTTTAACTTACTCTCTAATGGGCATGCTGAGGTTACTTGGTGGAAAATTAAAAATCATTGTACTGTTTGCTATGCCAGGTTTGCTGTAATTATTGGTATATTTGTTTATCATTCACAAACTTGGAATCACTTTATGAGAACTATATGTGTGCCCTGGATTCCTCCCAGGATGCTGATTAGACAGGTGGGACCATTTTTAAAGCTGTCTGATTTGGTTGATGGAATTTCCTACTCCCTTTAATTTACTACCTAATTGAAATCTATTTCTTCCCATGATCTTCTCCTGTTACAATTCAGCACTGCTGCAATTCTAAAATTTTTAAATGCCATCTATTGGGTTTCAAAATTCACTTATCTTTGTCTTCTGAAGCTATAATTCTGACGTTAGGCTAATGACATTTTGGAAACAAAAGAGAGGGAAAATTATGAATAGCAGAAAAGGGGAGAGGTATTTGTTTCTTTTCTCCTCAATTACAGATTATTTTTTCTGTCTTCATGTATTTATTAAATTGGCTTTTAGTTCCTTATTTTATTGGAGAATGGCAAATTTAACATTCCTATTCATGTAGAAAGGGCAAATGTCAGCTAGTCATTGATACTTTAGGCAATATCAATGTCTAATTTCAGCTGGGACCCTAAAGTTACAACGTAGACTAGTGTGGAAAGAACTTGGGTTTTAGTGATTAGACATGGGTACTAATCTGACTTTACCAATCATCATCTGTATGATGTTGAACATGTTACTTAATTTTTAATGTCAGTTTCCATATCATTATATCTGGGGTATCTAAACAAACCACACCAATTTATTGTGAAAATAAAATCACATCTCTAAAGTACATTTTAACATGCCTGACACCTAGGTAACACTTATTAAATTATAGTTGCAATTAGTTAATCTATCAAAATAATCTTATATATGCTAGGTGGAGTGGTTCATTACTGATATTAAATGTAGCTTTGAAAATAGATTTTACTTTTAAACTCACTAGGGCAAAGAATTTAATTTAAAATCTGCCATGTTTCATACAGATGTCAAGAGCTGTGAAGGGACTGAGATCTGAGATCTGAGATTTTTGCCCTCTGTGTTAGCTAATAAGTTATCCTGTCGAAAGTTCACCTACATCGATAAAGACAAAAGATGCCTGCATGAGACAAAGGACAGTTTATGACTCACAGCAACAGCAGTGGTCAGCATTATATTGTTTACACTAGTTCTCCAAGCCCTAATTCCCACATGCCACCTGGTGACATGACAAGGTCTGGGTGATGCCTGTACACACTGTGGGTTATGTTAAAGGAGAAAAAAAAAACCTGAGTTTAAAAACCCTAATTTTTTATAAGGAGACTGTGAGCAAATCTACCCAACCTTTGCCCTGGAAAGAGACATTGTAATTATTAATGTGAACAGCAAACCAATATCCCTTCTGTTCTGGAAGACACTCTCTAACTTCCAAAGCTATTTGCTTTATGAACAATCTTGAAAGATGATATAGAACAAAAACTGTTAATGCCCCTGCTCAGAAGACAGAAGTACATGGAGAATTGATCCCCACAGTGGGATAATGGAAACTATGGACCTTCTATTATAAAAATCAGGAGAAAATTTTATGAACATAATTTTAATTCATAGTCATTCAAAGTGCTGAATTCTATCCAAACCATTTGTTGACAGGTGTGGTAGAGGAGATCAGTTACTTGTGAATGTCTTAATAGTGTTTTAGAGAGGGGAAAAGAAAAATTGGGATATTTATGAGGTTTTTGGATACAGTTGAAAGCATGTATTTCAATGTGAGGTCTTAATTAGGACTGGTTCATGATGTAGTAGTGGACGATGAGTGGACCAGGCAAAGCTAAGGTTTTGAGAAAACAGTTCCGAAGTGAGTGTTATGTATTGAAAGTTAGCAGACGGATGTTCATATTAATGAGTTTTTCAAAAGTGCTTGAAAGGAACAATAATGTTACTTGTATCTTTTATCTTTTTGGATTGGGTTTTCTGGAAGAGCAAGAATAAGTGTAACATTAGTGAAGTCTTGATAATACAGAGATTAAGCAGTGTGATATAGATGATTTTGCTTCTTCAAAGCCAAATGACATTTATCCAAAGCCTGTCATTATTTGTATATGAATCCAGATTTGTGGCATAGAGACATCTACTCACATTTAATAGGTTTTGTATCTTGAAGACAATATGGGGAAAAGGGTAGAAAACAAAATATACCAAAAGGAGAAATTAAAAAAAATGATCATGGTGTGGGAAAATGACCAATTTAAGGTTAAAAAAAACAAAACAAAACTGTAGAGAGGGCACCTGGGTGGCTCAGTGGGTTAAGTGTCTGACTGCAGCTCAGGTCTTGATCTCACCATTCGCGAGTGTTTTTTTTTTTTTTTTTAATTTTTTTTTAACGTTTATTTATTTTTCAGACAGAGAGAGACAGAGCATGAACAGGGGAGGGGCAGAGAGAGAGGGAGACACAGAATCTGAAACAGGCTCCAGGCTCTGAGCCATCAGCACGGAGCCCGACGCGGGGCTCGAACTCAGGAACTGTGAGATCATGACCTGGGCCGAAGTCGGCCGCTTAATCGACCAAGCCACCCAGGCGCCCCTCACCATTCACAAGTTTGAGCCCCACATCCAGGTCTGCGCTGACAGCTCTGAGCCTGGCGCCTGATTTGGATTCTGTGTCTCCCTTTCTGCCCCTCCCCCACTAATGTTCTGTCACTCTCTCTCAAAAATAAATAAACATTAAAATTAAAAAAAAGAAATATATATATATGGAGAGAGAGAGAGAGGGGCACTTGGGTGGTTCAGTCAGTTAAGTGTCTGACTTTGGCTCAGGTCATGATCTCATGGTTTGTGGGTTCATCCCGTGTCAGCCGCTGTGCTGACAGCTCAGAGCCTGGAGCTTACTTCAGATTCTGTGTCTCCCCGTCTCCATCCCCTCCCCGACTCGTGCTCTCTTTCTCAAAAATAAATAAACCTTAAAAAAATTTTTTTAATATACAGGAAACAAACAGGGAAGAAATGTTTAACACACAGAAGAATTCTAACAGTACACTAGCATCTGCCCTAAGAATGAATATAAGATTAGAGTCACATTATTATAAAAAAGATATCTTCTTTGCATTTAGGACAATAGAGAAAAATGAGTCCAATCAGAATATATGATCTAAGTGTATATACATATGAATCGTATTATAGAAAATACTTGATTGAGCTATATTTTTAAGATGATTAAAATGACTCACAACTTGTAGCCAGCCAAAAGTTTTTCCAGGTGTTCTTATTTGTTCTTTCTTTCTTTTCTGTTTTGGTCTAGATTTGATATTTCCAAAGTCAAAAGTTACATAAGTCCCTGTAGACAAGGGGTGATTTATAAGCAAAGAGGGTCATCAAGATTAGGATGGAGTTCAAAAGAAGCAATAAGAGAGAAACCACTTGAGAAAACAGAAGTCATTTTATGTTCCAATAAGAATTCCCCAAGCCTATCATTCTCAAAGCAGGCTGTCCAGAAAATAAAACCTTTTCTTAAAAATAAACTTTCAGGTTTGAAAAATATTTTTTGGTGCAAATGATAAAGTTAGAGCTTTCTGACCAATGGGCTTCCATTTTCCAGGGATAATTATTAAACTGATTAGGACAGATACTATACTTGATCTTAGCCAAAAGACCGAGAAGCGATTACAGACAATTATTAAAATATGAGAAAATGAGGCAGTAATACTAGAGGTAAATTTAAAACATTTAGTTCTTCCTAAACAGAGAATTGACATCTGTTCAGACAGTTTGGTGGGCTGCTTTTTTTTTTTTTTATTACATTCTGGTTTATACTTCAGTTTCTCTCTAGAAAGATTTGCTCTGATGCATTAATAGGAAACCTATTATTAAAATTCACCAAAGATGCATACTCCAAATTCACCTGTATCCATAGTAAAGATGACATTTCACCTCCATCATTCTGCCTTTTTTGTTCATCGAGCTTATTTGATATGGAAAAAGAATGCAATAACATATATTGAAGGAGGACACAGGAGAAGAAAGAGCAAACTGGAATGACTCCTTCGGAGGGAGCTGAGATTTGCTGCAAAATTGGCATGTGCCCCCTTAACGCAGCAGATTGAGAGCCAGTAGACATTGAGGAACAACCATTTAAGTATCGTGACAGCTGTATTCAGCCGTCAAAGAAAAGTTGGACAGACTTCATGGCGGATGACTGGACAGATCAATGTAAAAACTTGAAACATTACATTTGAGTTTCAAGGTAAATACTTTTCCTAGGTAGAGACACTGGTATTTCCTGTGTTTTCATGAAAAATGCCTGATAAATTAATACAATTTGCTTCTAAGGGAAGACACAGACAGGATGACATATTAAATGTTCTTTAGCTCAAGGTCTACTCAGAAAACAGACTCAACTCAAACTCAACTCAAAGCTTGTGTGAGGCTAGTTTATTATTATTATTATTATTATTATTATTACTATTACTATTATTTTTAGTTTATTTTTTGAGAGAGAGAAAGAAAGCAGGGGAGGGGCAGAGAGATAGAGAAAGAGAATCCCAAATAGGCTCTGCACTGTCAGCATAGAGCCCAATGTGGGCTCGAAACCATGAACCGTGAGATCATGACCTTAACCAACTGAGCCACCCAGGCAGCCCAAGGCTAGTTTATTTTAGCATGTGATCCCAGGTAGGAGATGGAATGCAGGGCAGTGAGAATAGAATAGGGAAGGAGGAACCGCCAATGCAAGGATGTCATGGAGTTGGATGTTGTCCAGGCAACTGTTACCCATTCCCATTGAGACCTTCTGAGGACCTTATAAAATGGACCACAGAATTATCTACCCAAAGATGAAACAGGGAGATATGTGTCCAATACTTTTTGGCCCTGTTGGTCCAGGGTGGCCCTGTTGGCGTTAATTGTTTATACTTCCAGATCATGAGGCAGTCTGACTAGATGACATTCCCCACATGGGTCTTACAGGAACTCCAGGGCAAGACTCACATTGCAAGATCCTCAGCTTGAGGCAATGCTTTTGGAGGTTGCACCTGAAAAAGCTCTCTAAAGTTTGCGTGATGCTGACTGCTGTGACCAGAGGATTTTCAAATAGTGTACAAGTTGTGTCCAATGTAAAGGATAGTCAGAACGATAATACTAAATTGAGTCTGGGATGGGATTAGTCTGATGAAAGACAATTTGGTCAGAGATTTAATGATTCTAATGTTACAAAAGTCAGTGTGCCCTACTAGTGCATTTGATTCCCAGAACTAATCCCTTTTTATTACTTTTTTCCTTTATATGATGAAGTTATTTTCAGAAATAATCATGAATTTAAATAAGTAATAGTAATGGTCAAATAAAGCCTACAGTGATTTTTTTTCTTTTGTTGAATTCTGTACTTCTAATAATACAAGTAAAATAATATAAATATTAATAATATAAAATAATGTAAATAATAGACAAAATTTAAGACACTTTAATTTTAAAAATCTGTGTTTTTATAAAATATTTATAAAATATTTAAAACCCATAGTTTTATATCTATATACTGGTCTATCACAGAAATGAATGATAACATTACATTTTAGTTTTGAGCCTTAAGTTCTGAAAACTTATCAAAGGGTTTGTCACAATCTATATTCTTCATATATTGATGTTTAATAAATAGCATAGCCAAGTTCCATTTTTCATTCATGATTGATAAAGTATTTTTAATGTTTTTTTTTTTAATTTCAAAAGGTTGTTTCACTTGATGTGGCAATTATACAAAATAAATTCTTTAAAATTTTTTTTTATTTAGAGAGAGAAACCATGAGTGGGGAGGGGCAGAGAGAGAATCCCAAATGCAGAGAATCCCTGCACTCTCAGTGCAGATCCCAATGTGGGGCTCAGTCTCACGAACCATGAGATCATGACCTGAGCCGAGGTCAGATGCTTAATCGACTGAGCATGCAGGTGCCCTTACAAAAGAAATTCTTAAATATAATAGTTTGTTGGAGATTCATAAAAAGTAAATTTTGCAATAAAATCCAGACATTCCCATAATGTCTATGTATTTATTTCTTCAGGTTGATTCTGGCAGATTTTCAGTATTTCTATAGTTCAAAAATATTTTCACCAAATAATTCATCATACATTTCTGTTACATTTGATAAAAATATATTTGAAGTTTTCTTCTTCAGAGAAAACTCTCTACATATAAGTGTACATTGACTTTATTTGATCTACTAATTTAGAATAATTGCCCAGTTGTTAATGAAAATAATTGAGACATTCAAATACTGTATCTTTGACTTTTTTCTGATGACCTAACACCATTATCCTTTATCATTTCTTTTGGCATTTATCTTCTGCAAATATTCATTTCCTTACATTTTATTGTTGCAGAGTTACTAACCTCCATTGTTTTCTGAATCAATCTTCAAGTGTTAATTTAAAACTTGATGTTTCACTCTAAATAATTCAAATCTTACTCTGGTTGTTTGCAATATTTGTGTCACTTTAATATTTACATTTCAAATTTCACTTTCAAATGAGGTAACTCAGAAAAGACATAGACAGCAGAAGATAATATCTGAGCTGATGTTTGTGTGTCCCTTTTTCCTTTGAATCAACCAGTACTTCATGGATTGAATTAACTTTCAAAATGTGTCTTTCCTGTGCACTCAGCTTCATAATGAGCACTACATATTTTAAGAAAGTCCTTAGTGATAATATCTACATTCTGCAGCCTTTGCTATTGATCAGGTGAACCTGAAAGGATAGGTTTATTTTTCACAAATTCCAAAATACATTTTCCTGAGGAAATCTTCTAAAAGAGTGAATTCTCTTAAGCTTTGGGGGAAAAAAAATTGCTCAAGGAGCAAATGAGAATTAAGGATTAATTTATTTCACATTTTTCCATCATTTGTTTTGGCCACAGTTATACTGTTGTCATATTCTTGACCATTGGACAGTCGTTTCAGGGAATTTCCTGGAAAGGAGAGAAAAAGCTCAAAATTAATTTCTTTATCTTGACCACCTTCAAGATTGATATATTTGATCAACTTGTATAAATGAACAGAGTATAAAGCTTTGGGAATGTTAAGAATTTCAAACTACTTTGCATTTTTAATGCAACTATCTGTTCTTTGAGGTAATTTTCCAGAAGATGAATATAATTATTTAGACCATAGAAAAAAAAACTAGCATGGTAATACATTACTGCATAGTAAAACATTACAAAATGTTCCTTTGACTTTGGGTCATAATTTGAGAGTAATTTCTTCAACTTCAAAACAGTGTTCTTTATTTGCTAATGACATATGGTTTTTATGATCAGGGAAAGGATATTTTATTTGGCTGAAAGCATTATTAACTCTAAATAGGATCTAAAAAGTCATTTTTTATTCATACACATACACACAAACATATATCTACATGTGTGCATATGTATGTATATATGTGTGCATATATGCATATATATGTTTTCGTATGTGGTGTAAAAATCTTCCATTTTGTAAGAAGATAAATATTGTTCAGATGTCTTAATATCAGGGACTTTAGAATATACTTTCCAGCAGGTTTTAAAATGATTTATTAAGCTGGACATGCCAGGTTTTGTTTCATTACCAGTAAACTAATAAAATATATAATTTTTTCAGTTTCTAAACAACTCACATAAACTCTCAATTTTCCACTATATGGAAAATATTTAAAGAGTCTAAAAACCATCAAGTTGACAAGAGTTGACTTCCCTCCTTTGTTCTTTTCTCATTCTCATTCAATTGTATAACAACATTTATTATAATATGGTTCACTTCTTTTAAACGGGTTTAATACCAATCACCTAGAACAAATATTGACTAAGTAGTGAAATCATAATACATTAAAATTTCTTTTATCATATCTTTTCCTTCAAAGGCTTAGCCAAGCATCTCCTTATCATCATCATTATCATCATCACTATTAGTGTTGACTTTTGATGATACTTACTTTCTGTTCAAAATTATCAAACTTGAGAGAAAAATATTCAAATTCATCCTTTACCTGTATCACTTAAGCATTATTCTTTCTTGTATGCATTCTTAGGATTGTATGTGCAATCCTGATTTTCCTATAATTGAAGAACTATATGTAATATTTTATATATTACACTTTTTAGAGTATGTTCAATGATTCAATTACCTCCTGTATTGACTTCTATTTCCTGTTTTACTCCACTAGAATGTTATCACTTCATGTTGACAAGGTACCTCACATTAAAGTTCTTTACAGAACTTTACAGAACGTAGAATTATTATGGTTTCACAATAATATAGAAAATGACTTTAGGCTACTCCAAATTCCTGGAGAGGGAAAAAACCTCAAAACACAAAAAACTATGTAGATAAAGTTTTATAACAAGTGAATGTCAAACTTTCATTAGTTTGATATAATTATTTAAATTACTTTTTATATGTTAATAAGTTTTTTTCTCACAACCAAACATAAAATGTTTATTTTGAGTAACAACTCAATTGCTCCACTGGTGCACATTTTATTTTTATGACTTGTTTTCTGTTTTAAAACAAAAATTAATTAAAATAGAATAATAAAATCCAATTTTAAGTATGTTATTAAAATCAATAAAATATTATATATGTGGCTTAATATGAACTTTTCAAACAAAAATTATGCACTTCAGAGTTCATATATTATTTCACTCAGGTCTTAAAATAAAAATTCCAGCAGTCACATGGAATGACAAAATTGACCTAATTCAAATTCCATTTCTTTCTCTGTACATTCATTGTGCTGACACTGTTTATTCTGTGTCCACCTTTGGAAAAAAAAAAAGCTTGAGCTTTTTTCTGCCTAGATACCCTTAATAAAATATTCTGTATTTTTAATAAAATAAAAAAGGAAAAATATATAGATATTAATCTTATTATCATTATTTTGTCTGAAAAATGAAACATATAAGATTTATAGTAATCAAATGAACATAACTTAGCTATCTAATTGAATGACTGGTAGGGAAATTTGAGTGGTACAGAGGATTACCATATTGGATTTTTAAAAATATTCTAATAATATAAAATAACATGTGCTACCTATAAAATAAATTTCAACTAGAGGATAATAGAAAAATATAGCTGTATGTTAGTGATCCTTTCTGAAATGAGTATCTTTAAAATGAGCTAGCCTTTAAGAAGAATATTTATGAAATTCTTTTACATATTTCCTTGTAAGGAGAGGAAAATTAATATGTAGTACCACATTGGTTGGAGACACACTGTACCTGATGATATTTAGAGATAAGACTATTTAGAAAACAATGACTATAACTGGGTCCACATGTTGGGGGCTTACTGTACAACTGAGAGTTCTCTGAATTAACTTCCATATAGTGTACAATATTTAATAGAGGACACAATAAAATATGTGAATTGGAAGCACATGTATGTTTTTTTTTAACTTGACTGTAACCATGACATTTTTTGAACTTTAACAAATTATTCTCCGAGGAAAGAATAGTTTATTACTGACATTATTTAAAATTGCTGAATCATGGTGATAATAAAAATATAGAACAACTTTTATTTTGATATTTTATTATTTTTATAAAATATGTAAAGTCATGTACCCCCTTACTGCCTGCTCCTAGGCAGAATGCTACCTCTTTACTGCCCATAAGGTGATATAATGGAAAAGTGACACTGAATAGGATTTTCTGTAATAATCAATGATTTGGCAAACCTAATACTCATTGACTTATTTCTCACTGTAGGAAGCCTATAAGACTGACTTTAGAGAAAGTTAGAAAAAAGAAGTATCTGAGTCAGAAAGTAATAAGAAAGAAACAAGAAAGATAGTATTCAGAACTTGTTAACATGACCAATTTAAGGAGCAATTCAAGTAGACTAATTTGAGAAGCATGTTTGAGTTTTGTGAAATTAGCGCATCCTTTCTCATAGGATCAGGAAAAGGCAAAGAAACGAAAAAAAAAACATTTGGAAGATGTTTGTTTGTTTAGGAAAGTTGGCTTCGAAAGCCTAAGAAATTCCATGATAACATATAATGGTGGCAGTCCCCATTTTGCCTTCCATTGAGTAGACAATTTTGTTTTTTCTCTTGTGACTTAAGTACTTCAAATGATGTTTACCAAGTGGAATGCCTAGCACCTCATAAGTATTCTAAAATGGTATCCATCCATGGTCTGATAATAATAATTATGATTATAACTTTCAACAGATTCTATATTGTATTAAGATGTTCGATATGAGGTAATCAGCTTAAACTGATGCCATATACATCATAATCATTTTTACAAACAACTCATTCTTAGCTGTATTTCTCATTTTCTTTTTTTTTTTTTTTTTTTTTTTAACGTTTTTTATTTTTGAGACAGAGAGAGACAGAGCATGAACGGGGGAGGGTCAGAGAGAGGGAGACACAGAATCCGAAGCAGGCTCCAGGCTCTGAGCTGTCAGCACAGAGCCCGATGCGGGGCTCGAACTCACGGACCGTGAGATCATGACCTGAGCCGAAGTCGGCCGCTTAACCGACTGAGCCACCCAGGTGCCCCTATTTCTCATTTTCAAGTGTGTTGATTAACTGAACAGAAGTATCTCATCAGATCTTTTTCTATTTCACCTTTTTCATACGTTCAGTCTTCATTTAAATGCAGTGAGGCATGCTTGATATACGCCTAAGTGGAGCTTGCACATTTTTGACTCTGTTCACTGAGCTTAAACAGCTCTCCCTGAAATTGGGTTGCGTTTTTTTTTTTTTTTTTATTGTTGATTCTCTTCTCTTCTTAACTACTGTACTGCTTCAAAGCCTTCTTACAATCTATGTGTCACTGCCATCAAAAATGAAAGTTGAGCTATGAATTTGGGCGTTTGCCATCCTTATGAGGAACAGAGAAAGACTTCAAAGAGCCATTGCTAGGAAGCTAGGAAGGAATGCTATGAAAATGGTATATTTTTATACTTGATACAGATTATAGCTCCCAAATAGATGGTATTTAGAGATCAAAATATTTAAGGATAAATGAATACCTATTATTTCATAATTGTTGGTGATAATTATGTGTTAATAAGCCAAGGAATTTCTTCATTTGCTACATTTCACTTATTCTTCACTCTTTCTTTCTTTTTAGGACTTACTTCTGAATCCTAAGCTAAGAAGGTGAAAATATCTGAAATAGTCCATGATAAACTTCTTCAGTTCTAGCATACTCTTTAATTGCATATACCTAGAAGAGTATTGTAAGGTCTCTAGTAGCCTGGAATACAAGAGAAAAAGTTAAATTGAGATAAGCTCACAGTTGAGGTTTTCTACACTGTAGACTTAATGAAGCTTATTTTAGTTCCATACATGGACCATGCTCTTTTCTCACTTCCAGACTTCAACATTGTGGTCTCTTCAATTCTGTAGACCCTTCTTCCCCACTTTTGATTTAAAAGTATATTAGAAATTTGCTTTCTCCTGAATGTCTTCCAGAGCTCTTATACTATTATATCCCCTTATTTTGTGCTTCTGTCTTACCCCATACTTTTCTCTATTGTTCAAATGTTTGTTTTTTTTTTTTTAAGTGTCTGTTTCACATCTGAGAACCTGTAAGCAATGTGAAGGCTGAGATCTTACCTCTGATGATAATAAGTGGTGATAGCTCTTGAACAGGTATTTAAATGAATGAATAACAATGGAAAACACATATTGAGGGTTCACACAACTTAGAGTGGCAATCACTGATAAAAACCAAGTTTTCTTATTTTTAGTACAATTCCTATTCTGTCGCAGTACATTGACCTAATTAATCATGATCCTCTGAGTATGTAAGTTATCAAAAACTGAGAAAGAAAAAGAAAAAGTGGTTTTAATAAGCCATTTTTCTAAAATCCATTTTGGGGTTAATATCCATATTCATTTTTACTGACTTTAGTAATTCAAGTGCATTAAACTTGCTCTAGAATTTGTTACTTATTTTTTTCTCATTTACATCTCTAAAGAGAAAGAATTCTATCAATGAATAGTGAATCACAACAGCTGTACTTTTATTGCTAAGCAGATATATATAGTGCTATAAATAAATCAATATTTTTATTTGTGTGCTATGGCCACAGTATTTTTTCTCTGTTAAATTAAGCCTTAATGAATTTTGTAAGTGATCTTGGACTTCAATAAAAAGTTCATCAACAGACTACAAAAGTATTCCTTCATGAGGTATTAAAATAGAAAAATAGCAATGGTAGATAGCCTGCTTTATAGAAGGAAAAACACCCAGATTTTAAAGATCCTATTTTGATGTCATTCTCTGACTATGCTTCCAGAAAATTTCTGAGGACTAGAGTAGAATAACGCAATGTTATGGAAGAGAGACAGTATGGGTGTAAGAGCAGTAGAGAAATAATGCAGCATCCCACCAAAGAGAAAGAAAGGGAAGCATACTCTCTTAAGTTGGGACACTTATACTAGCTAATAAGTGCTTCCTTTAAATATACAACTTCTCTCATAACGAGAAAATAAAAATACTGTAAGTCAAGAGAAAAAGGTCAGAAAGGGTATTTCTTATTTTTTTTCCTCTCCTTGCAAGGAAATATGTAAAAGAATTTCATAAATATTCTTCTTAAAGGCTAGCACATTTTAAAGATACTTATTTCAGAAAGGATCACTAACAGACAATTATATTTTTTTATTATTATCCTCTAGTTGAAATTTATTTTGTAGGTAGCACATGTTATTTTATATTATTAGAATATAAAAAAAAATCCCAATATGGTACTCCTCTGTACCACTTAAATTTCCCTATCACTCATTTGATTAGATAGCTAAGTTATGTTCATTTGATTACTGTGAATTTTATAAGTTTCATTTTCCAGACAAAATAATGAAAACAAGATTAATATCTAAATATTTTCCTTTTTTATTTTATTAAAAATATTTGATTAGATAGCTAAGTTATGTTTATTTGATTACTATAAATTTTATAGGTTTCATTTTCCAGACAAAATAATGAAAACAAGATTAATATGTAAATATTTTTCCTTTATTATTTTATTAAAAATACAGAATATTTTGTTAAGGGTATCTAGGCAGAAAACAGATGTTATTTGTAAAGGATCCAATATTAGCTTAATTTCATGCTTTTTTTCCCTGAAACTATTTTAATAAAAGGCAGTGGCACAATTTCCTCAGAGTTTGTAGAAAAATGTTTGTTCCTCAATACTTATATAGATAGCTCTACTTTATTTGAAAGAATGAGATGGACTCAGACCGGTAACAACGACAAAAATAATTAAATTGTAACTGAACACTATATATATTTTTATTTAAATTAATTTTGATAGTGATTAGATTATTGAATCATTAAATTTTCTAAAGAAAAACCAGGAAACTTGACTTTAATAATGAAAGCACACTAACAATATTAAATTACAAGTTAATTTTTGGAAATGTTATTTTTCGGAAAAAATTAGTCTTCTGTTTTTTAAATTTACCTTAGCCATTGGAACAAATTAAAGGCATGAATTGTATATGTTTCTAAGACTTGAATGGTTTGTTACTAGAACCCCAGGGGACTCAAGTCTGCAAAAGTAGTGTGTGTCCTATGTGTCTTAACTACATCCCCACTAATGTAGGAAGAAATGGTGACCTAAATTAGTGTGGAGAAAATGCTCGGTTATCCATGATGTCCTGTCTATGGTGAAGGTGAGGTGAGAATTCTGCTGGTGGTTTGGTTCCCTTTGTCACTCACATTTCTCTGAAACATCATACTTCTGGCTTGATTATCTAGTCCACCGCTCTTTTACATCATCTTCTACAAGTGAATGGAAATATTAAACTGAATTTATTCTTTCAAAATACATTTGTGAATATCTACTCCACATCATGCATATTGAAGTATTAATGAGAACTACTTTGCTCTTTCCTAGATATGGAAACATATCAAATAAATAATTATATGTAGCAACTGAATTTTTAATAAGAGCTATCCCATAAAGAATACCAGAGGGAAATGGAATTTAAAATAGCAAGGTGGAAAGGGGAGATAGAATCTATAGCTCTTGTTAATTATGTAGATATATCAAAGTTTAAAGTGAAGTAGAGCAGAAAAGAAAAATAGGTCCAGCAAGTGGAAGAACATTTTCCTGAGAGGAAAATTGGGAAAAACTATATTTAATTCTATATTCGTATTGGATTTTTTTAACATTTAAAAGAAAGTGGTACCCAAATAAATAAGGCGTTGGATTTAAAGTTATTTGAACTCCGACCTCCTCTTATTATATAGAACTTTTATTGCCCTGTGGTCATATCCCCTTTTATAGTAAAGACAAATATGTCTGTTTTGCTAAAATCTCTAGGAATTTGTGTCAGAGTTTAATGTACCAAAAAAATTATTCATAATATAACATATGTTAGATCTTGACCTAAATAGTTTCAGAAAGCCTTTCTAAATTTGACAAATTAAAACTATTGTGAGTTAAATTCCTAGATGCAGCAGGACTGTCCAGAAGGGTGTAATTTTTATGTGTGTTTTAAAAAGAAGTTCTTCACTATGTGGTAGACATTTTGGTAACTGGATATTTTTTTCTTTAATATATATATATTATATTAATTATATTATATTATAATTATATATTAATATATAATATATATAATATAATTAATATATATATAATAATTAATATATAGATAGATAGATTATAATTACACATGCCCACACACATACCTCTCTCTCTCAAATGGTTTCTAACTCAGATGACATTATTTGGGACTCTTTTTGGATTATTTATGAATTTGTGGTTAGAATCACCAGTTTGAATTTTCTTACTAGTTTCATCATTGTCATCATAATGTCACTATCTTCCAAGCCAAGGCCTTCTATCTCAATCTCTGATTTAAATAGTTTTTAACTTGGGTATGTGATAGATATTAATTTCACGTCATTTTTTTAAAAATATTTTCCCACCTTTTATTTTTAATTGATCACTTAAGTTTCTGGCCATTGCTGTGCTGACAGCTCAGAGCCTGAAGCCTGCTTCAGATTTGTGTCTCCCTCTCTGTCCGCCTCTCCCACACTTGTGCTCTTTCTTTTAAAAAAAAAAAAATAGGGGCGCCTGGGTGGCTCAGTTGAGCGTCCGACTTCGGCTCAGGTCATGATCTCGTGGTCCGTGAGTTCGAGCCCCGCATCGGGCTCTGTGCTGACAGCTCAGAGCCTGGAGCCTGTTTCAGATTCTGTGTCTCCCTCTCTCTCTGACCCTCCCCCGTTCATGCTTTATCTCTCTCTGTCTCAAAAATAAATAAATGTTAAAAAAATATTAAAAAAATAATTTAAAAAATTAAATAAATAAATAAATAAATAAATAAATAAATAAATAAATAAATAAAAATTTCTGTATTTCTGGCCTGACATGAATGATAAATTGAATATGAAGTGAAGAACACTGCTGCAAATTTGCACACATGGAAGAAGCCATGTGGTGGAGTAGAGAAACCATGGGATTCATCACATATTTGTTTCTGATTTTTTACTTACTACCTTTATGGCCTTGAGCAAGTCACAGTGTATATTGATCTTCACAGTATTATGGTGAAGAAAATATGATAATCCAAGTTTTAGTGATGCATAAAGTATTTTACATTTTAAAGGTTATAAAAATGGAAAAGTGATTTCTTTATTAAAATACCCACATGAAAGTTCCCCAGAAAACATTTTTTTTCTCACTTGGGAATAATTAAGAGTCACTGTTATTGCCATAGTGATGGCCCTCATGACCTCCATTAAAGTATTTATTTTGAACATGGAGAATATAGTATATATTAGGTCCTATTGAAAACCTGGTAATTGGTTCAGAGTCCATAAGATATAACGGTTAATGGCTCAGACTCCCCAGAATCAAGCTGAGTATCAATGCTGCTTTACCGCTAATGAACTTTGTAACCTTAGCCAAATTACTGCATATCTCAGAGCATAATCTATAAAATGTGTTTGATAATATATTTAGAGTTTAAGCAGTATCTGTCATAGGGTAAGAGTCAACACTGTTAGTATTGTTTTTTGTTGTTGATGTCATTATTATTAAAGTTTTTCAGGGACAAAAAAAATCTAGATTTGAAAATGACCTTCCTTGGAAATTTAGGAAATCATATATCTTCTACAGCTTATCAATTAATAAATCACATTAAAATTAATTAAATTCTTTCAAGTAACAACTGCTTATCTCATTGAATTCCAAAGAATAGCTTATAACTTGGTACTCTACAACTAAATGTGAAACATTTTCCAAATTTCAAGTGGATAATGAAGAAAGAGAAGATATTTAGAATGTTTTATAGATCCTTGGGGATTTTATTTGAAGAAATAATTAATTCAATATTCACTTAACTATGTCCAGAACTTAAAATACTTTGATCATTCTTGGATTTAATGAGGGCTCATTTTGCTGTACTACATTCAACCATATTATACAGTAGAATATCTTTAAATTTCCAATTAGACAATAGTACAGATAATTACCCCTTAAAAGCTTATATGAATACAGAATATGAATATTTGAGTCCAACTCTTAAGTATCCAAATCAAATTGTATTATATGTAGAAAAGTCATTTATAAATAAATTAGACATAACACTTTTTCATCTAAATGTTATGTCTTTCCCAGGTGATGTTTATTGTTCTTGAGACTGCTTTCTTGAAATGAGAATATATAACTTTTCTAAAAGGAATGTGTTTTGAATGTCATTTTTTTTCTCTGTGGAAAGTCCTATACATTTATTTCCTATGCTAGCAAAGATGGTATTAGACAAGAGAGTTGAAAATGCTACACTCTTATATAAATTGTAGTTTGGATTTTTTTTTTATTTTTTTTTTAACGTTTATTTATTTTTGAGACAGAGAGAGACACAACATGAATGGGGGAGGGGCAGAGAGAGAGGGAGACACAGAATCGGAAGCAGGCTCCAGGCTCTGAGCCATCAGCCCAGAGCCCGACGCGGGGCTCGAACTCGCGGACCGCGAGATCGTGACCTGAGCTGAAGTCGGACGCTTAACCGACTGAGCCACCCAGGCGCCCCTAGTTTGGATTTTTTAATTAAAATTTGAGATTTCTTTGTTTACAAATAAGGGCAAGGAGGTAATGTAATTCGTTAAATAAAAATTCTTCTAGGAAAGGGTTTTGTCCCTGAAACCTTTTACTTTATAAAAACTGTTATTAATAGTTTCATACTTGTTAGCAAAAAATTACTGGATTTCTACTATGAACAGCCTAAAAAAGATTAAGAGAATGAGACTGAATATCATTACATCTACATTAAATCATCTAGCTCCAAGTGTACATGGCCTACATAAGACTGAAGAGAGAATAGGAGAATCAAGAATCCCTCTCTGTCCTCAACAGTAGTCAAATACTAGGGATAAGGCAAGAGCATGGAGGGGGTCCCTCCATACCATGCAGGGACTGCTGAAAATAGGGCAGAAACATGAAAAAAAGCTACCAATCCAATCCCAACATAAAACATAAAGGAATTCAAAGGAATGCCGTAGGAATTTGAAGTCAGATGTGCACGTAAGAGCCTAAATCAACCAAAAAACCCAAATCCAACTCATGTATTGACTCAACACTCATAAGAAGTTCCCACAAGAAAAAGAGGCATGGGATGCCTGGGTGACTCAATCAGTTAAACATCTGAGTTCGGCTCAGGTCATGATCTCGAGGTTCTGTTCTTGAGTTTGAGCCCAGAGTGGGGGTCTATGCTCCTCAGCACAGAGTGTCTCCCTCTCTCTCTGCCCTTCCCCCACTCACGCTCTCGCTCTCTCTCTCTCTCTCTCTCTCTCAAAAAATAAACATCAAAAATTTTTAAAAAGAAAATTTAAAAAAAGGAATGACCATTTTAAAGCATAAATGCTATTTATCTTATATGATACATTAGAATAGTAGTACATGGTGATAAGAATAAAAATGTGCAAAACCTTATGGATAAAATTTTAAGACTATAAAAAAATCTTAAATATAGAAATATACCATTCACTTAAACCAAAAAGCTTAATCATAGAACATATTTTAATTCTCCCCAAATTGATCTATAGATTCAATGAAATCACTTTAAAATTACAAATATATTTTGCAGTATTTGACATATTTTTTAATGGTTATTTATTTTGATGACATGATATTTCTAAAATTTTAATGCAAATACAAATGTCCACAAATAGCCAAGTGACACTTAAAAGAGTACTTTTAATGGTACTTGATAAGACAAAGATGGAGTTGGACAGAGAAACAAAGGCCATCTCTTTATTTCTTGTTTTTATTCTAAGTATCTGGTGATAGCATGAGAAAATATGGAATTGAATCCTTACATCACAAAATATACATTTAAAATTCAAAGAAAATATGTAAATATATAAGTATGTTAAATGTTTTAAATAAAATAAAAGAAAGCATATTTGTGATATTTATAAGGATTGCTTATACCGGATAAAAAAATAAGCAGAAGAAAATATTCATAAATTATCCAACATTAACATTACAAAACTTCTATTATTAAACAAATCTCTCAGGAAAGTGAAAAGAAATGCCACAAACTCTCTTGGGACACATTAATTATTGAAGGATTAGTTACTTTATAGAAAATAAAATGAACATTTATAATCAACATGAAAAGAAAAAAAACACTAGAAAAATAGTAAAATAAAAATAATTTTGAAGAGAAAGTGCACATTGCCTATAAACTTTGACATATAGGTGGAGATCGAGATGGATGGACGGACAGACGGATGGGTGGATGGATGGATGGATGGATGGATGGATGGAGATAGATATATCAAGAATCAGAGTAATGTAACAGAAGCCATTATTTTGTACTCACTAAATGAGCATTCTTTAGAAAACTGATGTTGATAATGATTACATGTGGGTTAGCAAGCATTCAGTGACTGCAGGTGGAGTGTTAGTTGGTACAACTACTTTGGAAAACTGTACATACTTTCCTTGAAACCTAAGGATTCCATTTCTAGATATCTGGCCCAGGGGACCCCTATACCTCTACAATTTATATTGAATTGTGTACTAAGTGCAAGGATTATTGGCATATATTGGTATATAGGCCCATAGAATTCAGTGTAAAATACAATTCAAAATTTAAAAACTAAAAGGATTAGATATATTTAACAGCAGCTGAACAAAAGACACTTTTAACACTAGTTATTATAGTGATAATAAAGAGATTCATATATCTGTTATTTGACATAGGTGTAGGTATGTCATCTGATAATGACATAGAAAGATGTCATTTTACTTTAAAAGGTCTTAGAGTTTTAATTATATACATTTATTCCTTGTAGCTTTCAAAATGTGTGATGATTATTCAGACATTATTTGTCATGGATATCTCATATAGAATCCTCTAGCACATTCATATATTTTTTCTTTAGTGAAATAGTCTGAAAGATGTAAGGTTAGCTAAAAATTCTTTATAAAATGAATAGATTTGGGGCTAGAAATCTGACATGGGTTGTAAAGGTATTACTAGAAATGGAAGCAGGATAAATCAGATGGACGAGGCCAGAGTTTGAGGAAACTGCTATGTGAACTCCCACAAAAAACATGTCACACTGACTTTCATGAAAGAAATAATCTGGGTTTTGTGGGTGACAGCTGTGGGAGTGGATAGAGGAAACAATTTTCAAAATATTACATGTTCTACCAATAAACTTATTCTACAAGTGCTAAGGAATCCTTCTGGATATGGTAATGGGACTTGACTATAAAAAATTATTGAGCATAAGAATAAATGCATACAAATACCCACACAGTCCTTCTGTGTTATTTCCTTAAACTGATACATGGATAATAATTGTTACAAAACATATAGGCTATACGTCTGCAGTGCCATATGAGAACACTTTCAAAATGTAGAACTACGTGTCATTTCCTTAGTGGAGAAAATAAGGCTCTCTCTTTATCCCAGGTCCCTCCTGTGTGGCTAGCCCCTCACACACCAGTAGCAGGGATGTGCCCCCAATCAGCATGCATTGTATAGTAAAAGGATTGGGGGATTGAATTCAGTATTTTGGTATCATTGCCAATGCTTTTTGGTTGTGAAAATTTACCAAATAGCTGTAAGTGATATTTAATAAGGAAGTATTTTCTTACTTCCTTATTCGGTGCAGCTTGTTTAAAGAAGCTTTGAAATATAGCATCTCTGTGTTACTCCATGGATCCTATTTTGTAGCACCGCACTCTTCATCCCATGCTCCTCAATGTTTCTCTAGGGTGTTAGAAGTTCTGCTCACGAAAGCAAACCATTGCCCCCTGTATATACTGGCCAAGCGGGGAAGGGCAATCTAGACTTTTCTCATAAGAGGTAGAAAAATGTTTCCGAAAGGCAGAATCAAGTACAATGTCAGTGTTTATTGGGGTCTTCTCTAGCAACAGCACACTTCTTAAACGGTCTTAATTAAAGTGTAGCTCAAAGGACAAAGTTATAATTCATAAACTACGACAATATGGGATATAAGTATTTGATGCACCTTAAAATAAAAACATCAGTGAACCGGATTGTAAAAGAAACGATATTTATTTTTTAGCAGCAGAAGTATAGGTGGCAAAATGCATGACAAAAAACACACAAACATACAACAGTAATAGTTTGAAATGAGAGTAATGATTTAAAATATAACTTAAGTTTACCATGAAAAACTAATGTTATAGCTGATGAAAATTTCCTTTCAGTAACTTGGAATATAATGATGAACACAAAATTGGTATTAATTTGGTATGTGTGAGAGGTTTTTTTACCCACATAAGGAAATATTATCATATTAGAATTCCTTTTTTCATATACTAGAGATAAACACTGAAGTCATAAGACAAACTCAATATATCACATAGTTATACAGGTGTGTGCGTGTATAAGAATGCAATCCCCACATGTGCACATATGATATGTTACTCTCTCTGATGCAAAAAACATAAAATTCTATATAATACAAGCTCTTTCTAAGTAAACTCCAGTGCTTATCAGACACATAATTATTTCTGGAATGTATTCTTAAAATGTTTCAAGAAGTTTCATAATCTTGTGACCTGTGAAAATTCCTTTATATACTTAAGATTATACTCATATAAAAACAAATGACATATTCACATGTGTTTTATCAAAAATATCACATACAATAAATTGATTTTTTAATGAGAAAAATCTTTTTAGGAGCAACACAATATCAAATTTTGAATGAGAATTCTGGTGAAATTGTGAAAAAACATACTTTTAAAATATTTTTATGTAAAGATTATGTTTATTGTATTGTTATTAAAAATTAGGGCATTCAGAAATGTGATTTGAAAAGTGGTCTGAGATAGGAGATTAAAAAAATCTTTAATATTCAGCCATGTGTAGTGTGCTAATTAAACTGCATAATCAAGTAATGTCAAGGATTTAAAGATTATTATACAGCTGCTTCAGAGTAAGTGTGGAAAATGAGTGAGGATTAGTTACTGTTTACTCCTTTTTAACTCCTTTAAACCTTACATATATTCAAGCTGGAGGTGGCAAACAAGAACATAAGAAGAAATTACTGTAGGCTAGCTATCTTACAAACTCCTCTCTCCACCTTAAGTCAGTCTTCTCATTTCAGTCTAATTTTTTTCTGTTTTTTAGTGCAAATCCATATTTCACCAAATTTTGTCATTGGCAATACTTCTTAGTTTGCAACTCCAAAAATATGGCTATTTCAAGGCAGTAGGCTCTATGTCCTACTTGAAGCCCACCAGTATACCCTCAGCACAATATTCCTTTACATATATACAACACAAGATAAAAGCAAAGTGCATGGGATACTGTTTTAGTGAAATCATCTCTTTCCACTTGCTTTAAATGTTATAGTGAATTTTTCTTTTTTATTTGGGATGTAGTGATCCTTATTAAAATATTATCTTTTTATTTTTATTTTTTAATGTTTTTAATGTTTGTTTATTTTTGAGAGAGAGAGACAGAGACAGAGAGTGAGTGGGGAAGAGAGAGAGGGGGAGACACAGAATCTAAAGCAAGCTCCAGGCTCTGAGCTGTCAGCACAGAGTATGACGTGGGGCTCAGACTCACAGACTGAGAGATCATGACCTGAGCCAAAGTCAGATGCTTAACCGACTGAGCCACCCAGTCTCCCTAAAATATTATCTTTTTAAATACAAAGCAGAATTTCTGTGTTATATGCAGTTATGAAAATATTGGTTACATTCTGCCTTAGCCATTCTAGGATTGAATATTTTTGTTCCCCAAATTCTATTCACATTCATGGAAAGGTGGACTGCATAGAAGGTTCACATCATCTTTGATTTCCTCCTCCAGAATGACTAAATGCCAACTATTAATTGTAAACAAAGAACTTCTGCAGTGTAAGAAGGGCAATATTTGATGAGAAGAGCATTTGTGTACACTGAACTATAAGCTTTGGATGAGAAAGAGCCCTTTCAGTCATATTTCTGTCATATATAATGCTGTAACTTCTCTGCATGACCTACTACCTAGAATATAGTTGTCACTCAATGGATATCTGTCATATTAAGTGATAGAAGATGATACAAGATAGGAACTTTAGTGATAATATCTTATTTCTAGAGAAACTTTTGGTGTGCCATTCTCATTATTGGTGATGATGGTAGCAAATATTACTGATATCTTATAGTAGTTTAACAAATAGTATGCACTGACTGTGTACTGTGCTAGTGTCAGCTGTTGAAGACTGATTCTGGATATTCCTTTGCAAAGACTTTGGTTTGAAGTGTGCGAAAATATGCATGTCTGAAAATTCCATCTGTATTTCCTTAAAATGACCATGAATTTTTGCATCTTATTTAATTCCTTTAGCAGATCTTTAAATTTTTTTTTTCAACGTTTTTTATTTATTTTTGGGACAGAGAGAGACAGAGCATGAACGGGGGAGGGGCAGAGAGAGAGGGAGACACAGAATTGGAAACAGGCTCCAGGCTCCGAGCCATCAGCCCAGAGCCTGACGCGGGGCTCGAACTCACAGACCGCGAGATCGTGACCTGGCTGAAGTCGGACGCTTAACCGACTGCGCCACCCAGGCGCCCTAGCAGATCTTTAAAGTAGGTATGTCAAATTGCTTATGAATGAAGATTTTTACACAGACCACTATTTAAAAAATGAGTGAACTTATTTTTGAAAACTCTTCTCTGTGAAAACACTTTTTTTGACAGGCTAATATCCATTTTACTTTATATGCTATTACGTTAGCATGGGAAAAAAGAACAGAAATAATGATTTACAATTAAAAGTATGTTACATTGAATACAAAAAAATCAAATATAATTTCATCGTAAATTTAAATCACATTCATAGAAAGTGAAACCATCTCTTCTCCTTTATTATTATTTCACCCCTTATGATCCACTTGATTTATATTTTCATACTTTTAAAAATCTTATAAAAGGAGTTGTTATTGCAATGTTGCATTCTAGCAAACATTTTAAAATCTGAAATATGAAACACATATTTAATGATTGGAGTTATAAAAAACAAACAGAAAGGATTTCTGGTTTCAGCTCTAGCTTGTAAAAAGCTTGAAAGTTGCCAGCTCCTGTTGTTATAAAACAACAACAACAACAACACAACTGAACAAAATGAAAATGAAGGAAGGAATTGTGTGGAATCCATCAGATATATGAGATTGTGGGGCAAACTATCACCCTGAAATCCGGAGAGAGAATGAATGCTTAGACTCACAGCCAAGATCTGTTTACCTGGAACAGAAGTCACATTGGAACTACAAGGGTCAGGAACACTTAATTGGTTTTTGGATGAACTGTTGAAGGCTAAAAGTAGACCAACTAGCTTGAGACTGGGAAACTTCTGGAACTACAGTCTTAGGAGACAGCTTTTGTGGGTTTTATCTTCAGGAATCCCACCAAGTTCTCAAGGTACAGGGTCAAGAAAGATCCTCTTGTGGCTTTGGCAGGGGTAGAAAAACAAAACAACTTCTTTGTCTTTGACAGAGAGAGAGACAGAAAGTGAGTAGGGGAGAGGGGCAGAGGGAGGGAGAGAGAGAGAGAGAGAGTGACAGAGAGAGAGAGATAGAATCCCAGGCAGGCTCCACACTCAGCAGAAAGCCTGACACTGTGGTAGGGTCCCCTCACTAAGTAAAGGAAAAAAAAAACCCTCAAGCAACCTGGTTATACACATACATGACAACATCTCTCATGAATTTGCAACATGAGACCATTTAATCAGACTACACGTTTGTGTGTTACCATATATGGGAGACAAAGAAGTAGAAAATATGTAAAAAACTATGCCACATGGCGTTTGGGGCTCAACTCTTCAGGTACAAACCCAACTGAGCCATGCTGGCAGGAATAAAGTTGCTTCCCAGAAAGAGAACCCTTAGAGTAACGACTCTGTGCAAGAATCCTGCTGCAACGTAAGGCTCAATCCTAGGACTGGGAATCATGAGCTGAGGTGAAATCAAGAGTCAGACATTCAACTGACTGAACCACCCAGACCCCCATAAACCTTCATATGATGAGTCTAATTGCCTTAGTTCCTATCACTCACTATATCTGGCTTTTACCAAAATATTACGAGGTATGCTAAAAGTCAAGAAAAGACATAGTCTAAAGAGACAAGAGATATATAGAAGAAAGTCTATATGAACTGGAGTTTATTAATGAGTTTTTAGCTATAACACCAAAGCAAAATCTATGGAAGAAAATTTGACAAGTTGTTCATATATATATATATATATATATATATATATATATATATATATATGGAATTTGTGTTCACTTTTTTATTTTTTTTCAATTTTACTTTGTAGTTTACATCCAAAATTAGCATATACTGCAATGATGATTTCAGCAGTAGATTCCTTAATGCCCCTTACCCATTTAGCCCATTTCCCCTCCCACAACCTCTCCAGTAACCATCTGTTTGTTCTCCATATTTAAGAGTCTCTTATGTTTTGTCCCCCTCCATGTTTTTGCTTCCTTTCCCTTATGTTCATCTGTTCTGTGTCTTAAGTCTTTCTCTGACTAATTTCACTTAGCATAATACCCTCTAGTTCCATCCATGTAGTTGCAAATGGAAAGATTTCATTCTTTTTGATTGCTGAGTAATACTCCTTTGTGTGTGTGTATACACACATGCATCTTCTTTATCCATTCACCCATCAATGGACATTTGGGCTCTTTCCATACTTTGGCTATTGTGGATAGTGCTGCTATAAAAACTGGGGTGTATGTGTCCCTTCGAAACAGCATACCTGTGTCCCTTGGATAAATACCTAGTAGTGCAATTGCTGGGTCGTAGGGTAGTTCTATTTTTAATTTTTTGAGGAACCTCCATACTGTTTTCCAGAGTGGCTGCACCAGTTTGCATTCCCACCAGCATTGCAGAAGAGCTCCTCTTTCTCTGCATCCTTGCCAACATCTGTTGTTGACTGAGTTGTTAATGTTAGCCATTTTGACAGGTGTAAGGTGGTATCTCATTGTGGTTTTGATTTGTATTTCCCTGATGGTGAGTGATGTGGAGCATTTTTTCATGTGTTGGTTGGCCATCTGGATGTCTTCTTTGGAGAAGTGTCTATTCATGTCTATGGCTCATTTTCTCAAAGGATTATTTGGTTTTTGGGTGTTGTTTCATAAGTTCTTTATACATTTTGGATACTAACCCTTTATCTGACATGTCATTCGCAAATATCTTCTCCCATTCTGTCAGTTGCCTTTTAGTTTTGCTGATTGTTTCCTTTGCTGTGCAGAAGCTTTTTATTTTGATGAGGTCCCAATAGTTCATTTTTGCTTTTGTTTCCCTTGCTTCCAGAGACGTGTTGAGTAAGAAGTTGCCGTGGCCGATATCAAAGAGTTTTTTGCCTGCTTTCTCCTCGAGGATTTTGATGGCTTCCTGTCTTACATTTAGGTCTTTCATTCATTTTGAGTTTATTTTTGTGTATGGTGTAAGAAAGTGGTCCAGGTTCATTCTTCTGCATGTCGCTGTCCAGTTTTCCCAGCACCACTTGCTGAAGAGACTGTCTTTATTCCATTGGATATTCTTTCCTGTTTTGTCAAAGATTAGTTGGCCATACATTTGTGGGTCCATTTCTGGGTTCTGTATTCTGTTCCATTGATCTGAGTGTCTGTTCTTGTGCCAGTACCATACTGTCTTGATGATTACAGCTTTGTAGGATAGCTTCAAGTCTGGGATTGTGATGCCTCCTGCTTTGGTTTTCTTTTTCCAGATTGCTTTGGCTATTCCTGGTCTTTTCTGGTTCCATACACATTTTAGGATTATTTTTTCTAGCTCTGTAAAGAATGCTGGTGTTATTTTGATAGGGATTGCATTGAATGTGTAGATTGCTTTGGGTTATATTGACATTTTAACAATATTTGTTCTTCCTGCCCAGGTGCATGGAATATTTTTCCTTTTTTGTGTGTGTATGTCTTCAATTTCTTTCATGAGCTTTCTGTAGTTTTCAGTGTATAGATTTTTCACCTCTTTGGTTAGATTTATTCCTAGGTATTTTATGGTTTTTGGTGCAACTGTAAATGGGATCAATTCCTTGATTTCTTTTTCTGTTGCTTCATTGTTGGTGTATAGGAATGCAACTGATTTCTGTGCATTGATTTTATATCCTACAACTTTTCTGAATTCATGAATCAGTTCTAGAAGTCTTTTGGTGGAATCTTTTCCCTTTTCCATATAGAATATCATGTCATCTGTGAAGAGTGAAAGTTTGACCTCTTCCTAGTCGATTTGGATACCTTTTATTTCTTTGTGTTGTCTGATTGCAGAGGCTAATACTTCTAATACTATGTTGAATAACAGTGGTGAGAGTGTACGTACCTGTCTTGTTCCTGACCTTAGGGGGAAAGCTCTCAGTTTTTCCCCATTGAGGATGATATTAGTGGTGGTTCTTTCATATATGGCTTTTATGATCTCGAGGTATGATCCTTCTATCCCTACTTTCTTGGGGGTTTTTATCAAGAAATGATGCTTACTTTGGTCAAATTCTTTCTCTGCATCTATTGAGAGGATCATGTGATTCTTGTCCTTTTTTTATTGATGTCATATATCACATTGATTGTTTTGTGGATATTGTACTAGCCCTGCATCTCAGGTGTAAATCCCACTTGGCCTGGTGAATAATTTTTTTAACGTATTGTTGGATCTGGTTGGCTAGTATCTCATTGAGGTTTTTTGTGACCATGTTCATTAGGGAAATTGGTCTATAGTTCTTTTTAGTGGGGTCTTTGCCTAGTTTTGGAATCAAGGTAATGCTGGCTTCATAGAAAGATTTTGGGAGTTTTCCTCCATTTATATTTTTTGGAACAGATTCAAGAGAATAGGTGTTAACTCTTCCTTAAATGCTTGGTAGAATTCCCCTGGAAAGCCATCTGTCCCTGGACTCCTGTTTTTTGGGAAATTTTTGATTACTAATTCGATCTCTTTACTGGTTGTGGGTCTCTTCAAATTTTCTATTTCTTCCTGTTTCAGTTTTGGTAGTGTATATGTTTCTAGGAATTTGTCCATTTCTTCCCAAATTGCCCAATTTATTGGCATAACTGCTCATAATATTCTCATTATTGTATGTATTTCTGCAATGTTGGTTGTGACCTCTCCTCTCATTCTTGATTTTATTTATTTGGGTCCTTTCCTTTTTCTTTTTGATTAAACTGGCTAGGGGTTTATCAATTTTGTTAATTCTCTCAAAGAACCAATAGCATTAATTTCAATAGCATTAGTTTCAATAGCATTAATTTCTGCTGTAATCCTGTCTTCTGATGTTTTTGGGTTGTATTTGCTGTTATTTTTGCAGCTCCTTAAGGCATAAGGTTAGGTTGTGTATCTGAGATCTTTCTTCCTTCTTTAGGAATGCCTGGATTGCTATATACTTTCCTCTTATGACCACCTTTCCTGCGTCCTAGAGGTTTTGGGTTGTGGTGTTATCATTTTCATTGGCTTCCATGAACTTTTTTATTTCCTCTTTACTTTCTTGGTTAGCCCATTCATTCTTTAGTAGGATGTTCTTAAGTCTCCAAGTATTTGTTACCTTTCCAGTTTTTTTCTTGTGGTTGATTTTGAGGTTCATATCATTGTGGTCTGAAAATATGCACAGTATGATCTCGATCTTTTTGTACTTATTGAGGGCTGGTTTGTGTCCCAGTATGTGGTCTATTCTGGAGAATGTTCCATGTGCATTGGAGAAGAATGTATATTCCGCTGCTTTAGGATGAAATGTTTTGAATATATCTGTTAATCTATCTGGTCCAGTGTGTCATTCAAAGTCATTGTTTCCTTGTTGATTTTTTGATTAGATGATCTGTCCATTGCTATGAGTGAGATGTTGAAGTCCCCTACTAATGTGGTATTACTATCAATTAGTTTCTTTGTGTTTCTGATTAATTGATTTATATATTTGGGTGCTGCCACATTTAGCACATAAATGTTTATAATTGTTAGGTCTTACTGTGGATAGACCTCTTAATTATGATATAATGCCCCTTTTCATCACTGGTACAGACTTTATTTTAAAGTCTAGATTGTCTGATATAAGTATGGCTACTCCTGCTTTCTTTTGTTGACCATTAGCGTGACAGATGGTTCTCTATCCCCTTACTTTCAGTCTGAAGGTATCTTTAAATCTTAACTGGGTCTCATGTAAACAGCATATATATGGATCTTGTTTTCTTATCCATTCTGTTACCCTATGTCTTTTGATTGAAGCATTTAGTCCATGGACCTTTAGAGTGAGTACTGGAAAATATGAATTTATTGCTATTATGTTGCTTGTGGAGTTGGAGTTTCTGGTGGTGTTCTCTGGTCCCTTCTAGTCTTTGTTGCTTTTGGTCTTTATTTATTTATTCTTTTCATCTTTTCTCCCCTCAGAGAGTCCCCCTTAAAATTTCTTGCAGGGCTGGTTTAGTGGTCACAAACACCTTCAATTTTCGTTTGTCTGGGAAATTTTAATGTCTCCTTCTCTTTTGAATGACAGCCTTGCTGGATAAAGAATTCTTAGCTGCATATTTTTCTGATTCAGCATATTGAATATATTCTGCCACTCCTTTCTAGCCTGCCAAGTTTCTGTGGATAGGTCTTCTGCAAGCCTGATCTGTCTTCCCTTGTAAGTTAGGGACTTTTTTTTCCCCTTGCTGCATTCATGATTCTCTCCTTGCCTGAGTAATTGTGAATTTGAGTATGATATGCTTTGTTGATGGTCGGATTTTGTTGAATCAAATGGGAGTCCTCTGTGCTTCCTGGATTTTGATATCTGTCTTTCCCCAGGTTAGGAAAGTTTTCCACTGTGATTTGCTCACATAAACCTTCTACCCCTATTTCTCTTCCTCTTCTGGTACCCCTATGATTCTGATGTTCCTTTTTAATGAGTCACTGATTTCTCTAATTCTTTTTTTTTTAAATTTTTTTTTTAACGTTCATTCACTTTTGAGACAGAGAGAGACAGAACATGAATGCGGGAGGGTCAGAGAGAGGGAGACACAGAATCTGAAACAGGCTCCAGGCTCTGAGCTGTCAGCACAGAGCCTGATGCGGTGCTCGAACTCACGGACCGCGAGATCATGACCTGAGCCGAAGTCAGCTGCTTAACCAACTGAGCCACCCAGGTGCCCCATGATTTCTCTAATTCTTAAATTGTGCTCTTTTGCCTTAATCTCCCTCTTTTTTTTTATGCTTTCTTATCTGCATAAATTTGTCCTCTTATCACTGATTCTCTGTTCTGCCTCATCCATCCTGGCTGCTGTGGCATCCATTCGAGATTGCACCTGAGTTATACCATTTTTTATTTCATTCTGACTAGCTTTTACTTCTTTTATCTCCACAAAAAGGGATTATAATCTATTTTCAACTTCAGCTCATATTATTATCGTGTTTCTAAATTCTGGTTCAGACATCTTGCTTGTATCTGTGTTGGTTAAGTCCCTGACTGTCGTTTCTTCCTGCTTTTTCTTTTGTGGTGAATCCTTCATTTTGTCATTTTGAAGGGGGAAAAGGAATTAATGACGTAAAAGAAAATAAAATTATGAAAAATTAAAATTAAAAAATTAAAATTAAAAAATACACACACACACCAAATCGAAAAAATGATGCTAGATCCTGGGTGTGTTTTGGTCTGGGTGTTGGAAGGGACTTAACAGATTAGAGAAAAAAGGGGAAAGAAAAGAAAAAGAAAAAGGAAAATCATTAGAAAATTTGAAAAAATGAACATACTGAAGTAGACTAAAATGAAATGATTGAAGTAAAATAGAATTTGAAAAAAAAGTACACAAAAGTAAAAAATACAGTAGAAAAAATTAAAGAAAGCATTTTAATAAAAATTAAAAATAAAAATGAATCTTTTTCTGTATTCAAGAAAAAGAAAAATGAAAAAGAGAAAAAAGAAAAAAGAAAAAAAAATAAAGAAAATTGAATAGATGGAACGGCGAACAGACTGAAATATGACTGAAATTACTTCATTTTCCCCTAGAAGTAAAACTATGAAGTGCTTTATAGTCCATAAACTAAGCAGGCAGAGAGACTTGTGTTCCTGAAAAGCGAGATTGGCCGAGTTACTGGGCATAGTGTAATGGCCCCTTTTCCACTAGATGGCGCTGCTTAGCTTACTGGGGTGGATTGTTGTGGTGCTTGTAAGTGCGCATTCGCATGCATGGGAACTGTGAAAATGGCATCACCCAGGTACCCCGTCTGTAGTATCGGGACTCTGTTCTCCCTGATCAGCAATCCCATACCCGTCCTTTGTCATTGGCTTCCGTCCACTTCCTGCTTTTACACAGTCAGTGACCACGCCCCAGGCAGCAACTCCTTCCTGAGTTTTGTCTCTGATGTGTCTGTTTTTCTCAACCCCTTACTTCTGAGGGACTGCGGCTTCGACTCATTCTGCCCATCTGCAGAAGGTTCTCACCAAGCAATGAGTTGGTGCCAGCCACACCCAGGAACGTTTGTGAGACTGTGCTGCTTCCAATGCCCAGAGACTGCTGCCAGATGCCAGCCCACCCCAGAAAAAGTTTGTGAGATAGTGTAGCAGCAGTGTCTCAGGGATTATGGAAAATCACAATACACATCTGGCACCAGGCTTCACCCTTAATGACCCTGTTCCAGCACCAGTGAATGTGGTTGTTCTCCTGGATCCACTGGGGCCTTGCCTTTGGGGGACCCACACAGTCTCTACCAGGTGTCTTCTCAGCAGGGGAATCACCTCTCCCTGTTTGGCCTGAAGAACCCCCGACTCCACTCTGCTCCTGGGGATTCACCCTTCCCACCAGAGCACCGACAGGTATCGAGCTGTGGAGTTTCTGACTCTGTGTTCCCCCTGTTTATAGTCTTAATGGAATTTAAATCCTCTTCTTTCTCCTTTCTCCCTTTTTAGTTCAGTCCCTGAGGCTGTTTCCACTTTTTCACTTTCTCTCCAGCTGCTTTTGGGGGGATGCTTTTCCCATATTCTCCCCTTCCCCCGCTGTCTCCATCCTCTCTGCACGCAAAAGCATCGCCCTGACCTCTGCGGCTTCTCTCTCCCCCAGGTCACCTCTCTGCACTGTGTACCTGCTGAATTCTGTGGTTCAGCTTGTGCAGATTGTTGTGTTAATCCTCAGATCAGTTTTCTAGGTGTGCAGGATGATTTAGTGTTGGTCTGGCTGTATTTCATGGATCCAAGACACACGAAAAACTTCCATGCTGTTCCACCATCTTGGTCCCCCAAGTTGTTCTTTATTAATATTAAATAAGTAAGACACTTTTAAGAGAATAAAAATATAAGCCATGCACTGGGATAAATACTTTGAAAAAAATATGTTTTTAATGTTTATTTATTTTTGAGAGAGAGAGAGAGAGACAGGGACAGAGTGTGAGTCGGGAAGGGAGAGAGAAGGAGACACAGAATCTGAAGCAGGCTCCAGGCTCTGAGCTGTCAACACAGAGGAGCTCGAATTCACGAGCTATGAGATCATGACCCCAATCCAAAGCCAGATGCTTAACTGACCAAACCACCCAGGCACCCAGGAAAAATACTTTTAAAGCACATATGTGATAAAACTTTATATGTAAAAGTTGTAAACAAACAAAAAAACCTTTAAAATCTACAAGAAAAAACCAAACAGCCCAATTTTTAACAGGGCACAAGATTTGAATAGCCATTTCAGCAAAAAAAAGATATACAAGTGGTGAGCAAGCACATGAGAAGATGCTTAAAATCATTTGTTATTAGGGAATTGTAAATTAAAACAGCAATGAACTAGTACAACACGCATATTAGAATGGCTAAAATCCAAAAACTTTACAATATAAATCACTAGTGAAGGTATAAGCATTAGAAACTCTCATTTATTATTGGTGAGAATGCAAATGATGCAGACACATTGGCAGACCATTGTACATGGATTTACAAAGCTAAAAATGGTCCAGAAATTGCACTTGTTGGTATTTACCCAACTGGTTTGAAAAATCATGTCCCTGTGAAAACCAGCATGTAAATCTTTATAGAAGTTTTACTTTACAGTTTTATATTTTTATAGAAGCTTTATTTTATAATTTTATAATTTTATAATTAGTACAAAATGGAAGCAACCAATATGTCCTTCAGTTGCTATTGAATGAATAAACAAACTATGGATGCATCAATACAGTGGAATAATACCCAGTGATAGAATGCAATGAGCTGTCAAAATATGAAAAGACATGGGTGAATCATAAATGCATATTGCTACATGAGAGATGCCAGTATGAAGAGAATACATGCTGTATGATTCTGGCAAGGTAAAATTATAAACTGTAGAAACATCACTGGTTTATTGGGTTTCAGGGGGAAAGAGAAGAGGTGGGGTTTTGTTTTTAGGACAGTGAAGCTATTATTTGTAATTCTTTAATGGTGAATGCATATCACTATACATTTGCTAACACAATAGAAATTTACATTACATAGTGAACCCTAATATATACAAGCATAATTTTATTTTTTAGAGGTCAGGCATCCCAGGATATAATGTGGAAGGGACAAACAATCTAACTCTATTGCAAATTTATGAAACAGTCTCACTCAAAGAGGGGTGGAGGTAAAACATGCTGACCTAATTAATTCTGGAGATAATTAGAGTCTGTATGTGAGCACTGTACTTTAGATGATAAATTTGTCTCCATTGGGGTACTTACTAACAACTCTGATACCACTATCCATGTATAATGGATTTAAACAATTAAATGAATGAATGGCTAATGGTTGGTGTCAAGAATACCATGATTGGAGTTTGAGTTGCCAGATGAGCAAAGATCTGCTTACCTGGACCAGGTGAGAGAGTGATAGAATAAACCATTTGGTAATGGAGTGTAGTAGAAGGAATCTGTATAAACTCATCTGTAGCTTATTGTGGACACAGATTACTATATTTCTTGTATAGATATGTTCTAGATGTGTGTATATACCTGGGTTAGAATGCACATATATATTTCTTTGCTCAGTTAGCTTAGAGTGCTAAGAGGCAAGAACATCTCAGTAATGATGAGCACCTTTAGCACCCAGGTATTATTTTTAAATATTGTTCTTCACCAGGTATCCTTGGAAAAAAATGGCTGATTGTAGGATAGAGTAGGAAACATACAAATTAGTCTGGGGCATCTGATAGTTGTAAAAAATAAGGAAGTGTTAAAAAATCCCACAACAATGAGGGTATGTAAAATGGACACAGGAGGCAACTGAAAATGGTCCCATTGTCCAAAGCTGGGAAATTTAAACAATAAAATAATTGTTGGATTATAGGGATGCCTGGCTGGCTCAGTTGGTAGAGCATATGACTCTTGATCTTGGGGTTGTGAGTTCGAGCCCCATGTTGGATGTAGAGATTACTTAAAAAAATACCTCTTTAAAAATAAATGAATAAATGCTAGACGACAACTTGAAGTTTAAAATAAATATTTGTGAGTCCATACTAACATAAATAATCAGCTGAAGATATAAACTGAGAAGAGAAAAAGCTGTGGGAAATTGCCACATAACTTATTTCATACTCTACCATCAAGGAGGTGAAGAATGACTCCATAAGTATAAGCTGTTCATGGTGAATTCATTCCAAAGAGTACACTAAAACAAGGAATTAAAAAAAAAAAAAACTTTAAAGAAACTTAACAGTCCTTCTACCAGGTGATTAAGTTAATGTAAATGATGGTAAGTCATGTTATTTTATGCACTCTTGGTATGATGAGACAAAAATGCTACATTACCTAAGCCATCTATCTTGCAAAGCTCATAAGCCAACACTAAATCATGAGAAAAACATTACACAAATACCAATTAAAGGACATTGTACCACCTGGCTAGTACTGCTCACAACTCTCAAGGCCATCAAACAATGAAACTGTAAGAAACTGTCACAATCAAGGGGAGCCTAAGGAGGTACAGATAATATATGTAATATGGGATGCTAGATGAGTTCTTAAAATTTAAAACAAGAAAAGAGCATTATATAAAAACTAAAGCAATATGAATAAATTATAGAAGTTAGTTAATAATGTGTCAATATTAGTTCCCTAATTACAATGAGTATGCTATACTACTGTAAAATTTTAATAATAGAGAAATTAGTTGAGGTGGTATATGGGAACTGTAAACTTGTTAGTTTTTTATAAACCTAAAACTGGTCTAAAATATAAAATTTATCTGGGAAAGAAACAATATCCCATCTCCTTAATAAAATTATGAAAACAATTTTGTAGTTTTAATACTATGGGGTCTTTTACTCTCCTTATTGACAAATTAAGCAACATGCAGATGCTATAGATTTCTGAAAGGTGGTTTTTTTGAATGTGGGCTACCTTTCCAATTTTCTTATTATGGTTATAATCAGTTGTTTATTTAATTATTTTTGTATCAAATATTTATTCTTTGAGAGTACATTATTAATTAGAATGCTTGAGAAATTTTCCACTAATGATAGGTTAGGTGTATTTGGTTGGCCAGTAAAATTGAATTTGAAATGGCTTGGATAATAATTAAAACTTCCTGTAAGCATATTAAAATATTTAGAATGATGACTTGGGAGTGTATTCATAGTTCAAATGCCTTCTATAGAAGGACTGATGGTTCTTATAGCCTAACTAGAGAGCATAAACTTGTTTGATAATCACTTTTTTCTTAATTTCATACTACTTATTTTATTCATTTATTTATTTATTTATTTTTAAGTTTATTTATTTATTGTGAGAGAGAGAGGGAGAAAGAGAGAGCAAGTGGGGGAGGGACAGAGAGAGAGGGTAGAGAGAGAATTCCAAGCAGGCTCTGCTCAGCGTGGAGCCAGACATGGGGCTCAGTGCCATGACTGTGAGATCACAACCTAGGCTGATGACAAGAGTTGGATGCTGAACCAACTGAGCCACCCAGGTGCCCCATTTATTTAATACATTTTAAAATTGACTTGGTGGGGTGCCTGTGTGGTGCATTCAGTTGGAAATCTGACTCTTGATTTTGGCTCAGATGATGATCCCAGGGTCATGGGATCAAGCCCTATGTCAGGTTCCACACTTAGCGTGGAGCCTGCTTAAGATTCTCTCTCTCCCTCTGCTCCTCTCCCCCACTCACTCTCTCTAAAATAAAAGTTTAAAAAATTAAAAATAAATAAAAATGACTTGGTCATTTCAGATTTGGTATATTTCATTAAACCAACTACATGATTCACTGTGCAAACTGTAAAATGTTCTCTAGGGTTACTGGCATATCTACTTATACAGTTTCTTAGAGATTAACTTTTCATATTTGAGAACTTCTGCATGATTTTGTAAAGGCCTTTTGATGTTGTTCATAGCCTGTTGAATTTGGGAAATATTCTAGAGAACTAGAAGCATTTTAATAGTTTCTAAGTCCCTTGTGTGTTTTGCATGGCTATTTTCAAGAGACTGAATGAGACTTTCCCCAATATACTATGGTTCTTCACTCCACTGGTGAAAAATAGGTTTGACCTTGCTCTTGTAAGTAGGATATAGCCTGCTACCATTATTGAAGTAATTTTATTTTCTTCTCAAGTTTGCTGCTCCCCAATATATTTAGTGACTACCAAATCCCTGGTTTGAATTCTTTCTTTTTTTAAATATTTACTTATTGAGAAAGGAAGAGAGCTAGAGAGAAAGAGACACAGAGGGAAAGAGAGAGAATGAATCCCAAGTAGGCTGCGTTCTGAGTGTGGAGCCCGATGTAGTGTTCAATCCCATGACCCTGGGATCATGACCTGAGCCTAAACCAAGAGTAGGACACTGAAGTGACTGAGTCACCAGCTGCCTCCCTGGTTTGAATTCTTTTTTCTTTTCTTTTTAAGTTTATTTTTGAGAGAGGAAGAGAGTGAGCAAGTAGGGAGGGGCAGAATCTGAAGCAGGCTCCAGGCTTTGAGCTGTCAGCACAGAGATTGATGTGGGGCTGGAACCCACAAACCGGGAGATCATGACCTGAGCCAAAGTCAGAGGCGTAATCGACTGAGCCACCCAGGTGCCCCTGAATTCTTAATTGCACTTTGTTTACAGCTCTTTTATGTTATAGCATGGTTTGCCTTATGTGCAATTTTTACCTATTTGATTTTAAGTTTCCTGTTGTATTTTACAAGTTCTTATAGGAATGGTTAGTATTTTTTTAAATTATCTTTTCACTTGGAGTACCTCACACAATGATTTACCATAGTTATTAAAATTTTTGTGTGGTTGGATAACATGATGTAAAAGTATACATATTTCTAGGCTTTTTCCATAGATGAAGGCATAGTTTGGTTTTGTGAAATGAATACACACTAAAAATGTTGATTGCAGATTTTCTGTCAGTGACTTTGGGAAACACACCAAACAAGGGAGTAAAGAAAAAAAGGATTGAAGTGTATGATTTATGAAGTTTTGTTTTGTTTTGTTTTGTTTTTGTTTTTCACAAATTTAAATGTACATGGTTTTAAAACTCCCTCACCTCAAAAGAAATATCACACATCCTGTATTTCACTGGTGTCAAAAGACATTCAAAAAGCTTAGAAAATACTATGAAATGGTTGTCCAGAAACTCTGCACTCAGTAATTTGGCAATAGGGAAGAATATTTTGTTTTCATGATTATCACATTCAGCTTTCTTACCAGTCTAAGAGAAGATCCAATAAAGTTGGCTATTGGTGTATAAATTTTAACACTTTTTTTCCACTCTCTATAATGAAATAAAACCTCTGCCTATTGCAAAGAATTCCTGCCCTGCATAATAGCATGAAATTATTCCAAAGGTGTTTCTGGCCTTGAGCATGGCCTTGACATCATTTTATGTGAAATTACATTATTTGCCCACATGAGGTGCATAGTTTTTTCTTACACATTTGTATTTTCTTAAATTTGAAAATTCACTGAAGTATTTTTTGATCCATGAAAGAACATATATCACAAATTATTAAGTTTTTAAAGTTTACGCTAGAATGTTTAGTGTGTTGACAACATATTTGACAACAAATTAATTTATGTAATTGTCACTTTAGGGTTAAAATACTATTTGTTTTAATATCTTTCATATCTGACTTAAAAGCTTACATCTTATATAAGCCTTATTGATATATTAACTCTTTAAACTACTTATTTCTATCCAGAAATGTATCAAAACATTCATAGATGACATATAGAGCAGATAGCAATTCTGAAAGCCAGAAGCAATTTGAAGCATTTGGGTTGGAAATTTGTTGCCATTATTTTCTATATATATGTATATATTTATTTTAATTTAGAAAGTGTATTGTTTATTTTTTATGTTGTGCTTTAATAGTTTGTGTACCTGCAAAAGGTGTATTATTCTGGCAATGGAGTTCAAGTGATCTCTTAAGTCATGTTTATTTAATTCATAAACTGTTAACATTAGTTAGAAAACACTTCTGAGTAGTTTAAGAATTTTTTAAATAATACTTTCTGGTAGAACAGTTTATTGTTTATAATAAAATCAAATTCTCTTGAATCAAAGATGTCAGTGCTATTGGATTAGTATTAAATTTTTCTCAAGCCATTTACTCTATTTTCATGGAAATCACTAACAATTCGTTAATAGATAACTGGGCTGAGGCTCTTATCTTTAGTGTTTGAATATAAAGATAAATAAGAAACTCATTTAAATTTGGAAGATCAAAATATAGTTTGCTAATCCTGTTGAATTGTTTTTTGATGTCAGGGTTCACATATTTAAAGAAATTTAAGATAGCTCATATATATTTTCCCTGAAGCTGCTTGTGAGTGAGGTGTCTGTCGCTGGATCTAAGGATGGAGGCTTTTAAGTATTAATATTTCACCTTTTTTAATATTACAGACACTGTTATTTAGTCAACGTTATGATGCCTAACATGAAATGCTGCAAATTTTTAATGAAATTATCAAGAATATTTTACCTTCTGTAAAGCAAACAAAAAACAGTAAGTTTGTTATTTGGCAAAATTACTCTGAATTTACCAAAAAACAATAAAAAAGTTTAAGGAAAAAACAAAATGAAATTTCTTTCATATAGACTTTGATTTATAATATTAATATGAATTCCAAAGCTTATCATGGACTCTTTGTGAAGATATATTCTTTTAATAAATGATTACTTCAATGATATTTGAAACTCATCTTCCATTGAAAGCATTTTAAAAATATATTTATTATATGATTTTCAGAATTTAAACTGAATAAATGTGTAATAAAAATACACATGAACAAATTTGTCAACTTAATCATTGTTAGTGTACAACTAGTGTTAAATACATTTATATTGTTCAGTTTATCTCCAGAACTTTCTCATCTTGCAAAACTAAATATTCTCTTTCTCTCTTTTGTATATGTGTGTGTGTGTACACATATACAGTACATATATTGTACATATGCATATACACATGTAATCTTCATATACATGCAGGAAATTGTATTTATATTTAGAGAGAGAGTAATATTTTATTTTGTATATATGTGTGTATATGTGTATACACACACACAACACACCACACACATATATATGAAAAGAAGATTGGAGGAAAGGATATACCCTTAAGGTGTTAACAGTGGTGGAATTTATACATTTTATTCTTTTTATTCATATATTCATATTTTTCGACAATGAATATATAAACTTAAAATTTTTTTTTTACATTTATTTATTTTTGAGAGACAGACAGAGCACAAGTTGGGGAGAGGCAGAGAGAGAGGGAGACACAGAATCCGAAGCAGGCTCTAGACTCTGAGCCATCAGCACAGAGCCCGACGTGGGGCTCGAACTCACCAACCATGAGATCATGACCTGAGCCAAAGTTGGACGCTCAACTGACTGAGCCACCCAGGCGCCCCAAAGTATAAACTTTTTTGTTAAAAGAAGTAATAAAACTTAGGTTTGTATTTAGACATTTACATTCCTAAAGAAGCAATATTTTTATTCCATTATTTTATGATGAAATGGTAATAAATTAAAAAAACAAAATTAAACTTAATTAAAAATTAAATTAAAAAATCAAAAACAAGAATCATGGTTTTTCTGACCATTACTATGTCATACAGAAAACAGCATATATGTTTGATGCTTTGATTTTAAAAATACCTTACACTTGGAAAAATATTTAGAATTTTTCACCTTTGATTTTTCTCATCATATCAGTAAAGATTTAATATTTACTTTTGCACTTTTTTATTATGGTAAAATATATAACATAAAATTTATCATTGTAACCATTTCTACGTGTAATAGTTCAGCAGCATGGTACAATCATCACCCCTATTCATGTCTACAACTTTATTCATCTTCCCACCCTGAAACTCTATACCCATTAAAAAAGAGCTCCTTGGTCTTTCTTTCCCTGATCCCTGACAATCACCACTCTATTTTCGGTTTCTATGAATTTGACTAGTTTAAGTACCTCATGTAAGTACAATCATTTAAAATTTATCTTTTTGTGCCTGACTTATTTTACTTAGCATAATGTCTTCAAAATTCATCCATGTTGTTATATGGGTCAGAATTTCCTTCCCTGTAAAATCAAATAATATCCCTTTGCATATGTATTCCACATTTTTTTTTTAGTGTTTATTTATTTTTGAGAGAGAGAGAGAGAGAGAGAGGAAGAGAGCGAGCGCATGAGCAGGGGAGGGCAGAGAGAGAGGAGAACAGAGGATCTGAAATGGGCTCTGGGCTGACAGCAGGGAGCCTGATGTGGGGTTCAAGCTCACCTCAAGACCCCGACCTGAACTGAAGTCAGATGCTTAACCAACTGAGCCACCGAGGTGCCCCGTTTTGTTTATACAGTAATTCTTAGTTAGGTACTTGGGTTGATTTCATCTTTGAGCTATTGTGAAAAATACTGCTATGAACATGGGTCCATGCATATCTGCTTGAGTCCCTTTCAGTTCTTTTAGGTATGTACTTAGAAATGAAATTGATAGATCATAGAGTAATTTTATTTTTAACATTTGAGGATCTGCCTTTTGTTTACATAGCAGCTTCAGTATTTTACGTTCCTGCTAATACACTAGCATTTGAATTTCTTCACATCCTCACCAACCTTTTTTATTTTCTGTTTCTGATGGTAGCCATCTTAATGAGGGTGAGATGTCATATCATTGTGGTTTTGATTTGCATTTCTCTAATGATTAGTGATATTGAATATCTTTTCATATACTTATTGATCTTGTATATCTTCTTTAGAGAAATGTTTATTCAAGGCCTTTACCTATTTTTTTAATTGTGTTGTTTGGTTTTTTTGGTGATGATTTGTATGAATTACTTAAATGTTTTAAATATTAACCCCTTATTAGATATATGATTTTCAAATATTTTCTACTATTCTGTGAATTGCTTTCTTATTCTTTGGGTTGTGTTGCTTGCTCAGAAGTTTTAAATTTGATGTAGTCCAGTAGCTCCAGATGTCATATCCAAAAATCATTGCCGAATCCAGTGTCACAAAGCTTCCTTCTATGTCCTTACAGTTTTATAATTGTATGTTTTACATTTAAGTCTTTGATCTATTTTGAGTGAATTTCTGTATATGATAGAAGTGTTCAACTTCATTCTTTCACATGTGGACATGTAGTTCTCCCAGCACCATCTGTTAAAAAGATGGCCCTTTCTCTTGAATGATCTTAGTACCATTGTCAACTCATTTGACCATATATGCAAATTTTTATTTCTGTACTCTCTGCTCTTCTGTCCTATCTGTCTGTCTTTATGTCAACACCACACTCCATCTGATGACTGTGGCTGTGTGGTCAATTTTGAAATCAGGAAGGTAAGATCTCCCATTTTGATTTCTGTTTTCTAGATTGTTTTGGATATTTGAGAACCTTTGAGTTTCAATATGCATTTTAGAAGAGATTTTTCTGTTTTTGCCAAAAATACCATTGGGATTTTGGTAGGGATTGCATTCAATCTGTAGATAACATTGGTAGCATTGACATCTTAACAATATTAAAATTTCCAATTCATGGACACAAGATTCCATTGATTTCTGTCCTCTTTATTCTATTTATTTATTTATTTATTTATTTATTTATTTATTTATTTATTTATGGTAATGTTTATAGTTTTTGGTGTGCAAGGCTTTTACCTCACTTGTTAAGTTTATTCCTAAGTTCAATATTTATTATATGTTTTAATGCAAGTCTCTTTTTCTGTTCAATGCTGTCAGTTTAGAAAGATGTTATATATAAGTTGTCTTTTATTAAACCTCACATATATATATTTCTTATCTACCTAACTTATGTCTCTTTTATTTATAAATGCATTTATTTATAAGCAAGATGCTATTTCTATGTTTATTTTATTTTTAACTTCATCATGTTGCAATCATCTCCATGTTATAAAGTCAGTCACTCTAATAACTTTTTCAGGATAAATAAGTTATTAAAATTTAAAAATGTAATTTAAAAAGGTCTAAATGTTGATTGATTTTTTTAAATAAAATAAGCCACATTTTTAGACTGCTACAGCTAAAATAAAACTAAGAGAAAATGAGTTATTTTAATAATCATATATAGTGACAAAGGAAATAAATCTTCATTCTGATTATTGCTAATAAAAATAATTTGTGGGAGGTCATCTGGGTGACTCAGTCAATTATGTGTCTGACTCTTGATTTTGGGTGAGGTCATGATCTTATGGTTTGTGATATTGAGCCCTATGTCGGGCTCTACACTGACAGAGCAGAGCCAGCTTGAGATTCTCCCTCTCCCTCTCTTTCTGCTTTATCATTTATTAATAATAAAATTAATTTTAGTATACATTCAGTCTCTTTATATATTAATTGAAATTGCAAGTGGGAAAGTAGTATTTTACAAAGAGCTTGCAGAGAACCAGGTGTTTAATAACAAAATAACTAAAAAGCGAATTTCTGTAGGCCTATAACACAACTATGTAATGGAAATGAAATGCAACCCTTACCACAACTTAGCTTTGCATCATGTTAATTGAAGATAATATGAAAATGAGAATGTTCATCATCTGGAGAATTTTTTAGTATATTTCTCCAAAACTTAGTAAGATGGTTTCAAGGTCTTGTTTTTTCTTCTAAGAAAAAGTCCCTTCTAAGCAAGGGACTCTTAACTATAGAGAACAAATGGAGGATTACCAGAGGGGAGGTGGGTGGGGGGTTGGGTGAAATAGGTGATGGGGATCACTTGCTGTGATGAGCCCCAGGTATTGTATGGAAGTGTTGAACCACTATATTGTACACTTGAAACTAATATTATACTGTATGGTAACTAACTTGAATTTAAATAAAAACCTAAAAAAAATAGGAAGGGATCAAAAAAGAGGAGGATAGGGGAGAAATGGAGCAAACCTGCAGAAAAGAAAGACACAAGAGGTATAGAAAAATATAGAAGACAAAATGAAAAGGAGAAAAAAAAGGTGGGAAAAGTAGTAAAAGAGAGAAGTGGAAAAATATAAATGAAAGTATAAGGAAAAAATAGATGACAAGAGAACTGAGGTGTGCCATATTCACCACAAACTCAAAATGTATAAATCAACACAGATATATGAAAGTGAAAAGCAGGCATAAATTGCTAAGGAAGGAGGAAAGGGAGGGAGAAAGAAAGAAAAAGAGAAATCTAAAGAGAAGAGAGGGGAGGGGAGAATGATTTCCAAAAAGGGATATATATTTTATGTGAAAATTGACTTTACTGAGATGGTCACCAAACCATCACATTAGCTCAGAGCATAAAATTAACTCTATTTGAGGGAATCAGGATGGTTTCAAAGACAAAGTAATATTTAACCAAAACATTCCATATGTAGGAATTCCATATAAAGGAAATCTCTAGCTCCACAGTTCTAGTGAAATACTCTAGGTACAAGCGGCAGCATGTGTAGAGGTCTTAGAGGTAAAACCCAACGATGTGGTTCATCATTGTTTTTCCCCATAAGGTTGCAATCCTGTCAGGGTAGGTGTCAATTGAGAAAGCAACACAGTCAAATCTTGTTGTTAGAGGAGGTCATCAAGAGGATATAAGGGGCGCCTGGGTGGCGCAGTCGGTTAAGCGTCCAACTTCAGCCAGGTCACGATCTCGCGGTCCGTGAGTTCGAGCCCCGCGTCGGGCTCTGGGCTGATGGCTCGGAGCCTGGAGCCTGTTTCCGATTCTGTGTCTCCCTCTCTCTCTCTCTGCCCCTCCCCCGTTCATGCTCTGTCTCTCTCTGTCCCAAAAATAAATAAAAAACGTCGAAAAAAAAAAAAAGAGGATATGACCTCTGACCCTGAGTGGACCTGAGCAGTCCGAGGCTCTTCGCACCCTCTTCTGTCCTTGGAGTGAATGTACTGCTGTGGGATGCAGCCTTGGGAGAGTAACTGTAACAGAGTCCAGTTAAAGCCTCTATGGAAACCTTTAAGCTTAGGGCAGGTATGGAGAGCTCCTCATTGCAGCCACTCAAGACAAGCCTCCTACATAAGTTCTCTTGCTTATTAAACTTGCCATCTACCCATTGGAGTGCGCTTCTTCTTCTGTCTCTCCCTGTCCTTTGCATATGGGGGCCAGTTTCAGACTGCCTCCCGGATGCTCCCACAGTTTCGAGCCAACACTTGCAGATCATCTTAAAGACTTGGGCGTTATTCTTCAGGTGATGATGAGTAAATAAATTGTTGTAAGCAGGAGAATAACATAACATGTATACTCTAGAAAGAATTGACAGCTAGGTAAAAGGTGTTGAAGTAGGAAAGTACTTGAAACGGAAATGAAATAAAAGGTTCTTGTCTTTATGCAGATAAGAGATGGTGAAAGCTAGAAATAATGCCATGAAAGCTAGAAATAACAAAAGGTTTTAAAGAAGGTAGAATCAATTGATAATAATCTGGATATTAGAAGTGAAGGAAGAAAGTGTAAATAGTATGACTGCTAAGTTTTTGTCTTGGCAAACTAGGCATGTGGCGATGCTTTTTACCTGACTAGCATGATGTGAAGAGTGATCTTCCTAAAATGCAAATATGATTATTTTTCACCTCTATTTAACAGCCCTCGATGACTCTTCATTCAAAAATAAAGTCCAAACTCCTTTATATAGCATAAATGACTCATTATCTCTCTAGACACATCTCTTTATATGCCCTTCATACCTCACTCTACACTTGAGCAATACTGAATTATCCTCAGTTATCCAAATGTAATATACATATTTCCCCTGGGGTTTTGTTCCCAGTGCCTGGAAATAATCCTTATCCTTTTAATCAGGATTTACTTAGTCTTTTCCTAAATGTTACTTCCTATAATAAAGAAGACCTAATACCCCAGGAATAGTTCAGGTATCACTCACATATAATTGCATGAGTTCCTGAATTTATTGCTGTGATATAGTGTTAGTAAAATTGATAATTTATAAGTGGAGATATACATCTGAAACTCTTAAAAGTATGTGCCTTGTTCACTGCTGTAATTGTTATTTTAACTGAGATGCTCAATACACATGTGTACAATGCAGTTGGATAGCACTCAATGGTCAGCTATTAGATATATTAACTTCTATCATTTTTCATTTGCTTTATGTATCTTGAGTCCTAAACACCATGGTCATTATAAAAACAGCATTTGAGAATGATAAGTAGCTTTCCTCCTTCCCTTTATTTCTTCCTTTCCTTTCCTTTCCTTTCCTTTTGTGGTCTTTGAAAATCTACTGGATAACTATAATTCCCAACTGGGATACTGAAGCTAATTCTTTTGGACTTTCTTGTGTTTTTTCCCCAGTGATAGCTATAGAGTTGCCACTTCTGAAGAGGGAGAAAGGCAGGGGCATTTGCTAGGGTGTTTCCTTTCACATCTCCTATTTCTTCTTCCCTCCACCTTCCTGAGTGAAGTGATCAGCCACAGCTACAGGGTGGGTGGAGAAAAAAGGAAAAATTCGATTTGCTTTATCTTTTGGCTCTCAGGTCACTATATCGTCTTTGCTTCCCTCACAATGTATACACCTCATTTTTGTCTTGGAAGGAACCCTTTATTTACAGGAGAAGTAACCAGACATAGAGCATTACAGAATGCCATGAAGAGAGTTATAGAAAGATAGTATTGTTTTGTTTTGTTTTTAGCAGCATTTAAAAACATGTACATGAGCTCATGGGTGATGATAGTCTTAACTGTCCTTTCTGATAAAGTAAAAAGTGTTTCATATAGAAAATGCAAGTAGAGAAATCGAGCTGAAAATTTTGATAACCCTTCTGTGTTTTGTGTATTTCCAACACACCAAGTAAAGTGTACTGAGTCTCAAATCCAGAATATTATTAAAATTCTAAAAGAATTGTCTAATTCAGCAGAAAAAATATATCACAACAAATCATTCAACTGAAATAAACAGAATTCAAAAATGGCTTGCTTTAATTTAGAAGGAGAATAATTTATGAAGCATGGTTTAATTTGGAACATCTTATTTTCTTTACGATGATATTCAAAGAGTCAATATTTACTTCTGTGGTCACTTATTAGGATTCCACATCCCCTTTTCTATTTGTATATAAGTTTTGAATTATAACTAGTGTTGAAAATGATGCACTTCTTTGTGGAATTGAATTAAAAGAAGTGATTGTTAATAAAAAATACAATTATTCATATTAACATACAATTTAAAACAAAACCTTCTACATATTATACAATAACGCAAAATGGCTTTAGGACCTAAAGAAGGCATGTTCTGTACACAAATGATCTTTAAAACTGCAAAAAGGATATGATTTAATATGTTAGCTGAAAAGTTTAAATGTTTCTCTCAGATAGAAATGTATGTAGCATGATAGTATGGATTCTAGACTGTAGTTTGAAAGAAAGCAATAGTGAAAATGAATTTCATGCCAGTAGACACTTTAGAAACTAGATTTAGCAGCAGTCACATTAGCTTAGATAATGGGAGAATTTTTCTTCATTGAAAATGCTCTGTGTCGCTTAAGAAGAACTTACTGAGGCAGCCTGCCATCTAGCTTTTTCACAGAAAAACAGGCTTACAGACTGCAGATGAGAGAGTCTGGAGCAGAGACAATTTTAACTTAGCCATTCCTAATTTATCTCAAGCATTTTCAATTCATCTTCACTGCTCTATGCACACAGGAACACCAGATTGCCGTCCCTGGGGAACAGAATGCAACCAGGGATCTGGAGAGCTGTCACATTCCAAGAAATATTTAAATTGTGCTGATTTTCTTCTGGAGAACTGAGCCCAGGGAATGAAACTCTCCATCAAGTCATAGCTTTGCGGGCAATAGATCAGAGGATATTGCCAGTTTTCTAATGGATTATTGTTATCGGGCAGGTTTTCTCTGAAGGTACGTAGTTATTTTCTCAATTCATTACCCTCTCCTATTTATCAGGTAACGATCTAATGAGCTAGAGATCCAAACCGGGGAAAAAAGAGAAAGATGTTAAGTAGTCGGTATTGACTAAAGAATGACACTTTATTGCTGCATGTTTATAGGTGAATAATCTGACTCCTACAGTAAAGATTAGTAGAGGCTAGTTTGAATTGCATTGTCAGCAAAAACAGGCGAAACCAAAACAAAACCGTGCTGCAGGCTGCATTATCATAAGTTCATATTAATTCTCTTGAGGATTTTCCATAGCTGCAGCGTATAATGAAGGGAAATACATACTTTGGAAACTCAGCTAACCTTATACAGTTTAAAAATATTTTTACATAATCGTGATGTTTCCTCCATGTATTCTCAAATACAAACTTTGTCTCAAATGCTGTTATTAATTTTGGTGCCATTGATATTTATGGTATTTAAATATATGAATGATAAAAGTATTTAATTTAAAGAGATTCTATTGGGAGTCTTCATGAGAATGTTATATTAGTGAACTTTGCTGGCTTTAAAGATCTTTGTTTTTAAGTTTGAAAGACTCTTCCTCAAATTAATGTTACATTTTAGGAAAATATGCAAATCATAAAAATTTATTATTCAACTTTGATGAAGTGAAAAAACCTCTATACATCTATGAAGTACACAAAACTGTTTAGCAGAGTAAAATGTTAAAAGCTGGAAAACTTCTGAGTATTAGCTGAACCAAAAAAATGGGCAAAGCTTATCCTGCACTGAAATTTAGCTTATTATATCTATGACACATTAGAACAGGAAGAGGGGTGACTTCCATGCCTGTTTCCTAAAAGTTAAAGGTATATGTGTAAGAGGGTGTTCTGTGTCAGAATGTGAGTGGGAGTGTAGGATAGAAAGCACACACGTAGTAATCACAGTAAGTTTATGAAAATTAAAAATATGATATCAGGGCTTTTGATGTCTTCAAGTGTCATGCTGTTGTGTGAGTAGGCTCAGTGAAACCTACCATGGTGCACATAGTCTTCCATGGTAAAAATGACTATTAGAATGGGCAGAAGAGCAGGTGTATTTAACCTGGAGTGTGGTATACCTGCTACTGTATTTGGACTGGAACACAGAGTTTGTGGAGCCATCAGTGGGTTAATCACAGGCTTGGGAGAAGAAATGGTGGCTCAGCTTCACGAGAGCACTTGTTCAATGTGTTCTCATTTCTTTGGAGCATTTGAGAGACTATTAGAAGAATAAAGGAGATGGAGAAGAAGGATTGAGTCACCCAGACAGTAACTTGGAGTTTATTCTCTCTTATCCTCAGAGGGACTGTAAAAGGCAAAAAATGGAAAAGAGGAAGGAGAAGAGAGTCCTCAAAGTGTACTTTTAAGTGCTTCTTTTTTCATGAATCTTACAAGAATTGAGGAACGGGGGTTTAAATTAAGGTTTCCCTATGGATTCCTCCATTTGGCAAGCTTTCTTTATGAAACATTTTCCCTCCACTCACTTAAGGAAAAAAAAAAAAAAGTGAGCTTGTTTCCAGCCTGGTTTCTTCCCCAGTAACTTGCAGCTCTAATACAAATCTACAGGAGCACGCTCCCTGAAACTGCATACACTCCTGAGTGTCTCAGACGTTTACAATTCGTTGACTTATGAATGCCAAAGCTAAAGTGATTCCACTTTATTTATTTATTTATTTATTTATTTATTTATTTATTTAAGCATAGGGAAGATATGGCAGCAGCTTAATAATACATCCTTTCATCGGTATTTTTGATGTTAGATGAATAGAACAAATATGCAAATCAGGAGGGGTAGTTTTAGTTGTCAAATTGCAATAAAAATTTTTATTGCTCTGACCTCTTATTAACCTTTCTATCATATCATGCTAGTGTCTCTTGCCTCCCTATAGGGTTCATTTTTACCCAGCTCTCTAAATCTGCTCAGCTTCCAGGTCTAGTGCTAAAACTTGTTTTACTTCATCTAATGGTGAGTTTGTTGCAAAATATATTACTATAATTTCATTTTATTAGTTGCTGTTAAATATTTAATATTTATTGAGTGCCCATGATCTGTTTGGTGTTTCAAAGCAGTATATAGGAAGGAAGTATGTAATGGTATTTTTTCCTAAATCAGCCAGTTTATTAATATTTCAGGACTTCTAATTGGTGCCCAAAGAGGAAGGCAATTAAAGCTGGCTCTTTAGTGGCTGCTTATGTGCATGGAAGACATGAAATATCCTATATTCAGTCAATGATTTGCATTCAACTTTACTGAGGAACCCGGACTTATCATCCAGTTGTATTCAAATACCCCCTTTACTGTGTTCCATATGTCAAAATGTCATTATAGGCAGAACATTGGATTGAGGATAAGAAAAACTAGATTTAAATGTGTGAAACAAGTCTGTGTAAGTTAATTAGTCTTCTACATACCTCTCTCCCATTAGCTGTATGATAGAGATAATGGAATCTACTCTTTAGATTCTTGTGGGTAGTAAAGATCACACAATTTAATTAACAAACACATAGTGTGTGCACAGCATACATTCAATGAACAGTACTTATTTCTGAATGCATTTCATCAGAGTTTTACATATAGAATGTACCAATTGAAACTACCTTGACTCATCTTTCTTCGATATGCATGTGTGTGTGTGTGTACATGTGTATTATCATAGATCCATTGTTTAACAGTTTTAGTAATGGAAATAATGTATTGAGCATGTAGTTATTGCTCAGCACTAAAGTACTCTGCATTAGTCATACACAGATAAAATTAGAAATTAAGATTAGCTTGAGAGATAGGTTGGCATATTCTCTATGGCTATCAAACAGCTAAATTTTCCACCATACCTTTCCAGGGAAAGCAGATAGAACTGTATCTCATTTTCCCACTTTTCTCTTCTCCCAAAAGATATGGAAATAGAAGAGAAGCCAGTAAATCCTCTTGCTCATTATGCTGTGCCCTTTGCTCCTTTAGTTTGCGTTTTATTTTGCTACAGTGGCTTGTCTAGTGAGATGGCCTCAAATCCTAACGGCGCAGAGTAGTTTAAGCATACAAATCCACCCCTGCAAGGAACAAAGAAAATATATGAATACTTTTCTTAAAACAAAAGACAGCTTTTGCTTTGAAAAAAGCTAACCAGTTTTTAATGAGAGTGGAACTGTTAAATGTGAATGTTCAATCCAGCCAGATGTTGACCTTAACTGTGAGTTTGAATCTTTACAAAAATAGTATGCAAATCCAAGCTAGAAGCTGCTTTCTTTAGGTCACAAGACTGCTGAAAAATTCTGAGTCTGAATTTCTCAGATGCATTTCATATTGAGTTAAGCATATACCTACTTTAATATTCTGAGTCCTATGGGGAGGTAAATTAAGCATCATACAACTCTCTCATATAGCTTTGTTTTGGAATTTGGAAATAGATTTACAAATGCCCCTTTTTATAAAGGGGAACCACCAAGTAAGTATTTTGAAAGTGTGTTACTGGAAATTATCTAGCACATTATGACTGGATCAAGATGTGGACATAAAAGCAAGTACCTGCTGAAAAGCTATACTTTTTATTGTTTTTGTTGTTTTGAATCAATATCTGTTGTCGGTGTCAATCCTGTCTTAAAATCAGTGAATCAACCTACTCACCAATAAGGTGAAGGTTTAGGCATCTGACTTCATTTTCCACAAGACCCTTGAATTTCTTGTTCTGTTGTTTAATTCCAAACTTTGGGTATTTTCATTTAGTACTCAAGGTGACTAGAACCTATGTTCTAATTCCAACTCAGTTGTCTAATTTGTAAATGTGTGTGAAGGGTAATAATAATATTCATGTGGTTGTGTGGACTGAATGACAAAATATAATAAAGTAGTGTTACAGGGGCTTGTTGATAGAAGTACTAAAAAACGGTAATGAGTTTTGTTGCAATCATAACATCACCATCTTCAGGCCCATCCCTGATATTGGGTTTCCTGTTATTCAATGTGATTATCAGATCTCTTTTGAGGGACCCAGGTATGTGTTCACCTACATTTTTCTTTTGCCTATGGCTTCCAGGAAGTAACTATTTTCATTAAGTCAGCCCTGCTCCTTGACTTAAACAGCTTAACTACCAATTCCTTGAGGTGTTTTTCCCTCAGCAGACTCTTAATGGGAAAGCAGATATCTTTGAGCTTAGTGATTCTCTCCTTGTGTCTCCATTTGTATTGACAAATGTATAGTAAAGGAGACACAAAGAAGACACTGATTCACATGACAGATGTAACTTCCTCAGGCTTCTAGAACATGGGCTAGGCCAACCAACAAAAACTGTAGGCTGAATTGTCTCTCCCTAAAATTCATATGCTAAAGTTCTAATTCTTGGTACCTCATAATGTGAGTGTATTTGGAGATAGGGTTTTTAAAGAAGCACTTAAGTTACAGTGAGGTCATCAAGGTAAACCCTAACCCAGTATGACTGGTGTCTTTATCAGAAGAGGAAATGTAGACACAGACGCGTATAGAGGAAAGACCATGTAAAGACACCAGGAAAAGGTAGCTGTTTATTAGCTGAGACAGAGGACTCAGAAAAAACCAGCTCTCCTGACACTTTGATCTCAACTTCTAGCCTCCAGAATTGTGAGGGAAAAAAAAAATTTCTGTTGTTTAAGCCACCCAGTCTGTGGCACTTTATTCCAATAGCCCTAGAAAACAAATACAGTAAACATTTTAGATTTTTTGGAACCACTAAGCTCTTTTCCACATATTCCTCCTCCTTCTTCTCTTTCCTTATCACCCCTTTAAAGATGTAAAACAAACAAAAAAAAAATAAAAACAACAAACAAAAACAAGAAAACAAATCCTTTCAGGGGTCATATTTGGCCATGAGCATAGTTTGCCAAACCTCGTCCTAGAATAGAAAGATCTTCCAAGGTTTGGGCAAAAGATAGCCCTAAGCTTCCATGTTTTTGCATAGGATAGTCTACTTTGCAGATGGTACCACTGATTTTTAGCCTAAAAATATAACTTTATCCTTTTAGTCTTCCCAAATCCCTTCATATACCTCAATTTGATATGGATATCTATAGAGCATAATATTTCCACTCTTAATTGACCCTTTAAAGCCATAAGTTAAATGGCATATGAAAATATTAATAATAGCGTTTTGTATTTGCTGAGTACATTCTGTGGGCCAAAGACTATTCTAAACACAACATATATTTTCTCATGTTAATCCTACCAACAGCCTGGTAGCTGTTGCTATAATCATTTTCCTGATATGGAAATCGAGACGGGGAGACATGAAGCAATTGCCTGTGGTTATTTAACATAAGTAGCTTAGTGGCTACCCAAGGTTTGGATAGAGAATCTTAGGCTCAGAGTCTGGCATTTAACTACTATACTCTAATGGCTTTCAGATAATGACAGCGTTTTATGTTAACTGTAAGAACAGCTATGAAAATGTGGAAAAATACATACCAAACACAATTCAGGTGAAAGAGAGGGAAATGATGTGGTGCTTATTTCAATCCCACATTTTTATGTGAATGTAGTAAGTATGATAGTTTTCTAGTTAATTATGTAATTTCTGTTTGCCTTTTTTATGGAGAGCATGAATTGTCTTTCTAGGACTTTTTTTGTCTTCAAAATATCATATAGCAAATGAGTATGGATAAAGAGGTTAGGCTCATCACAGAAGGCCTAAAGAGCAAAATGGTATAATTTTAAAACTCACAGGAATTTCATATTAATTTTGCATATAAGTAAGTTAATACTTTAGTAATTCATATTGTATGGAAAGTAATGAATAAACAAACTGATTACTGGGTGTAAATACTGTATTACTTCTAGTTATTTTAATGGAATCAACAGGTAGTAGGTTTGAATCTGCTCAAAGCAGGACCTGTTCAAATGAAAACTTTGCCAGGTGGCAATTCTGCTTTAAATCTAAGAAGCATATGTTGTGTGTTGTGTGAATTCCTGGATTGTCCTTTTTAATTTCATCAATACATCTGATATGCCTTCAGTACTTCTGTAGAACTGAATCATATTTCCTAGCCATATCTGAATTTGGTAGAACACCTTTGAAAAGAAAAAAAAAATAGGCCAGTACTACTATGCAATGTGAGTACAGTTGACCTACTTCATAAATTATTCTTCTGTTACTTCATTAGCAGAAGAAATCCTTGTGATATTGTCAGATGTCCACATCGAATATAAGAAATGTAATCATCATAAAGTGGAAGGTTGTCTATCACCTGCCAAAATCGACAAAGTACATAAGCAGTGTTAAGAGTTTCAGCTTTTAGTTATATTGTCCAGTGATTAAAATGTATGCATATGTATACGTAGAACCTCAAATAAAGCACTAGCCTTATTTAGAAGATTATTACAATGGGTCCTGTTATTTTAGGCTTTATTAGGTCCCTGGACACTGTAGAGCAAAACCAAAGTAAACTCTCTTTGGTTATATTCTTTGGGATAGGTGGATAACTATGAGCATTCTGTTGCTCAGGAATTGTTTTTCTTTAATGTGTATTTGTATTTACTCTCTCTAAAACTATTTTTGTCTTTATGAAGTACATAAAGTACTTTATGAAGTGGCCATGTGAATGTCTGTGTGAAGGCATTTGTGTGCATGTCTCTGAGTGTCATGTGTGTTTGTGTTCTTCCAAGGATTACCCATGGGTGAGTTAAAAAGCAGATCTTTAGTTCACGGACACAATATTGAGATTCATCTTCTCATCTTACCAGCAAGTGGACCTCGAGATACATAGGAATTAGAGCATTAAATACCACCCTAGGTTATTTTGCAGTTCTCTCCCACCCTTCTTTTACTCAACGCTATTTTTCACAAAACTTAAGCTTTAGAAAATGTTCTACTAGGATTTTTTTTACTCCCTTGGATTATTCTTGTGGGGTAAAAAAAAATGGGAATATTTTAGGAAGGGGAAAATCTTTATGAGAATGGGCAGAATTTACATGAAGGGATGAAGGTTTGCACTGCAAAAGAAGAAGAACAGTTTTAGGTTGTCAACAGGGGTAGGAATAGGTTTGATCTTGAGGATAATGCTGGGAACTGGGATATTCCCATAAAAATAATTCTCTGAGGGGTTTAAGTTATTATATATTCTTCTTTGACTCTGAAAACAATTTATTTGGCATTAGTTTCAAGTCTTATTTTTATTTGGAAACCCCTTCTAGCTATACCCAAATCTTTGGTCAACACCCACATAGATCATAGGGTCGATTATAGACTAAATCTAGACTAAAGGAAAATTTTAATCTGCACCTATGTACGCATAGAATCATAGACACATTATGCAAACAGGACAGGCTGACAAGTAACTGTGGAGAAATATTGACAGATAGGAACAGACAATAGGGTAGGGATTGTCAGACCAATCTATGGGACAGGAAAACTGACAGCCAGCCAGAAACATACTACAGAGAGATGTGGATGAATAGGCAGTCAGATAAGCAAGCATAGGCAAGTAGATACAGACCACAGGGAAATTGATGAAGAGGCAAGGGAAGACAGTGAAACTCAGACCCATGCTCTAACATGGACAGGCAGATCTGGCCACAGATTGGCAGCCGGCATAGATGTAAACATAGATACGTATGTGTACATACACTATATACTAGAATTTCACCTTATGCGTTCATGATGCAAAATCCAGCAATACACCATTTTCATTGCTTATTAAACAATCATTTCCAAGGCGTGTTTATCTATGCATTTTTGTTTTTCACCACATAGATGCAGTACAAAGAATCATAGATAACTATGAAAAATGTGCTTTGTCATTCTTTTTACTTTTATCTAGTACTTCTGTCTTTGGATAAGAGAAACAAACAGAGTGAAGTTATTGTGAGGAGGCTGCTGAAATGTTACCTTAAGGTTTTTTTCAAGCTCTGTAATGTAAAAGACAAGTCAGAATTCAAACAAGAAAATGATCAGTTTTTTTTTCCCCTGGAGAAACAACAATTATAAAACAAACAAAAAACGAAATACTTGTGCCTCAAAACATTATTAATGTCAAAACAATTATTGCAGCCTTAGTCTTTTGCTGTGGGTCACTGAAACCATTTCTAAGTTATAAATGCACTTGATAATTTTTGCTCGAATAAAATGAGAATAACAGAGGGAAAGTATAATGGTCTTTTGATTGGATGGAATTTAAATGACTTGAATGTATATGTATATTAAAGTCATAGAAAGTTTTGAATATTGCATTATATTCAACTGTTGATTTGAAATAGTCCTTCAAAATGGTTTTTAATTGTAATAATGTTTAAAGGACGGCAAAGTTTAGTAGTTATTTAGGAGCTGCTTATAGAAGGTATACAGACTATATAATTATATGCATGCTAAATTATTATCATTAGATAAATATTTTGCATGTCGTATCTTGCTAGTATTTGTAACCATCCTTTATTTTCACTGGTAGGTGGGAATACTCAGCCAGCTCTGAACTTTAAATAAAAATCTTTCATATTATTTTAAAACTACTACTGTGCATCATATTTGGTACTTTTAGAAATTAACACCAACTGAAAACTGAGCTTTGTGTTTTCCTATGAGGTTACTTTTTTCAGAGAAGGGTATTTTCCTTTTTATTTTGATCTCTGGAATGCATACATGGTTATATCATTAACCCCCCTTTTAACCAGCTTCATTGAGGTATAATTTATATGTCACAACCTTCATCAGTTTTAAGTGTATATAGTTCAATGACTTTTAGCATATTTACTGTTTGTGTAACTGTCCCCACAATTGAATTTTAGAGCTTTTCCATCACCACAAAGAGAAATAGTGTGTCTATTTAAAGTCACTCTCATTTCTCATTCTGACTCAAGTCAACCACTAATCTACTTTCTGTCTCTCTATATTTGCCTTCTCTGGATATTTCATATAAATGGAATCAAGCAATACATAGTCTTCTATGTCTGTCTTCTTTCACTTAGTACACTGTTTCCAAGGTTTACCCATGTTGTAGGACCCTTTCATTGCCACATAGTGTCTCATTCTTTGGACCTACCAAATTTTATTTATCCATTAACTAATTATTATACATACAGATTGTTTCTGAGTTTAATTTTTATAGTTGCTCAGTCTTAAAGAGTGAAGATTTTGTTTATTTTTCCTAGGTTCTCTCTATTCACAGAATGAATATATACTTGGAAACTAATGTTCAGATTAATTTACTCTATATTGAGGTTTGCAAGACTGCTTTTTTAAAAGCTAAGAAGGAAGCAAAGCTAATTAATCAAAAACAAAATTTGCATGAAAGTATATTAAGATGATGCATAATGATGTATTCTAACCTGATAAACTTAAGGTGACTTATCCATAATACAATACAAATATGCTAAATATAAATATAAATAAGCTTAAATATAAATAATCTTACATATAAAATATATCTCTAATTAGAAATAAAAATGACAAATACATAAACTAGTTAATTTTTTTATTCTTGTTTAAAATAGAAAAGTTATTGAAAAGTTTTGATGTTTTCTGATTGAATCAACTACCATGGAAATATAAAATCTGCAGATAATTAGCTTTATTTTGCACTTTTTTTTTGTAACATATTTTCCACTTAAAATGCTTCTTTTTTTTCTATTTCTAGACATTTTCTATACTTAATCTCACCTTCCATGAATTACTACATGAGAACTGTTTAAACTTTGCTATTTAGAGTTAGCTAACTTAATGAAAACAGTGTAGGCATTAATTTTCAAATCATATGGATGACTGGGGCCACCTATGAGTTAGCCTTTTTATCTCTATAGTTCCTATCATTTTCTAAATTGACTGCTATCCCAGACAGCTTGTAAACCTTTTTATGAGGTTTATACTTGATGATGATCTTTCTGCTTCATTTATTTGCGATTTACTGACATGGAACCCTGACTTTATTCATATTCTTATTTTGAAATAGGTAACTTGGATATGAAGCACAATTTGACTTTCCAATGGATTTTTTTTCTGCCACACACAGTGTATCAGAAAATCAAACATAGAATTTACTGCAACACTTTCTTTCTCTTAGTTTAGGTGTGAGAAATGCATAGCTTTCCAAGATACTTTTCTTCTGTGCATCTCTTCAGTATACATTCCTCTGAGTTTTATTTGCTGTTTTTTTTCCCTTAGTTTTACTCAACCTGGGCAGTCTCAACCACTGCTAGATCTTCAGCTCCATCTAGGTCGACAATTCTAGTCATGACTTCTTTCCTTTGATCTGGACCTTGTGGTTTCAAGTTCAATATCCAATAGAAACTTCAGTTTATTAAACACACACACACACACACACACACACACATACACACACACACAATCACTCTAAAAATACTTAAACAATTATTGAAGAAAATACAAAGGAAAAAACATTGCCTATATTTTTAAAGAGAATTCAGATGTTTTCCCATTTTATAAGGCACACTGTTGTACCAGGAATACAGAGAATTTGGATCTAATTAAATGCTGTTTTCTGTCATTATTCTTAACAGGTGCTATAAAGCCAATCTACCCCTTTTTTGTTGCAAATGTGGCCCAATTTTTACTTGGCTCAATTGAAATTATTTTGGGAAAGGGTGCCATACTAAAGTGACCTTTGTTTTCCTGTAAAGAAAATAAATATCTTGTATCTTCTCATTTATTACAGTGAAGTATTTTAATTCTATAATGATATTAAAATTTACTGTGTATTATAATGTGAACTTCTTTTCTAAAAAAAATTAAGTACCACATTCTGTTATTTTAGAAATATAGACGATTAGTAAAATAATTAAAGAGTTTCTTTATTTGGCTTTAGAATCTTTCTTTTTTGAAATAAAAATAATAATTTTATTGTGCTTTATATTTTAGAAAAAAAATAGACATTGGCTAAAATTATAAAACCACAAAGTTAACATTTTACTTGAGATTTGGCAGAACATCCACTATTCCCACTCTGTTTCAATTTAAGTCAGTCGCCAATTCTCAGAAGCAATCTAGAAATGTTGTAATACATCAGCCTAAGGAAAACCACACATACTCTCATGAACTATCCCATTTTGACACATGCCCACCACCCACAAAACACTGTTGGATTCTCTTGATTATGATTCTTACATTCCATGGATTAAAAATGTGAAAATGTGATGAACTGTTTTGGGTAAAAAAAAAAAATATTTTCTCTTAGCTTTTGCTACATAGGCAACATTTAACCAGATTGTGATGGCATCATTGAGGGCATAGACATATCAAGAAAACTTTGCATATAATTTTTAAATTGAACTTGAGTAAACATCTTAAGTTACTGAGTGCAAAATGGGACTGATACTTACAGTAGACTTCTGGAGTTCCTCAATTTCAGCCAATTTTTTTTTTTTAACTGCCCAAACCTGCACTGTATTCCACCCAGATTAGTGTGGGATAACTATGAACTCACGGCCTAAACTACAGAAATTAGATTCTCTTTCCCTGGAATTTAGAATAGGGTTATAGAAACTCTAATCAGTCTTAATTTGGTGCCGAAACTGGGTAGTCAAGTAGAGCAGGAATTTGGCAGCCATTACTGGGCTATGTGCAAATGGGACAGAGCAAGGCAGTTTTCAGAGAACAATACAATAGGGTAGAATGAAGCTCAGGGAAGGGGGCTGGTGAGACACTCCACAGTTATAGAGCTGGGAGGCAGACATAGTAATAGCCTGAGTAGCTTTTCTGGGTCCTCAATGCCATCAGTTTCTGCTCTTGGATTCTGGGAAACATCCAGTATCATTCTAAATTGACCTGAAATAGGCTCTTAGCACTATTGTTAATCACTAACCTGCTCAGTACTGCAGTCTATTGCTCTTTCAGAAAATTATTTCAGTAGTTGTTTTTTTCTTTCCTTTAAACCTTTAATAGCCTTCATCTTCACTTGTTTCTTGTGTTAACCAGAAGAAAAATTTTCTATCTCCTCTTCAAATATATAAATATATATTTATCTACCTGAGCCAAGAGGCAGTCTAGAATCACAATATAGGATGCTGGTCAGGAGATTAGTCTCTGGAGCCAGTGATGATGAGTTTGAGACTCAGATCTACCATTTATTATAACTGTATATATTTCATACCTTTAAGTGTTGTGTGTCTCCTTGAATTGTTAAGAGTCCAGTGAGGTGAAATTAAATTTCCTCTACTAATGTGTTTCTTTTTCTCCTGTTTCCTATAGATTTTTCCTATAGTGAATGCATGTCGAAATTCTTATTTGATATGTTGATATTTATAGCTACTGCATTATTTGTACCATTTAATATTATAAAGAGCCCTGATTTGTAACTCTGAATGCACTTTGGCCTGAATTCACCCTTGTTTGTTGTTGATATAGTGAATTCTACTTTTTTATGTTTGAATTGCCTATGTCTCTGAACATTTTTGAAAATCTTTATCTCATTTTGCTTCAGGGTTACCTCTTATATACAACAAAGAATTAGGATCCTTACGAAACCCATTATGGAAATCTTTCTCTTTTAAAATTTTGGTTTAATTAATTTAAATGTACTAATTTGAGAAATGTTTATAAGCTCTATCTTGTTGACGTTAGCTATTATCAGACAGGTGAGGAATCAGTATACCTCTTGCATTCATTACCCTTTCCTCTAACTTTGGCACTAATGGCATTTCTACATTAAAGCATATAACACATACCATCTATTCCTTACCCCTCCAAACCTCACATTTGTTTTACTCTTACATGTACAGATAAATGTATAAAATGTTTCCAAAGAACCTCACTACACTCCCATCCTGGAGTTTTTATAATAGTCTTTTGGGCAGCTGGGGTTCACTATTTAGCACCTACATTGGGAACAGTTCATAAAATATTTTTTGTATATTCAAAATATTTTATTACTTTTATTCTTGAAAGATTATTTGTCTCAATTTAAAGTTCTTGGATCATAGCTTCTGTTGAGCATTTTTATTTGTCCATTTTATTTTCATAATAAAAATTCTTCAAAAGAATTTGAGGATTAGCCCTTTTTCCTCTTAATCTCATTGTAAATAATTTTTTTCTTTCATTTTTCTTTGTTTCCACCCCCCCCCCCCCCCCGCCTCTGCATACAACATCTTTTGTTGTGTTTGATGTCAAGTAAATTTTCCCGAGTATACTTCAGTGTTGACAGTTTGGGGTGATTTTTCCCTGGAACATGATGCCCCTTTTTCAATCTGCAGAGTCAAGCCCCCTTTTGCATTATGAAATATTAGCTTTGCTCCAACATTTTTGTTCAGTGCGGATGCATTTATACAAATATTGGTTCTCCTTACCTGTCTTTCACATGTACTATTTTCTCCATACTCCTTTTTCAGCTTTCAAATTTTGTACATTTCTTCTGCTCATTTCCTATTCTATATATTCCTTTTGATTATTTCCTCCTTATCTTTCATGTCTATCACTTTCTTCATAATCCTTTTTTAGCTCTCTTTTTCAAAACTTGTATTTATATTTGCCCATTTTTCTTCCTGTGTATCTTTTTGATAGGTTTATCATTTTATTCTCCATTTCTAAGCCTTAATGTATCACATGACAACTCCTTCAGTTATCTTACTATCTCCTCCTTGCAATGGTGAAATTCTTGTTTGTGTTTGTACTCCATTGATATATTTGCCTGTTAATTTTTACAATTCATGGAAAATGTTTGATTATCTGCTCTGATCCAGTAATTTCATAGGGTGGTTTGTCATTTTTTCTTGTTCTCTTCCTTTGATTTCCCTTTTTAAAGCTCATGGTCTGTAGGTTATGTGTTTGTTGATTTTTGTTTACTTATTTTTATAAAAGTTTAATTACCCTGAACCATTAATTTTCAAGAAAATCATGTAGCTGAGTGGCCAGGGCTGTATTTCAGGCTAGGTGGAAATTTACTTATAACCCAAGATTTTGAACATGAGTATATTTACTTCTCAGTCATTAAGTATAGAAGAAAAGTTTTTCCTTTCAAACAGTCATGAAGACTGCTCTTTGAAAATATGTTTTTTCAATATGATTTTTTATCTAGAAAAACCTCTTTTGCTTCTTAGAATTAAGCCAATTCCAGAATATCACCTACCTCTGACACCAGCCCCCCCTTTCCTGCTTTCACAAATATGAGATAGGTTTTAACATCTGAATGTTTTTACTCATGTTTGAGAAGTGACTTTACTGGCTCTTTACGAAATTTCTAGCCTTGTAGTTTTCTTTTTGCCTTCTGCTTCAGGCACTAGATTTTACATTCACTATATTTCAGAAGCATTTCTACTATTTTGCAGTTTGAGGTTTTAACTAAAACTGGAAATGTTCGTCTTGCCTTCTTGCCTTCTTTGTAGCTTTTGGACACTTTTTATGGGAAAAGAATAAGGGAAAAATACTCCAATTCTATTCTTCTCTATCCAAATTGAAATCCTCTTAAATCATATTTTAGAATTAGATCATGATCCATGCCTCAAATTTTTCTTCATCAAAAATGGCAAGTCCTTAAAATGGTCCACAAAATCACATAATATAGTGGGCCCAGGCCACATCTCTAATTTCACCTTCTGTTTTCCTTTCTTCCTTCCCTACCATGCTGGCCTTCTTGCCATCACCTAATTATGCCAATCTCACTTTTTTGCTTTTCTCATTCCAGACATTTGCTCTTTCTGTTCCTTGTCTCTGCAATAATTTATATCAAAATATTTACATAGACAGTGTTCTCATTTCTTTTTTTTTTCTAATATTTTAAATGCTTATTTATTTTTTAGACAGAGAGTGTGCACGTGGCAGAGGGGTGGCGGGGGGGACAGAGGATCCAAAGTGGGCTCTATGCTGACAGCAGCAAGTACAGTGCAGGGCTTGAACTCACAAACCGAGATCATGACCTGAGCTGAAGTCAGACACTCAACCAACTGAGCACCCAGGTGCTCTGTGTTCTCATTTCATTTAGGGCCCTGCTTAAATATTTCTTCCTCAGAGTTTCATTCATAGACTTTGCTGTTAGTATTCTTTCATTATTATATTGCATTTTTCATATTATTTACAACTCTCTGATGCTATAATACTTGTTTTCATATTGCATTTTACTGTCCCTCTTACTCCAATATAAGCGCAATGAGGACAGTAATTATTTTTATTCTTGTTACTGTTTGATCTTCACATCTAGAACAATGTCTGACATATAGATACACTATATATATGATGAAATTAAGAAATATTGCTGAACTTTCCCATAATATTTTTTGTTGATTAAGTGGAATTCCTTCTGACATTATAAATAACTAGCAATTTATACTATTTGCTAGGTACTCTTCCAAGAATGTTAAGGGTATTTATTTAATTTTCAAACAACCCTATGGGTTAAATACTATAATTATGTTTATTTTACAGGTGAAGAAATTGTGGACACAGAGGTTAAGTACTGCTTATAAGTGATGCAGAAGTATTTAATTCAGTGCTGTGACTCTTAGCCAGTTTGATATATAACTATCTCTCCCATATATATATATTTAATAAACTTTTACCACTTTGCTGACCCTGTTAGATACACCTATTATGGAAGTTATTTTATTTTATTTTTTATCAAATTTCTGCAAAGATCCTACTATGTTAAAATGCAAGTCATTGATACCTTTTCAATAAGTCATGTCAGGTTCTTCTCTATAACAAAATTCTCTTTTCTTCTGATGCCAACAATGCTTCTTTTCTTTCTTTATTTTGACTGATCTTCTTCCAAACTGTATTACAAAAGATATATCATGATGTCCTGGGTTTTTAGCAATCTGCTTTAGACCTGTCCAAGATTCTATTACTTCTCTACATAAAATGACATTTCAAATGCTTGATGTTTTCAAAATTTATCCCACATTTTTCCAATTAAGTTGGTTTGTCTAGGTAGACTCATTCTCTTAGATGTTCTTCTATCCATCTTTCCAAAATTATATGCATACTTCAAGATTCTTGCCAAATGTGACTGTTTTCATCAGAATTACACAAATATTTCTTTACTGAATGAAACCTTAGTAAGTCTGATATGTCCCTCTTTTAAAATAGTATTACATCTTTTTGTACTCTTCCTCTGTTATTTATGTTATATTGTTTTGTTTTGCAGTAATGCTATTCGTTTTATTCTTATCTCCATCAGATATATCTCCTTTGATTTATGAATTTATGTTAGATCCAATCTCTCTGTTAGACTTTCTTCATCACATTTTTTTATAATTTATAATTATGCATTGTTTTGTAATTATGTCTTCCTATTAAATTACAAGGTCTAATTGGCTGGGGAGTGTGTTGAGTATAGGGCCTATACATAATTAAAAGGTAAACATTTTTATTGGTAGAATAAAAGAAATATATCAAATTAACTTATTGTATTCAAATCTCTTTATGTTGGGGGGGGTATCTTTTATAGATACCTCTTTAACTCCTATACTATCTAGCATACATTGGTTATCTATAAATATTTATGAATTTACAAATTCTAAGGGCATGCATTTCTACTTGTGGTGCCTTTTTAATTCTCTAACTTCCATTTATTCCTGTTTTGCAGTCCTCTTTACTTAAGATGGAAGCCAATCTTTCACAAGTCAAATTCTTCATTGAATCCTTGAATGGATGAGGGAAGTTGTCAAGTTATTTCAGTAGCTATCCTTTTTTTTTTTTTTTTCTCCCTTCTGTTTTATTTTGGGAATTTTGAAAGATACAAAGACGGTAAAAATAAAAAGCAAGCAGTCACATTCCAATTTCCCAGAATTATCCAGTTAGTTAATAAGGTGTCATATTTGTTTCCTGTCTTTTTATTGTTTGCATTTATATTGCATCAATAGAATATGAATGTTATTTTCCTTTAAATTATACACTATTAAAAGATAAGATGAACTATCCCATGTACATAAATCACAGTCAGATTCCCTCCCTCAAGTCCAGATATGATGACTTTTATGGGTTTGATGTGCAGACTTGTAGTCCATTTTAATTACTTATATAGCAGTGACAATAGATCTTGTTTACTTTATTAGATCTTATTGCTTTGTGGATTTTTTTTTTTTTTTTTTTTTTTTTTTTTTTTTAGTTTTACTTAAACAGTATTATACAACATGAACTATATTACATTTTGTTTTGTTTCACTTAGTAATTTCCCAGATTCTTCAATATTACTACATATATATTTAGTTTATCTAATTGCTGTACAGTATTTCAATCAATAAATGTTCCGTATATTCATTATCCCTAGCTCTATTTATGCATAGTGTATGTCCTGTTTTTCACTATTATAAACAATGCTTTAGTAATGTTCCTTATTTTATTTTATTTTATTTTATTTTATTTTATTTTATTTTATTATTTGATTTTGTCTTATTTTAGAGAGAGAGAGCACAAGTTGGGGAGGGGGCAGCGAGTGAGAGAATCTTTAAGCGGTCTCCATGCTCAGCATAAGCCCGACACAGGACTCAATCCCATGACCCTGGGATCATGACCTGAACTGAAATCAACAGTTAGACTCTCAACCAACTGAACCACCCAAGTGCCCTAGTAAAGCTCCTTTTAACATTTTGACATGTCTCAGCTTGCAGAAATGTTTTTCTGAGCGGGATACTTGGAATTACAACAGTGAACATAGGAAATATGCTTTTTCAATTTACTGTTTACTCCAAAATTGTAGCAGTTTATATTCCCACTCAGGGCTTGATCTATTCAGCTCTTTTAAAACATGTTTTTTTCTCTTTACCTCCTAAAATAATTTATAAACTATAGCTGAAAGTTTGGTTTTTTTTTCCCCTATAAAGTGGTTTCTACCAAATTGTAGTGCTCTGTAGTTTAAGAAAGATTAAATAAGACCTTATTTGAAAGGCTTTATAGGAAGGGAAATACCAGAGGGTTTAGAATATGTAGAAAAATTGCAGGAAGTATAGACTCTTTTTGGCAAAACATGAGTTTAAAGATATACTACTCCACCCATTATTTTAATAAATACTTATTCAACAAATACCTTTTCATGTCTACTATAAACAAAGTGTTGGTCTATGTGAGTAGGAAGGAACAGACAAGGTATGGGATGGAGGAAGGAGATAGATTTTGATTGTCTGGAGCTTACACTATCTTACAACTAATTCTGTTACCAGCCCTAAATAACTGATACCTCGGCAGAGGTCTGTCTCCTCTTGTAGTACCACGTATCTGGGCCAACACCTTGCCCTCTCTTGGCAGCTCGGTTTGATCCTACTACACATGTCTTCTTAGGCCTTTTAGCATCCTGACTAAAATCTGTTAAGCTTTAAACAGCATTGACTCAGCCAGAGACTTCCTGGTAAAAAACAACAGATAGATAATTCAGTCAGTTTTATGAATTTCAAAGCCATTTTCATTTTTTTTATTGCTTTCCTCTGCGTGCACTATCAAAAATAATGAGACCTTTCTCAGTAGCGTTTATAGTAATTCTGTTTACCTCTCTTATCTATGTATAGTCTATACTGTTTCTGCTCTTTATGTTTATAAATGACAGCTGAACTGAGTGAGCAATGAGTAGATAATATAATTGCAAGTGTGGGTTGTCTTCGTTATATTTTAAAATCAAAAGAAGCAATGCAAAACTTTTTTCATGCTTTGTAACGTTTCTTAAAATATTGATTATGCACCACTAGACTAAACGTCCTATAACTCTAAATACTCGCTAACATAGCTGCTTTTCACAATTGCTGCAAGCAGGGAGACACCACTAGCCTATATGACATCCTCCCTGCTGCATTTAAAAAGTTTACTTTAGGAGCACCTGGGTGGCTTAGTTAGTTGGGCATCCAACTCTTAATTTTGGCTCAGGTCAAGATCCTAGGGCCGTAGGTTAGAACCCCATGTGGAACCTGCTTAAGATTCTCTCTCTCTCTCTCTCTCTCTCTCTCTCTCTCTGTCTCTCTTTCTCTCACTCTCTCTCTCTCTGTCTCTCTCTCCCCCTCCCTCCCTCCCCCACCTCTGCCCACTCTTTTGCTCACACACACTCTCTCTAAAACAAACAAACAGATATATAGTTTATTTTTTTTTCAGTGATTTACCCAATTCTTTCATTCATTCATCAGTGCAGCCTAGATATATTTACAAAGAGCCTGGCCCAACCATTTTGTACTTGCTGAAGGTCCATCACTGCATAAGAATAAATTTCAAAATTTCTGAGAGCTGATATCCTGTTAAGATTCTTCCTACAACTTGAAGTTTCTCTTCATGTGTTACATACATACTCATTTTTAATGACTCAGTTAAATGATGATATTTTTCTTGAATGTCTTATTTTGTCATTTTAAGATTTGCCAAAGTGAATATATGGCTTAAATAAAGATTTCACCTCTGGGCTGATAATTTTTTTGTTGTTGTTGTTTCTTGTCTAATATTATTGAGGATATCCCACCGTTGGATATTTTCAGCATTTTTATTCATTAAGCCAAACTTGGCAGAGCTCTATTTAATGTTCCATACGTAGGAAATGGTGAATTATTTATAATAATTATTTAAAAGCAGTCACCAAAAGAATTTCAGCATGACCTAATATTAAAGTTTTCAACACTGTGTATCTATTTTCTTAGATATATCTCCCATTTTCATATTCAGAAACAAACCTTATTAAATTTCCTCTATCTCTGTTGTGTCCCTTCATAAACCAGTCTCTGATGGAACTTCTTGAAAGCATTTACATCATTTAATTTTTTTTTAATGTTTATTTATTTTTGAGACAGAGAAAGAGCATGAACGGAGGAGGGTTAGAGAAAGGGAGACACAGAATCCAAAGCAGGCTCCAGGCTCTGAGCTGTCAGCACAGGGGCTCGAACTCACGGACTATGAGATCATGACCTGAGCCAAAGTCAGATGCTTAACCGACTGAGCCACCCAGGCACCCTGCGTTTACATCATTTTATTATTAAATTCTTTGAAATATTAAATTGGAAGTTACATTTTAAAATTCTTATTTAGTTTGAAAAGCTGTTGATTATGGTCATTAGGGCTGTTCAAATACATTGTGGTTCTCCTTCTTCTAGGCAAATGATTTCAATTTTCTACTACTTGAAAACAGCCATGATTCCTAGATTTGCTTCCATCAATTGAATCAGACATAGTGTCCTATGTCAACTGAAGGTGGGAGGGATTATTGATGGTGTCAGATTTCAGCATTTCCTTTTCTTTCCTTGATGAAGAAAATTCTGTATGTGTGGAGATTAAACCTTTGTTATCCTTAGTCCTTGAAAATCCATTATAAATGAGACCCTCTGGCCAACCCCCATTGGACTGATCATGAGCAAGAAATATAACCCTTGAAATATGGAGCCACATGTTGTGCTTTTTGTTATGGAACCATATCCTTGGCCATTTATAATACAAAAGAAGAAATTATATTTATATGTATATAAATATATATATATACACACATACATACACACATATACATAAAACTTGAAACATAATTATATATCATGTATATATATTTATATTATTATATTAATAAAACTTGAGACATAATTATGTATATATATTTGTATTATTATATATTTTATTTATATATATAATTATGTTTCAAGTTTTCATTTTATGTTATTTATTTATTCAAGTTTTCTTTAAATTCTAGTTAGTTAACATGTAGTGTAATATTGGTTTTAGGAGTAGAATTTAGTGATTCATCAGTTACATAAAATACCCAATGCTCATCACTATAATTGCCCTCCTTAATACCCATCACCCATTTAGTTCAATATTTTTTTATATTGAATTAGAAACATCATAAATAAATCAAAATTTCTTTCTTATGGTTTAGATGTATTCGTAAAATCTTTCTAGATGAAGTTCTGATTAAAATTCTCTTCATATTTTCTAGTAATTGCTTTTATAAATAGTAAACAAAAAATGAAAAGGAAGGAATTTTAAAGAAATCTTTCCTCAGGTGGATCTGATAGCTTATGCCAAAATATCCCGGTACAATCTAATCTTCATAGTACAAAGGTGATGCTCAAACAATGCTTTTTGTTGTTTTGTGTATGTTTTTAAAACAAAACTTTGTAGAAAGCTTTAATATTTGTTAAACAATCACTGTTACTAAGCACAATTTTTCATCCTGGAGAATTGGAAACATTTTTGTTTTTTATTAAATAACTTTTAAAATCTAAAGCTTTCACAGTGCAAATTAAACTTTCATTATGGTCACATTTTCATTACACAAAAGCATCAAACATATTCTAAATTAGCTCTAAGTCCTGCAGGGTGGTTCACAAAAAATGTATGCTTTCAGTAAAATACAAATGAGAGTTGCTGCCTATTATGTGTTGATTTAGTAAGGGACATTAACTGGCACAAGAAAGTTTTGGAAGTCTTTCAGTGAAGAAATACATTTTGTGTTGTTTACTGTGGCTTTTCCCAAATATATTTGATCACAGTATCCTCCTTTCCCAGCACAGATTTTTTTGGGTTGTTGCTGTTGTTGTAGTTTGTTTGTTCATTTGTTTGTTGTTGTATCCTATGTCTAGAGGTAGATTTATTGTACTTAGGAGCAGTTGTGTTTCTTGAATTTGAATAGGCAAGAATTTTATCAATTCTGGCATATCCACCATCATTACCCATACTAAAATTACCTTGCTCCATTTTTTTTTCTAATTCACTTATTAAGGCTGCTCATTCTACTTTCCATGCCTCTTGACCTCTCATTTAGAGTTTTCATTTTTTATTCCTCTGTTTCTTTCATATTTTTAAAATTTAATTATTATTTCAAGTTGTCCTAAACTTTGGCTTTACCTGTTCATTAATGTTTTAAATAGGCCTTTTTAATTTTTCTCTAATACTTAAACATTTGTTATGTTTGTTTTAATTCATTATTTTACAACTTTATTTACAAAACATTTTGTATTGTCTTGATGATTATGGTTCTGTTATTAGTCGTGGGAATTCTAATTCTCTTCTTTCTTGCCATCGAATGTTATTTATGATAGAAGTTTTTGTGTGTGTGTGTGTGTAGGTGTTGTGCAATTTTGGATAAAGTATGTATCTTCAGTGGTACAGTTTTCTCCTGTGTAAATTTCATTTAGTCTCAGTTCTGGTAATACACCTTCAAATCATCCAACAGATGGATGGCAAAGCATAAATGTCATGGAATACCACTTAGAATAAAAGGGAGCAAATAGTCTATACATGGAATAACTTGGATGAATCTCCAAGGAATCATGCTATATGACAAAGCCAATTCCAAAAGATGGCCAACTGTAGAATTTCATCTAAACATTTAGAAATGACAAAATTTTAGAAATTAAGAAGAGATTAGTGCTTGCCAGATATAACAGTTGGAAGTGGAGTCGATGGGCGAGGTGAAGGTAGAATGGCAGGATGGATATTAGTACTGTTATATAAAGGCGACAGAAAAGACTGTTTTGATGGTTACTTACTGGTCAGGATTTTGACTATGGTGATGCATACAAGAACCTACCCTTGTGACAAAATTTTATAAAACAAAATATACAAACACAAGTATAAGCAAGTAAAACTGGAACATATTGAATAAATAAGGCACTGCACAATCTAGTCAGATGAGCTTGGAAGGCAATTCCATGTGGTTTAGTTCACAAGAACAGAATATACTCAGAATCAGGGCCCTTACCTGTTCCTCAGACTTCCTCAAAACCAATTTCTGGTTTTGATCTTTCTATCTTTCTGAACTCTTGGTCAAACTGTTAACCTTGAATGAGCATAGATCTACATCTCAGGCCATTTCTCCTCCCACCCAGGAGGAAAATAAGATACAGTACCTGGTGTATGCCAAGCAGGAGTATTTCTTTTTAGTATAATTCTTAACAGACACAATTTGAAAGAATGCAAAACAGGGCAGTATACTTTTTGCTAATGCCACCATGAATTCCTCTTTCTATCAAAAGTGCTATTACCCCATAAGGCCATGGATACAAGTTAGGAAAAGATGGGAAGAAAACAGAAAATGGTGTAATAGCATCCATTTATCAGGTTATGTCTTTTCACTTGATATTAACCAGATTTTATAATATACTGTTGGGATAGGCAGTGCTATGCATATAGTCTTTTAGCCCTTTGGCCACATAAGAATAAGGGCCTTGGACTTTGAGCACTTCCTTACCACCACAGAGAGTCTTCATTGCCTAGGATGAGCTTATGAAGACTTATGTGGAAATACTTATTCCTGTTTTGGGTTCAGTACATACTCCTTCATTTTACTCAAGTGTGTAAAACAAAGTTGGCCCCTTGCCAACCCTTCTGTTGTATCTGTACTCCATAGGAAGAAGATGGGATTCTTTATTCTGTGGCACAAAATGGGTGTGTGCAAGCCCTGTATCAGGAGGGACCCCCTGGCTATAGGGGACCTATACCTTCTCCTGGAGTTGATTCTGCTCTGTCTCTTCTCTGTGTGAGTAAAGTGTTGTTCCATCTAGCACTTGACTGTGCTATGCTTTCTTTGGTGAATCAGATACCAAGAAGCAGTGGGAAGAAGTATTTGGGTTTCTACTCTCAGTGATAGGCAGCCGATAGGCAACAGAGGCCATTTTCCTGACATATACCATTTCCATTTAATAATAGATTACTGATGCTTATGTGAACCTTATGGTTTAGTGGATCATATTATACCTGATATATGACAAACTTCTCAGATTGGGTAGTCACTGACACATCGTTGGTATCTCTGCTCCCACAATGCCTTCTCAGTGATGCCTTTCCTGGCCACCTACTTAAAATAGCAATACCCACCCACTTCCATAATTCATACCCCTTTGTTTTCTTTTTTCCCACAGCATTTATTACTTCTAATATTATATATTTTACCTGTTAATTTATTTTCATTGTCCATGTCCCTCATTACCTTTACTAGGGAGCTTACAGGTTTTTTTTTGTTGTTTGTTTGTTATGTTTTTGTTTTTGGATTTCTTTCCTTGCTTATTTTGCCATTGATGTATCCTAGGGAAATATCCTGTACTAGTTGTTCAGTAAATATTCTCTTAGTAAATGGTTCGCTTTCCTTTCTAATCTTACTTCTAATATTGACTATCTGAGTTTCCCCTCTTCATATGCCATAGAAAGAATAGTAATTATCTGTATGTAATTATTACATCATGTAACTTATCTGACTTAATTTGAATATAATATTAGACATAATTTGGGAAAGGTCTGTTATGTTTGATAAAATCTTTTTAAAAGATTCCTTTGTTGGGACAACTGGGTAGCTCAGTCGGTTAATTGTCTGACATCAGCTCAGGTCATGATCTTGCAGTTCACGAATTTGAGCCCTGCATAGGGCTCTGTGCTGACAGCTCAGAAATTGCATTCTGCTTCAGATTCTGTGTCTTCCTCTCTCTCTGCCCCTCCCTTGCTCACTCTCTATCACTCTCTGTCTCTCAAAAATAAATATACATAAAAAAAATTGCTTTGTTGACTCTCTATAAGATATCTAAAATGGAAGAGATTGTGCTGGTAATTTAAATATAGTAACATAAGAGAAAAAAGAAACTTTGTGCAATTGAACCTTATGGGATATATTTAGTTCCAACATAATATGAACACATGCACCAAATATAAATGAAATGTAACAAAATCTGATCAGTAAATAAGGATGGCTAAAGATGGGAGTGCTCTCATTTTTCTAGGTTCTCATACTGAAAACCGCTTTGAACAATCATAAAAAAATTTCTTCAGATCTAAATAGTCTTTAAAACCTCAGTTTTAGAATATTCTCTAAAATTCATTTTCTATGTGCATATTGAAGAGGTTATACCTAAACATGCTTGCATCTCAGAGCTGTTCTTTAATCTGTCATTCTCTCAGTTTTATTTTACACCATTATTATGATGCAGATATAGTTTTAATAATTACAAGAAGAGTATCTCAGATGAGAGAACAATACTAGAAGCTACTTAAGAGTAAAGCATGTATTATATTTGTCCTAGGTCCTCTTACCTAAGGCTTTTCATGTTTGCCCATAACAGGGAAACATGTGTTCCAGATGTTACAAAAACTAGTATATTTAAATTACCTCTATCTCTTTTGATTTAGATTATTTCTTATTGTGGAGACTCAACAGAGAAATATTTTTTATTTTTTTTTTAATTTATACTCTTTGAAAGAGAGAAAGAAAGTGTGTGTGAGCAGCTGAGGGGCAGACAGAGACAGAGAGAGAGAATCCCAAGCAGACTCCACCCTGTCAGTGCAGAGCCCAACACAGGACTGAATCCCACAAACCGTGAGATCATGACCAGAGCTGAGATCAAGAGTCGGATGCTTAATTGACTTGGCCACCCAGGCACCCCAAAGCAATCTTTATAAAGTTTGTATCGAACAAAGTAACAGACATTTCCCAAACTGTTGTTAATGTTATATTCAAATTTGAATTCAGATAACTTACAACAGGGAATGATTACATGCAAAGTATAACAAGCAGAAATCACTAGAAAAACATGTAAAAGAGGAAGAGTCATGGTGATTGTGCTGGTGAGGGCAAAAGAAAGTGAGGAAGTGTCAAGAGTGATAAATAGATAATTATCTCAAATATCTAGTCTACAATTACAAAAACTAAATCCTTTTATCCCTATTGATTTTCACATTCTGAACTTCACCTTACTATAATTCAGATTTTGCTCATTAATTTTGTCACTGGTTATTTTAATTGGGCAAAGTCTGCGAGGCAAATTGTATTATTGAAGCAAAAAATCCATCCTATAAGGTGACTCTGGCTTAGTGGCTTGTGCTATTCCCAAATGAAATTTGTTTTTCGAGAGGTAGCAACACTTGGAACTCTTGGTTCATATACATTAAAAAACCAAACAAAACCAAACATTGCCGTATTTAAATCAATAAAATAACTTGTTTTTTACAGAATATTTCATTTAATTCACCTTTGTATTTCTTCAAGACTTTGCATATCTGACAGCAACTCACAACATGATGACTAGTTAAAGTAGAAATAATGGATACATTCTTAATTTATTTTTATTTTTTTATTTTTTTGGATGTATTTTTTAAAGGCAGAAGAAGAGCCAGTGTTGGAAGTTCCACTCCTCAGCCTTTATTACAATGGTATACTTCATTTTTTTTCACTTTCTCTCAAGAAAAGCAAATCAAAGTTTGTCTACTTTTCTACACATATTGCTAAGATTTAAGATCCCTGTGTGTATCACACAACTGTAAAATGCTTTGCAGAGAAAGGATAAACCATTAACCCCCAAAGGAGTTCAGAATATATTACAAAAGACTGTCATTTAAAATTGAGTTATAAATTTAGAATTGAATTAAAAAATGCTCAGAATTAAGCCTGGGGAACATCTAGTTTTATTTACTTGTTCTATGCGTGAGAAAGTTGGAGGATAGAATTGTTCCTCAGGCAAAGACACCTACCCAGATACTAATCTAGAACATTAAGTGGGAAGTATGCTTATCAAGTGTGCTTATCAAGTTGGGAAGAACATTGCTGATAGAGAAAACAAGACAAACTAGAGAAAGGCTGGAATAAATTGAGAATTATGAATAAATGTAAAAGGTGAATGTATTTTTAATATAATGTATTGTCGTTAGCTAACATATAGTGTATACAGTATGTTTTCATTAATTGAAAGCTAGAGAACAGCTTAAATTATCAAAAGAGTGAGAAGAGGGCTGGAGGATGTATTTATTTATATGCTTTGTAAATTAAAGGTAAGAAATATTCAAAGAGAAGCAAATACTGTACAATGAATATTGGGTCATGTATATTCTTGAAGCAAGGTTCACAACAACATTGGGTGCAGTGATTCTATTTTTTTTTTAAGATTTATAATTTTCACAATGGTATTGGCTTTTATATCACCAAAATATAGCTATAGTCACAACAATGAAACTTTATGAATCTGATACTATATTTTATCATATCAAACCAAAGAGAATCTTTGATTTTGGTACTCAGTAAATTTTACCCCAATTTATCAGCTTGTCTTAATTTACTAAACTTAACTTATTAGACTTCAGGGCAATTAAAGAAGATTTCAGAATTCCCTCGGAGAATTCTTTTAAGCACACATTTAAGAGGAATCTTTTTTTAAAATTTTTTTTGCATTTATTTATTTTTGATAGAGAGAGTGGGGGGAGGGGCAGAGAGAAAGGTTGAGACACAGAATCCAAAGCAGGCTCCAGGCTCTGAGCTGTCAACACAAAGACCAACGTGGGACTCAAATTCACAAACCATGAGATCATGACCTGAATCGAAGTCTTACCCTTAACCGACTAAGCCACCCAGGTGCCCCAAGAGGAATCTTTTATTTAAGAATATGCATGGTATTTTTGGTGCTTTCTATTAAGAAAAAATCTTCTGTCATGATTTTAAAAAGTAGTATTTTAAAGACGAATCAAAATTATCCATATTGTAGTAATGTGTTCTAGATTTTAACTTCTTACTAAATATTAACATTGGGTTAAGTCCCAATTTTTGGAAAACAGACTATAACTGAATGAATGATGAAAATAAGTGGTAGAAAAAAATTAAGCCCTTTTACTTCTTTAGAAAATAAACAAATAAAATATTTCTAAAACCTAATTTTATTAAAATTTCTGATAATATAAATGAATATATAAAATAATTCCTAGTTTATTTATGGGAGATTTTAAAGTATATTTAAAGCAGTATCAAGTTCTACATAAAACGTCAAAAAATATTCAGACAGTCACACTGAAAGTAATTTTTATATTAATATTAAAAATGTATTATAACTCTAAGTAATCAAACACAAATCTATTCTCTTGCAAATATACTTAATTTTTACTATGGCACCATAATAGCATAGCTTCTTTACTTATCTGTGTAAATGTATATTATTTCTTTAATATGGTTTTGAATTTAGAATGTAGTATATACATGGAAACATAAAAACACAAACATTCCTACACCTCTTACTCATTTCCCAAACTCATGGCCTATTGATTTAATTTTCACATTGTTTTTTTTATTAATGATATGTGGAAGAATTTTCCAACTTTTTTTCAAGATTTGCCCATATTCATGTTTTAGTTTTCAATTCAACTAAATCTATAAAAAAATAAAGTCACAAATAGAAGAAGATTCAATGATTATTTACATTATCCACAACTCAATTAGTAAATAAATTGAATTAATAAAATAGTGAGAATTTTTATGTGCCAAAACAAAACAGATTTATTATTACACATATGTAAGAAACATTGACAGGTGTGTAAATGTGTACTCAAAATGTTTGTTAATTGAAAGTAAATGAGTGTATGTGTAATTTTAAATCATTATTTTATTCATAGTTTTGATGTCATCCAAGCTTTTTTTTCCTGGCACAATGCCTAATTTAAGTAAAAATGCCCATATTCATTTTAGATATCTTTCACCTTTAGTAGAAAACTTACATAAAATTAAAACTAAGTAGAAAATGCTATTAAGACCCAACATTATTAAAAGTGCTAATAGCAACAATATAAATAGTATTTTACATTTGGAAAAGAGTACCTAGCTTAGATCACTTATTTGTAATTTGCACTGAGTTGGTGAAGATTTAGATTGCCTTAATTACTCAATAAATCACTGCCCCTCTGAGTAATGATACACTCCTCTGAACAGCAGTAGCATCTTTAGGTAACACTGAGAAAGATTAAACTAAAAACTGAACCCTGCATAATTATCTTTAAAACAAGTGTTAATAAAATCCAAAATTCACTAGCTACTTAAACAGGTCAGATTCTAAAGTTAGAAGACAAATATGGGGCAAGTTGTTATTTTCTATCAGGTAAATGATAGGCTGTTGTGAGCCTGAGGAAACTTCAAAATTGGAGAAATGGAATGCTCTCATTAATTAGATTTTTGAGGCAATTAAATTTTACCCGGAGAAAAGTATTTATTTTATTCATTTTTCTAAAATGCAGAAACTTGCAGTATTTGTCTGAGTCCATACATTTGCTCGAGATATTTTTTTCTTTTCTCTTTTACTTTAAAAAATATTTATTTATTTATTTATTTATTTATTTATTTATTTATTTATTTATTTATTTATTTATTTATTTATTTAGAGGAAGGGGCAGAGGGAGAGGGAGACAGAGAATCCTAAGCAGGCCCTACAGTGTCAGTGCAGAGCCCTACACAGTCTACAAACTGTGAGATCATGACCTGAGCCGAAATCCAGAAGCCAAGGCTGAACTGTTTGAGCCACCCAAGTGCCTCGTTCTTTCTTTCTTTCTTTCTTTCTTTTCTTTCTTTCTTTCTTTCTTTCTTTCTTTCTCTTTCTTTCTTTTTCTTTCTTTCTTTTTTTCTTTCTTTCTTTCTTTCTTTCTTTCTTTCTTTCTTTCTTTCTTTCTTTCTTTCTTTCTTTGTATTAGGGGCTTTATATTCTGTCAATGACTTGAATTCTAGACGTAGATGTATCAGGGACAATATATGTTTATGTGGATATCCTAGGAGGCTTACTCTTTTCTGGTGAAATCTCCAAGAGCAGCCGATCACTTAGCAAAGTCTAGTCTGTGTGGGCTTATCTTTCTGTGCAGGAGTGTCATTCTTCTCTCTCAAAATTTTGCTCAAGGATACATTTTATTATGTATATACTTATTTTTAAACAATGAATCATTATTAAAGATCTTAGTGAATGTTTAAAAACTTAGTCCATCAACTTAAAGTTATGTTTTATGTAGTAGGGATGAATAGTACCTAGATATTCAATAAATATGACTTTATTTTCTTTAAATTGACCTCATTTTGAATGGGCTCATGATCCTACCAGACTGGAAGAAAATATTGCCTTGGTTGTTTGTGAGACCTTCATTAGGTATGGAGGCGTTATGCTATTTTTCTTGTCTACTGTGGACATAAGAATTTGTGTCAACACTGGTAAACCCAAATTGCTATGTCCCAGTTTCTTTGTAAGCACCATGCACTGATTCCATTTGGGTATTTTGACTGCTCTCCACTGTGCCATTCAGGACCTTTGAAACCTGTGTTTCCCTTGCTTCTGGGATCTCAGTGCATGCTCTTTTCCCCAGCCAGGGGATTGGGCTCCTCTCCATGAATTAGGTAATTCTCTCCCTCTTGATGTTTCCTTCAAAGGTCTTTCTCTGTCTTTATGGCTTCTCAGAAGCACTTTGTAAAAATTATTTGTAAAAATTCTTTAGACTTATGGAAATAGCTAAGACAAGGTGGTTTGGTTGGCAACTTTGCTTTCCTGCTGGTCACAAATCTATCTATAGATAAGGAAGCCTAGACATTGACTCTTGAATGGGAGCATAAAAAACGAACAGTGCATAGAGAATAAAAAGAATCTCTCATGCTCAAAGTATGAGCATACTGCCATTTAATTGTGCATAAGAAATAAAGCTTTTTAAATTATTATCTGTAATATATATTTTTTTCCTTCTCAAGCCCCACACCTGACTTTAACCTTTATATTCACCTGATATGTAAGAGAAAACCAAACAACTATGAATATAAACTACCATTGTTTCTTTAAGTTAAATAAATATCTTTCTGGAAAATGTGCAATACTCAACTTCTATGAGTCTCTGTTCCTTTCAAGATGGTGTTAGATCTCAGATGCATGTGACGTTCTGGATAATTGCTGTGGAGAGCCTCATCTGCTTTTGATACTGGGAAGAGACCTGTATTCTCTGGCTTTCAGAGAGATTGTTTGGTACCTGTTGCTTATGTCTAAGGTCCTGATCATTTTCCTCATTTATAATACCCACAGATAACACCCCATCTTGGTCCTAACCCTAGCCCTTCTCAGCACCTACTGGTTCCAAAGCACACAGGAACTTCTGCATCCATATATGCTGTATTTAGACTAGAGAGAGTTAGAAGAGCTTCCACAGGCTCATCTCCATGGCAAATTCCCAATAGCCCACAGATGCTATTGTCTACATGATGTGGAGATTGGTTTTCCTGTGTCTTTTTTTTTTTTTCCTAGAGTAGTGTTTCTTAACACTAACTGAACATTCAAACATGGTTGGTAACTCTTTAAAAAATATGGGCACGCAGTCTTCATTACCAGATATTGAATTTATAGGTCTGTAGTAGGGCCTTGGTATTGATAAAGTCTTGGGCTTGCCATTACCCCTTTCTCTATGGAAAAGGTTTCTGTATGTCATATGTGATGTCTTTCCTATTGTGAGTCAGTATTAATGGTGTCAGGGATATCTCCCTTCAAAATTATGGGACAAAATCTATGATTTAGCCTATAACAATTGGCTTTTAATGTATTAATGGGATATAATGAAACATAAAACTCTGTAACTTTTTTTGGCAAAGTGTATTTCAAGATCATTGCTTTGGTATACATGTAAACAAGAAGCAAAATCAAAATGAAAACTACCCTTGAAACTTAAATCTAGCCATGGATGCTTTGTTCCAGCCAGCACTGGCCCTCTTTCTTCTCCCTGGACTGAGAGAATTATAATAGGTCTTAGACTGTCAGGAACATAATTAGTGGGAGAAATGAAAATTCATTAAGGTAGTACACTTTAAATGTTAATTCTGGCTACATTATCTGTTCACTGATATATTCAATAACAGCCATCACATGTATTCACATATTCTAGTAATTAGGACTTTGAGCTCTGCCCTTACACAAAACTAGTTTGAATTCTAGCTCAACCATTCACTGGTTAATTGCTTCAGAGTAGCTCTTTAATTTCTTTGTGCCTCCTTTCCTTATCTTCTGGGAAATAACACCTCACATTTTCTGCTGCACCATTCTACTATTTTCAGCACATGTGCTTTGTAAAGGAATGTCCTCATTATCTTCTCAAAGAATGAATGACACTACAGTATAATGGTTACTTTGTAGACTTTAGAGCCAGACAAATTTCTGATCAGATTCCAGCTCTTCCACTTGACATCTGTGTGAATGTTGCCGGTAAATTAGCCACTCTATGCCTCAATTTTCTCACCAATATAATGTGAATAGTAATAGTGCATTATATATTATGGTTATTGTGGAAATCTATAAATTAATCTAGCCCAAGTCATCAGAATTTGAAAGTAAGTACTATAAATGGTCATTGCTACTATTATGATTGTGATCTTTCTTATTACTTTTCACACCGTTTTTTGTTACAACTAGTGCAAGTCAGCCGGCACGTGCCAAACTGATTGTGTCAGAAATGAGTGCCTTTCAACTTAGACAGTGAGAATCAAGCCAAAATATTGATCGGATGGATGACTTCAACATGTTGAGGGAGAAGAAATTTCTCTTTCCTCTAGATTTTGAGTTAGTAGTGTCCAGTTGGACTTACATAGCCATCCTGTGATCATGAGGGGTTAAATAATGACAATTAATGAAAAAGGGGAGATTCAAAGTGAGAGGCTAGAACTATAAATTTTGTTTATAGGTTTTAAGCCCGTTAAGACAACTCTGTTCCAGAAAATTTTATTTGTGTAAGCCAATAAATGTCTTATTTGCTTAAACAAATTTGAATCAGGTTTTCTGTTTCATTGTAACCAAAGAGACTTAAGATTTACAAAGCCTGTCCTATAACCATCTTGTGAAGCTTATGAGATAGTTTTCATAGTGTCCAGGATAGACTCTGCCATTTAATAATTCTGAGTACTTTTTAGCTGTTATTAATAGCAAAATTATTTAATGTTAGCAAAAGGTTTGATGAATACCTGACACCAGATGGCATTTTAAATTATGAAAATAAATTTCTTGCTCTACATTGTTTTTATTCTGAGTCTGCCCTGCTTTGTTTACTCTTAAGCTTTTATTTTTTTTTACACAGAAATTACTCAAACATAAATACATTTCTTACCAGCTATACTTTTTCAAGTAATTGAAAATATCTTCTTTAAGCTCTCCAAGAATAATCTAATCATTGTTTTCTCAATATAAATGATTGATTTTATGGGCTTGCTACAAAAGCATGAGAAGCTTATTCTTTTCAAAAACCCTTTCTAAGTCACAGTTACTTTGTGTGCATTGATTTATGATTTCCTTCACAAGGTAACAAAGCATTTTCTACATAATGCTGTCTTGCACTAACATCTGTACTACAGTAACTCTTTCACTGGATGGATCTTTTGATTTTTCATTCTTGCTTTGAAAACTACATATATGAAGCAAAATACTGTTTTCTTCTGACTCCCACTGTCTATGTGAAATGTCATATAATGTAATTCTGTTGGTTCTGAATACGAGTGCTTTGGGTCTTAAGCGATAGTAAACAACTCTAGCCTACTTTAGGGAAACAAAAGGATTTTATTGAAAGGATTCATGGCAATTCATAAACCAAAAAGAGAACAAAACAACCAGCTTTTGCAAAGGACAGGACCCAGGAAAGTTGGCAGGAAAAGGAGGGAAATCTGTCCGTGACCCTGCAATTGGTGTGCTTCATCTCCTCCCATTTTCCCTCCTGTGTCAGTGGCTGGGATTCAAATTCCTGGGAGACAAGGTCTGAGTGTCCTGTAGTGAAAAAGAACACTTCCAAAAGATGATTCAGGACATGTTTACACAACATAAATAAACAAGAATAAAATAAAAGTAGGTAAGAGCTGCAGGGTAATCAAACCCAAGGTACCCATTCTAACACGTAACCCAAATATTTTAGCTGGATATTCAAGTCACTCTCCTTCATAACCCCAGTTTCTCTTTTAAGCCTTATCTCCTTTATCTATCCATGAAATATTCCCTAGCCAAACTGCAGACCTTTCTTTATTCCAAACACAGCCCCCCACCTTCCTAACTTCAGTGGCTTTTATAGAATTTTCCTGTCTATTTAATGAGCTACTTGAACCCCTGAAATTCTTCCTAGCAAGTTCTACTTCTAATTCTTTCTTCTTCAAAATTCTTTCTCCATCCTTACTAAAACATAAACTCCTTGAGGACAGGATCCATGTCCACATGAAATTTTTCATAGCAAGTAATGCCGTGGCCTAGAACAAATATAGTATTGAATGAATAGTACATTTTTGCCAAATCCTGGCAAATCCTCCTTTATGACCCCTCCTACATCTGTCTCCTCTGATTTCTCTGTCCTATGTTATCAGGTCAGGCTCTGTTATTATTTCTGTTAATGAATGATTTCATCTTGGTCTCCATGCTCATAAATTCTCTCCATTCCAGCCTATACTAAACACACCAATACTTGTAATTTTTTTTTGTCTTACTCTTGCTTATTGATTGTGGAATTGATTTTAATAACACAAATTTCTAAAGTCCCCTGCTCTAATTACAACCTGAATTTCTGGTCCTTTTACCTATTGATGAATTTATTTATTTTTATTAATTTATTTATTTAAGTTTATTTATTTATTTTGAGAGAACATGAGTGTGCGTGTGTGCAAGTGGGGGAGGGGCAGAAAGAGAGGGAGAAAGAATCCCAAGCACTTTTAGTGCAGAGCCCGACGTGGGTCTCAAACTCAGGGACTGTGAGATCATGACTTTAGCTGAAATCAAGAGTTGGATGCCTAACTGACTGAGCCACCTACCCATTACTAATTTAAGAAAGTATTCATTTATACATTATTTTACTCATTACTTAACCTATTTTATTTTATGAAGTTTACATTCCCCATAGTAGAACTACTTTTTCTCTCCTATTATAAATCATGTTCACCTACATTTCCAACCATATTTTGTTTCCTGTATCTGGAATAGCTTTTGAATTGGCATGTTCAAATCATACCCATGTATTTCAAGGTCTTCCATGAAATTATAACTTATTCATTTTTATTTTATTTTTTTTTTTATTTAAAAAAAAGTTTTTTAACGTTTATTTATTTTTGAGACAGAGAGAGACAGAGCATGAATGGGGGAGGGGCAGAGAGAGAGGGAGACACAGAATCGGAAGCGGGCTCCAGGCTCTGAGCCATCAGCCCAGAGCCCGACGTGGGGCTTGAACTCACGGACAGTGAGATCGTGACCTGAGCTGAAGTCGGGTGCTCAACTGACTGAGCCACCCAGGCGCCCCTAATTCATTTTTAAAGTCAGAGTCAAGGCATCACTACAAACTAACATTTAAAGATGCAAGAATGTATAACTTCCCAGTTTAGGTCTGAAGTTTAAGGTGAACTTACTGCTTATGAAAAGAGAAATGACTTAATTCAATGAAATGCACAAATATTTATAACTTCTCTGTGCATAGCATTATAGACAATTTTTTTTTTATTTTTTAATGTTTATTTATTTTTGAGAAAGAGAGATACAGAGCATGAATGGGGGAGGGGCAGAGAGAGAGGGAGACACAGAATCTGAAGCAGGCTCCAGGCTCTGAGCTGTCAGCATGGAACCTGATGCAGGGCTCCAGCTCATGAACCATGAGATCATGACCTGAGCAGAAGTTGGACGCTTAACCAACTGAGCCACCCAAGTGTCCCTATAAACAATATCGTTTTTTAATATTCAGAGAAAATTTCCCTTTAAAATATGCTCTGACTAATTAGGGAGATCAGACAAAGAACAAGCTCAGCAGTATGTGACTAATCCAGAGGACTATTTCTTAGAAATTCAGTATATAAGTATATAAGTAATCCAGAGTATATAAGTATATAAATAATCAGAGTAATTATATAAGTATATAAATACCAGAGTAATTCAGTATATAAGTAATCCAGAGGACTATTTCTTAGAAATTCAGAGATTGGAGAGGACAATAGAACTCAAACCAAAGGAAAATGTCTTCAGAGGGGCACCAGACCAACACATGGTTTCAGCCATTGTGGTCTGCATCTGATCCAGATTTCTTTTAAGGATAATAAGTAGTGTTTCACAAAAGAATAAACAGGATTGGAGGTAAAAGGAAACCTAGTATATTCTTTGAGAAATGAAGCCCTCACCAATTGGGACATTTATTACAATCACATCAACATATTTAGTTCCTTAGCATCTTTGCCTTGTTCTTCCTTTTTTTTAAAAAAAAAAAAAAAACAAATAAATGTTTAATATCAAAGTCCAATTCTTAAGTACTTCTTTCATTAGAAGCCATTCCTAACTCTATAGTATATTCCCTACAAATGTAGTTACTCCCTTATCTGTGGTCTCATAGCACTTTGTACATAAATGTTCATAGTATTTACCACATTCAATTTAGTCAGCTGTTTGACTGCCAGCCTTCACCTGCTGCTTTTCTGAATTTGTGGAATGCAAGATAATATTCTATTCATTTTTGTTCCCCGTAACATGTAGCATTTGACTGTCACATAGCAGGTGTGAAAGTTGAGTGGTTATAAATCTTAAATGGCTCTAGGGTGGAATTACAGTGCTGCAGACAGAGCAAGCAGAGGAACAAAGTTGTTTGACATGTTGGAGATCTTTGCGTAAATGCTTTGAGAAGGCTGAAAAAAATAAGCATTTAAGTTGCATTCTTGTTCTTTACTTAAGGGTTTGTACTACTCAATCATTTTGTAATGTACATTACAAGAGAAAAGAGACAAGAGAAATGTGGAGTACTTCAAATATTGTAAGCATTTTTCAGTGCCATATTATATCATGGTTATATAAAATTAAATTATAATTTTCTTGCATTAGTATATGACTTTAGGTTTGAAAAACTAGCATGATAATATTTTTTGTTAATATTGTGATAGTTAAATTATGTTTTATTTCATGTTACCTCTGGCACTTTTTATTGAATATCAGATTTTATTTCCACTAAAGCATAAAAATACATCTTAATGGATTTTTTCATTTAATATTCCGTATTCCATAAAACTGTGTTTGTGTGACTCATCTAACATACACCTAATTTTTATGACATCTACACAAATCTTCATGGAATTTGATTTTTTCCTCAAGATTAGCAATCAGTTCTTAAAAGTATTTATCTAATTTTCACCTATGAATTTTCCAAACACTTGTTGCATATACTTTAAATGTTATGCCAATCAGCTCGGGCTGTTATAACAGTTAAAATACCCACAGACTGGGTGGCTTAAACAATAAATGTTTGTTTCTCACAATTCTAAAATCTGGGACGTCCAGGATCAAGGTGCTGGTAGATCCAGTGTCTAGTGAGGGCCCTCTTCTGGTTTGCAGAAGGACATCTCATTGTGTCCTCACCTGGCAGTAAAAGAGACAGGAAGCAAGTTCTTTTCTGCCTCTTGTTACAAGGGCACTAATTCCATCATGAGGGCTCCTACCTTATGACTTAATTATCTCCCAAAGGTTCCATCTCTAAATATCATCACATTAAGGATAGGGTTTCAACATATGAATTTTAGGGAGATACAGTTTATAATAATTGTATTAATATTTTCCATAGATTTGACTTTTTGAAATACTGCAATGTTTCTCCTTCAATTTAGTAGTTATTTAGTAATAGAGAAAATACACAAAAATAAGGAATAGCTATTTGAGTATCAGAGCAAAGGAATATTGCTGTTCATTATCTTGTAATCAATATACTGCATTTATTTTTCCAGCAAATAGAGACAGACATTTATGATAGCTTAGTTTTCTCATATTTGAATGATAAATAGTGCATGAAATAGCTGTATAATTTAGCCACTGTATTCATAAAGTTATTCTTGGCAGCTAATTCTGCTTTCTATGTAAAGAAGAAAGGTATAAAGATGAATTATTTTAGCAGTTAACAAACATCCATTCTTCCAAATTTGTATCATGCATTGAGTAGAAGACCCAGATCTGTCTAATTCTAAGAGCTTAATAACTGTTTTCTCATATCCACCTAAGGCTCCCTATAATCATTTATTTCTCTCAACAAAGCTGCATGAGTTTCTTTTCAAAACACAAATTTTGTATTTCTCTTTCTTTAGTTCTTGCACTTTAAGTGTATGGGCACAGACACTGCCTCCCAATGTCTTTCCTTTTGTCTAAGGTTAAAATCTATGTGATAAAATCGGTCTCTACTTCCCCATGCAGTATGCTGCAGGGGCACTCTCTGCTCTGACTAGACTAGTCTCCTGTGAGTTTCTTTTAGCCACTGAGACATTCATTCATTCACTCATTTTACTCATTCACTTATGTAGTGAAGGTTTTTGCTCCTATTGTTGCCTCTCTCATACATACTGCCATGCTTGCAAATTCTCTTACATTTAGAAGTATGTGATAAGTTTTCAACTTACTGGTTAGACTGAACTCACGATATTGTGCATGGCCTCTCTTCTGCTTGACAATTTTGTATTCTCTGTGCTGAGCCCAGTTATCAATCCACAGAAAACACTTAAAATATGTTTTCAAGAATAACGAATGGGAAGATGGTGATGAAGTAGTAGGACACTAGGTTTATCTCACCCTATGAGCACAACTAGATAAATATCAAATCATCCTCAATACCCCCAGAAATTGACCTACAGACTAGCAGAAAAAAACTCCACAACTGAGGGAAGAGAAGAGGTCACATTGAAGATGGTAGAAAGTTCAGAGACATGGTTTAGAGAACAAATGGGTTGTGGGTATTGTGGAGGGGAGGGAGCTGTGGTTGCAGAGAAGAGTGAGAGAGAGGAACACACAGAAAGATGCACAAAGAGAACATTTTCTCAAAGCCATTGGCTTGGAAAATGAGGGGGGCTGAATTTTATGAGCTCTTGCAACCAGTGGGACTTAAAGCCTGCAAGTTGAAAGGCCAGCAGGCTTGGCTGGGATAGAGTCTGGAGGGCACTACATTGCTCCTGGAGGGAAGGCAGGCCAAAAACCTGGGAGCAGAGAGCATGGAAACAGTGATCTGAAGAGTGCATGGGGCACAGTGGGGAGATTATTCACTCTTCTCAGAATACTTCCCTATGTGGAAGCATTCACAGAGATGCCTCTCTGAAAACAGAGGAGCTGTCAGGTGCCATTTTTCTCCCTGCCTTTCAGCATCAACACAGAACCAGCAAAAAGCAGCACAATGCTGACATTGGCTGCCTAACTTCCTTACACTGAGCTCTACCACCCTGTGCTCTGCAGGATTGCTTTTCTCAGTCAAGCTTGCTTCAGTACCAGAATGGAGAACTTCCCCCAGAAGACCAGTGCAAATGCCTTGCCCACACAGTATCTCCTGATCAGAGAGTTTTGGAGGTCCTCAGTTCTGGTGGAGTTGCTGCCAGGTCTCTTTTCACATGCAGATTGGAGCACACCTTGCTAAAGCTTGCCACACTCTGGCTAGGGACCAAACATTGCCCACAGCAGACAAGGAAAGCCTCTGCAGATGACTGGCCTGAAGGATAGAGCAGCCAAACACAACAGCATAGTATACACAGCACACAATGATGACATTCCTTAAGTGCAAGACCTGGGCACTATATGACCTCAGTTTAATAAGGCCATTACTTTCAAGAGGAAAAGATACAACTGGTTCTTCTAACACAGAGAAGAAGGCAGAGACTTAGACAAAATGCCAAGATGGAGGAACTAATTGCAAATGAAAGAACAAGATGAGGCCATGGCAAGAGATCTAAGTGAAATGTATATAAATAACATGCCTGATGGCGAATTTAAAGCAGCAATCATAAGGGCTTGAGAAAAAAATAGAGACATCAGTGAGACCCTTACCCCAGAGATAAAAGTATTAAAAAATAACCAGAGATGAAGAATGCAATAAACAAGATTGTAAACAGGCTTGATGCAGTGAATAACATGCTAGAAGAAGCAGAGGAATAAATTAGTGACCTATAAAACAAAATAATAGAAAATAATGAAGCTGAACAAAAGAGACAAAGAAGAATTATACAACACAAAAATAGACCTAGAAAATTCAGTTACTCCATCAAACATAATGATATTCATGTTATGGGAGGCCCAGAAGAAGAAGAGAGAAAAGGGGGTATAAAATTTATTTCAAGAATTAATAGCAGAAAACTTCCCTAATCTGGGGGAGGTAACAGACATCTAGATGTAGGAGGCACAGACAACTCCCATTGAGATCAACAAAAGTAGGCCAACACAAAGACATATTGCAATTAGATTTGCAAAATATAGTGATAAAAAAAAATCTTAAAAGGAGCAAGAAAACAGAAGTCCTTAACGTACAAGGGAAAACACATATGCTAGCTGGAGATTTCTCAACAGAAACTTGGCATGCCAGGATGGAGTGGCAGGATGTAGTCAAAATGCTGAATGGGAGAAATCTGCAGCCAAGAATATTCTATCAAGCAAGGTTTTCATTCAGAATAGAAGGAGAGATGAAGAGTTTCCCAGAAAAAACTAGAGAAGTTTTTGACGAGTAAACCAGTCCTGCAAGAAATATTAAAGGAACTGGTGCCTGGGTGGCTCAGTAGGTTAAGCATCCGACTTTGACTCAGGTCATGATTCCATGGCTCAAGGGTTCAAGCCCCATGTCATGCTCTGTGCTGACAGTTCAGAGCCTTGAGCATGCTTTGGATTCTGTGCCTCTGTCTCTCTCTGCTCCTTCCCTACTTAGTCTTCCTCTCTCTCCCTCTCAAAAACAAGTACACATTTTAAAAAAAAAGTTAAAGAAATGTTAGAGACTCTTTGAGTGCAAAGGAGAGGTCAAAAGTGACAAAGACAAGAAAAAATCAGAGAAAATCTCCAGAAACAATCATCAAATAAGTAAAATGGCAATAAATACATACCCATCAATAATTACTCTGAATGTAAATGAACTAAATCAAAAGACCTAGGGTATCAGAATGGATAAAAAAAAAAAAAAGACCCATCTATATGCTTCCTACAAGAGACTCATTTTAAACCTAAAGGCACCTGCAGATTAATGTGAGGGACTGGAGAAACATTTATCATATAAATGGCTGTCAAAAGAAAGCCAGGGTTGTAATACTTATATTGCACAAACTAGACTTCAAAACAAAAATTGTTAAAAGACAAAGACATTATATAATCATAAAGGGACAGATTTAACAAATATTATAAATATTTATATACCCAACATAGGGGCACCCAAATATATAAAACAATTAATAACAAAAATAAAGAAACTAATTGATAATAACACACACACTAATAGTATGGGACTTTAACACTCCACTTACATCAATGTACAGATCATCTAAACAAAAAATAAACAAGGAAACAATGGTTTTGAATGACACACTAGACCAGATGGATTTAACAGATATATTCACAGTATTCAATCCTAAAACAACAGAATACACATTCTTTACAAGTGCACATGGAACATTCTCCAGAATGGATCAAATAATAGGTCACAAAACAGGCTTCAACAAATACAAACAAATTGACATTGTACCATACACCTTTTCTGACCACAACACTATAAAACTAGAATTCAACCACAGCAAATATTTGGAAAGAACACAAATACATGGAAGTTAAAATGCTACTAAAATGAATAGGTACACCAGGAAATCAAAACAAAACAAAACAAAACAAAATAAAACAAAACAACATGAAACAAATGAAAATGAAAACACAATGGCTGAAAACTTTGGGGATGCAACAAAAGTGGTCTTATAGGGGAAGAATATAGCAATACAGGCCTACTTCAAGAAGCAAGAAAAATCTCAGATAAACAACCTCACCTTACACCTAAAGGAGCTAGAAAACAACAACAACAATTGAAACCTAAAACTAGCAGAAGAAAGAAAATAATAAAGATTAGAGTAGAAATAAATGAACAGGAACTCCAAAAAACAAACAAACAAACAAAAAACCCAAAACAGATCAATGAAAACAGGAGATGGTTTTTTGAAAACATCAACAAAATTGATAAACTTTTCACCAGACATATCAAAAAGAAAAGAGAAATAACCCAAATAAATAAATTCAGAAATGAGAAAGGAGAAATAACAACCAACACCACAGAAATATAAACAATTATAACAAAATATTATGAAAAACCATATGCCAACAAATTGGACAATGTAGAAGAATGGATAAGTTCCTAGAAACATATAAACTACCAAAACTGAAACAGGAAGAAATAGAAAACTTGAACAGACTGATAACCAGCATAGAAACTTAATCAGTAATCAAAAAACTCCCAACAAACAAAAGTCCAGGGCCAGATGGCTTCCCAGGGTAATTCTGCAAAACATTTAAAGAAGAGTTAATACCTATTAATCTCAAACTACTCCAAAAAATAAAAATAAAAAAGGGAGGAACATTTCCAAATTCATTCTATGAGGCCAGCATTACCCTGATACCAAAACAAGATAAAAACTCCACTAAAAAAGAAAACTACCAGCTAATATCCCTGATGAACATGGATGCAAACATTCTCAATAAAAGCATACAAAATTCAATAATACATTAAAAAAACATTCACCATGATCAGGTGTGATTTATTCCTGCATTGCAAAGGTGTTTCAATCTTTACAAATCAATCAACATGATACACAACATTAATAAAAGAAATGATAAGAACTATATGATCATTTCAATAGATGAAGAATAAGCATTGAACAAAGAACAACATCCATTCATGATAAAAACCCTCAGAAAAGTAGGTTTAGAGAGAATATATCTCAACATCATAAAGACCACCTCTGAGAAACCAACAGCTAATATCATCCTCAATGGGGGAGAACTTAGAGATTTTCCTCTAAGGTCAGTAACAAGACAGGGATGTTCACTTTCACCACTTTTATTCAACATAGTACTAGAAGTCCTAGCCTAAGGAATCAATCAAAAGAAATAAAAAGCATCTGAATCAGCAAGAAAGAAGTCAAATTTCCACTATTTGCCTATGTAACCATACTCTATATAGAACACCCCAAAGACTCCACCATAAAACTGCTAGAACTGATAAACTAATTCATTAAAGTCACAGGATACAAAATCAACATATAGAAATCTCTTGCATTTCTGTACACTAATAATGAAGCAGCAGAAAGAGAAAATAAAGAATCATTCCCATTTATAATTGCACCAAAACCCACAAAATATCTAGGGATAAACCTAACCAATTTGAAAGACCTGTACTCTGAAAACTCTAAAACACTGATGAAAAAAGCTGAAGATGACACAAAGAAATTGAAAGATATTCCATGTTCACGGATTGGAAGAACAAATATTAAAATGTCTATACTACCCAAAGCAGTCTACACATTTAATGCAATCCCTATCAAAATACCAACAGCATTTTTCACAGAACTGGAGCAAACAATATTAAAATTTCTATGGAACCACAAAAGACCCTGAATAGCCATAGCAATCTTGAAGGGGGAAAAAAAAGCTAGAGGCATCACAATTCTGGACTTCAAGTTATATTACATAGTGGTGGTAATCAAAAGAGTACAGTAGTGGCACAAACGTAGACACATAGATCAATAGGACAAAATAGAAAATCCAGAAATGAACCCATAACTATATGATCAATTAATCTTTGATGAATCAGGAAAGACTATTCAATAAGAAAAAGACTGTTTCTTCAACAGATGGTGTTGGGAAAACTGGACAGCAACATGCAAAAGAATGGAACTGACGACTCTCTTATACCATACATAAAAGTAAATTCAAAATGGATTAAAGGCCTGAATGTTACCTGTTACCATCAGAGTCCTAGAAGAGAGCATAGGCAGTAACCACTTTGACATCGGCAGTAGCAACTTCTTTCTAGATATGTCTACTGAGGCAAGGGAAACGAAAGCAAATATAAACTGTTGGGACTTCATCAAGATAAAAAGCTTCTGCACAGTGAAGGAAACAATTAACTAAAAGGCAACATTTGGAATGGGAGAAAATATTTTCAAATGACATATCTAATAAAGCATTTGTATTCAAATTCTACAAAGAACTTATAAAATTCAATACTCAAAATAAATAATCCAATTTAAAATGGGCAGAAGACATGAATAGACATTTTTCCAAAGAAGACATATAGTTGGCTAGCAGACATGAAAAGATGCTCAACATCACTCATCATCAGGGAAATACATATTAAAACTACAGTGAGATGTCACCTCCCACCTGTCAGGAATGGCTAAAATAAGCAGCACAAGAAACAACATGTGTTGGTGAGGATGTGGAAAAAGGGGAACCCTCTTGCATTGTTGATGGAAATGCAAACTGGGGTAGCCACTGTGGTAAACAGTATGGAGATTCCTAAAAAACTTAAAAATAGAACTACCCTATGATCCAGAAATTGTACTAGAAGGTATTTACCCAAAGAATGCAAAAATAGCAAGTCAAGGGGATACATGCATCCCTATGTTTATACCAACATTATCTACAATAGCCAAATTATGGAAGCAGGCCAAGTGTTCATCAACTGATGAATGGATAAAGAACTTGACGTATATATATATGTGTGTGTATATATATATATATATATATATATATATATGTGCGTGTGTGTGTGTATATATATATATACATAATATATATGTACATATATATGTGTGTGTGTGTACACAATGGAATATTATTCAGACATAAAATGAATGAAATCTTGCCATTTGCAATGACATGGATGGAGCTACACAGTATTATGTTAAACAAAATAAGTCAGAGAAAGACAAATACCATATGATTTCACTCATATGTGGAATTTAAGAAATGAAACAAGCAAAGGGAAGAAAAAAAAAAGAGAGTCAAACCATGACATCAACTCTTCACTATAGAGGACAAACTGATGATTACCAGAAGGGACGTGGGTGGGGATGGATTAAATAGGTGATGGGGATTGAGGAGTGCACTTGTGATGATCACTGGTTGTTTTATAGATGTATTGAATCAGTATATTGTAGATGTGAAACTAATATTCAACTGTACATTAACTACCTGGAATTTATATAAAAACTTAAAAAAATAAATGTAAAAACATAATGAATAAATCAATCCTTTGAGATCCATGTATTCCATTTACTACTTATGAGAGCATGTTTTCTAATATAGTCACAGAAATTTTGTCTTGCTACTACCTCTCCCAACTAGAGAACAGTGTTGTGGTCTTTAGTTGGTAGGAAGAATTTCTATGGCATAACTCTCTTCCTAATGTCCTGCCAGGTGGACTGTAGCATCATTTAACTACAATAAACGTTTGGCAGTTAGGCGTTATCAGGAATCTTACACATGAATATGAGAAAGTAGGTAAAAGTAGGGACAAAAGTTGAAGACCTTATGCATACTTATTGCCTGTCACATCAATGTATTGCCCTCAAATTTGATAAGCTATAGAATCATCTCCAGGAGTATTTTAGGGTATTGGAATCTCCCCTCCTATATTACAAGGAAGGTTGATAAAGGTTTTCACTCTTAGGTTATCCAAAAGAACCCAATACCCAACATGATTTGTCTATCAGTATTACTAATTTAGTCCTACCCAGTTTGAAGACTAAATTGATTGTCTTTACATTAACATAGTATTTGAGTTTAATAAGCATATCAATGTTTTTCATGAAATGATTAGGAATGATAAAATTTGATCCTATTCTCATTAAAACCAGAAAATGAATAAAGCTTCTCAAGTGGTTCTCCATAATGCAAAACTTATTAGGAACAAGTTAAAAAGAGAAGTCAAGCATTTAGAAGATGTTGTATTTAATTTAAATTTTATAGAGTTAAAAAAACATTCTTTCATAATGTAGAAGAAAGGAAAAAGAGATCTGGATCTTACAGTCTAATAGGAGAGATAGACAATAAAGAATCATATGAATAATGATAAAATTGTAACTCTAGTAATTTTCTTGAAGGGAAGATATATAAGAAACTCTAGGTTTACAGTATAGGACACTTTTGTTAATATTTTTATGACTTCCTCCGTGTTGGGAGGGATAATTGAGATAATTCATGTGAAATAAGTTTTTTTTTAAATTACATTAAAGTGTGTATGTGTATGAAATTTATAATAATAACTATTTTCCTTTTGTGAGTCAAACTTTGTATGCCTGCTTCTGGATTTATATTGAAATATTTAACTATTTAAATTTAACTAGTTGTTTATTAAATTATTATAGCCTTTTATTACACATTTAATCTAAATATTGTGACGATGATTTTACAAAAGACTGGCATCCTCAGTTTTGTGGGAAAAACAAAGATGATTATGAAATCACAGACTTCTCAGGTTAATACAGTACATTCTAAATTATTGATATATTATTCTCAAAATTACAATTGATATCTTAACAAGATGCATTGAATTTCTTCCTATTTCACATCTAAAATAGATAATATTAAGCCATCAAATGATTTAGAAGGATATAACATAAAAGCACAGTCCTTAGCTAGTCTGTTTTAAATTGTATTAATCTCCTTAGGCTAGAAACTGGGTTACATAAACAACAAAAATATATCTTCCCACAGTTCTGGGAGCTGGAAATCTAAGATCAAGGGACTTTTTTTCCAGTGAGACTCCACTTTTCTGGCTTTCAGACAGCCACCTTCCCTCTGTGTTCTCACAGGGCCTTTCCTTTGTGTTCACAGGAAGAAAGTGATATCTCTGGTATCTCTTCCTCTTCTAATAATGGCACCAGTCCCAGAAGATTAGGGTCCCACCTTCGTGATGGCATTATTTACCTCCCTAAGTGCAGTGTACCAAAATATAATCATATTGAAGGTTAGGGCTTCAACATATGAATTTGGGGATATACAATTCAGTCCATAACGTAAACCTTGCATTATTTTGAAAAATAAAGTACATTTATACCACCAATAATATATGGTCTTTTTATTAATCCTATTCCAAACAAATCCTAATTTGAAAATTAGCATCTGTCACTGAACTTTAATAAAAAAAGAAGTTCTTTTATTTTAAGTAACATAAATAGAAAAAAATCTGGTTTAATTTTTGCATACAAAATTTTAATGAATGCTAGTATAGCAATCAAATGATTCTATGTAAATATAAACAATTTTACATTAAATCATTACTATATATGTATAATTATATGGTGACAAGCTTTAAAAAATAATCTTGAAATATTTTGTGTCCAACTTTAGATTTGTTATCTCATAGGAAGAAAGAAATCTAGATGGGAAATATTGAACATTGTGAAGATTACTGCACAAAATGATATCATGAGAATGGAATTTTCATGAGGACAGGGATGTTGTCTGCTTTTTTCTTTGCCACCATAACCTCAGAGCCTAAAATAGTATCTTGCTCAAAATAAGTGTTCTAAAAATGTTGGTCAGGTAGATAATTAGCACATCATTTGGGCAACCTGACTTAATATCCTATAACATTTTACAGTTCTCCTGAATCCTTCTCATAATGACATGAGATCGTTAAAGAAAGCTGTGGTTTTAAAAACCCATACATTTACTGGGCAGAAGCTTTTATACTGTCTTGTTGTTGTTCTCTCTAATTTAAAAGTGCTGCATTTATCATCTCAATACTCTATACCTAGCTACTTTACAAAATTTTTAATGTTGTCCCAAGATCCAAAATCCATACCTTCTTGTTTATAAAATTATGATTAATGCATCCTATTTTAACTTTAAACTTAACATTGAGTTTTAGAAAACAAAAATGAATAAATTATGGTTTTATAAATATTCGTTTAAAATTCTGATGGCATTTATAACTATATAAAATCACAAAACAAATAGGGAATTGGTATTTATTTGCTTTGTAAGAAAGTTCTATTGCATTAATTTTGGGCAAACAAAGAGACATTACCTTTTACCAAAGGTATATATATATTTTTATTTTGATGATGTATATTGACAGATATTAATTACTATTAGTTTTCACTAGATACCCAAGGGAATTGAGGACTACTTAATTTTTTTCTTTTTCACTTTGCCTTTTGTCATTTTATAATTTGCCTTTCAAGCATTGAAATTAGAATGTAGAAAAATGTCAGGGAAAGAACTCTGGTTTTAGAATCAATCATAACATAATCCCTGATGGTTAAACTGCTTACTAGCTGTGTGTTCTATGGAAATTTATATATCTTTTGTTTCTTCTTCCAGAATTTGACCAATTTTTAAATGAAATATCAGGCATAATAAAAATGGCTATGATTCTATTCTTTTATAAATAAAATATTTGTATTATGTTAAAATCAATTTAGATTTTCTTCATAGGAAAACCAGAACGTTTATTGTAAGTCTGTGTTATAAGTTATACAATTAGAACTTATTTCATACCATGAAGGAGAATTTTAGAAGTTTTAAAAACATACAAATAAGATTATATCTTTGGGAGGAAAGCCAACTCCTAGAGATTCTGTCCTCAACATTGGTAAATGTTTCAAAACAGGGCTGACTCAAATCACATAAGGCTGTGACCTTTCCCTTGTTATTTGTCACTAACAAGCTTGACAGCAGTGAGGATGTTAGTGACAAATGTAAGAAAATAGGTCATCATTGCTCATTTTGGATATAGTAGGTACTTCTTTTCTTACGTGGTTGTCAAATTAACCCCGGGGATATTTTTTGGGTATTTTGGCTTTATTTTGATGCTACCAAATTTAGTGCAAGACTAGAACAAGCTTTTTTCTTAAATGCTGTCAAGTCTCTCTTCTACCAGCTTTCATTCTTCAATTAAATTTCAGAAAGGAGAAATTTCTCAAAAAAGAGTGTACTTATGTTTCTTGGTGTCTTTTGTAAAATACATGTAAATAGGTTTTCTAAAATCATGCATCTTCTCTGTCTATCCAGCTTATACTCTCTCTGTCTTACTAAGTCTCTCTCTCTGTCTCTGTCTCTGTCTTTTTCTCTCACACACACAGACATATTTTGGTGAAGATAGGAAATTTAAAACTCTCTTCAACATTAGGACCTTTGACAATGAGCTTGATGCTTTATATACATTATCTTTACCCTTCTACTCTCCTCTTCAGGCTAGTATTATTTTCGTTTTCATGTGATAGATGCTTGGAGGGAGAAAAGGGCTTGATGTAGGACCCACAATTAGTAAGCTTTGGAGCTGGAATTTGAATCAGTTCATCTGGATCAATAGACTGCAATCAACTCACTTCCCTCCCTCTAGAGGCAAAAGAGAAAGAAAAAAAAAGGAATGAGATGATTTCTTTTAAAATAAATTATTATTAAAGAGGCTACTTGATAAGTCTTCAAAATTCAAAATTTGAGTTCCACATAGAGAACTGATTTAAAAATATATAGAAGACTAGCATCTCTCTTATAGCTAGCTATTTTTCTTAAATTTATCGGTTTTTCTTTTATGACTTAAGTAGTCTTCCTATTCCAAATATACACAAAGCACTTGAAAACATATTTCAAAGGACCTCTAGAGTGGAGTACTAGTAAGGAGTCAACTCAGATTCTTATATTTCTTCCTACACTGAAAGGCACAAGCTTCCTTTGTTATATATTTCATTTCTCATGTTCCTCAATTCCAGCTCTCAAGCTTCCAAAACTAACATTCTTGAATAAGAAGAAATCTGTGCCAATGACTACTCGGAATTTTTCCAGCCACAAGATTCACAGTCTCTGGCTGCCTCTAATTCATTATCTTCTACATATCCAACAATGACTCAAGCCAAATACCAACCAGGCCAGGACACCTTTTGATCTGCCAAAGCAACTTGTGAAAGAGGTAAACCAGTCCAATTCTGATAATTGATCTATGAGGAAATTAGATAGTCTTCTTGCAAGCAAGTGTCAGTACTGTGACCAAGCAGAGAAGACAGAATTCACAAGCTGTTTCATCATTGAACTGTATCAGAAAGAATATTTTTGTAAACATAGTAAATGTACTAAACCATCTTGACAGCATTATATTAAGCTTAGATTTAATAAGAATGACTGGGCTACATCACTAAGCACAATATAACACTGTGATTTGGCAAATTGCCATTGGATTTCATATATTAATCTTACTGAACTCGATAAGTTAGTCTGCAAAATTGTTTATGAAGGCTTAGATAGATTCTAGGTTCAATTTTAATTGGCTCTATTTCTTCATCAACTAGGCAATTTTAAATTTATTTTTATCTTATTTTAGTTTAGTTTTTAATTTTAATTACAGTATCATTAACATACAGTGTTCTATTAGTTTTAGGTGTACAATATAGTAATTCAAAAACTGTACATATTACTCAATGCTAATCATGATAAGTATACTCTTTAATCACCATCACCTATTTCACCCATCCCCCCTACCCACCTCCCCTCTGATAACCATCAGTTTATTCTCTATAGTTAATAGTTTTTTTTTTTTTTTTGGTTTGTCTCTCTCTCTCTCTCTGTCTCTCTGTCTCTCTCTCTCTCTGTCTCTCCCTTTTATAACTTTGTTTATTTGTTTTGTTTCTTAAATTCCACATATGAGTGAAATAATATGGTATTTGTCACTCTCTGACTCATTTTACTTAGCATTATACTTTCTAGCTCACCCATGTTGTCGTAAAAGGCAAGATTGCATTCTTTTTATCACTGAATAATATTCCATTTATATATATATATATATGTGTGTGTGTGTGTGTGTGTGTGTGTATACATATTTATATACACACGTGAGACATCTTCTTTGTCCATTTATCTATTGATGGACAGTCAATAGATAAACTGGGGGTAAACACCCAGTATTGTGATTGCTGAATCCCAAAGCAGTTCTATTTTTAATTTCGAGGAAACTGCACATTATTTTCCACAATGACTGTACCAGTTTGCATTCCCGCTAACAATGCATGAGGGTTCTTTTTTCTCCATATACTCACCAAGACTTCATGTTTACTGTGTTCTTTATTTTAGCCATTCTGACAGGTGTCAGGTGATCTCACATTGCAGTTTTGATTTGTATTCCCCTGATGATGAGTTATGTTGAGCATCTTTCCATGAGTCTGTCAGTCAACTGGATATCTTCTTTCAAGAAAGATCTGTTCATGTCTTCTTCCCATTTTAATTGGATTATTTCTGGGGGGGGGCGGTGTTGAGTGGTATCAGGTCTTTATTTATTTTGGATACTATCCCTTTATCGGATATGTCATTTGAAAATATCTTCTCCCAATCAATGGGTTTTTTGTTTTGTTTTGTTTTCTGTTTTGTTGATTGTTTCCTTCATTATGCAGAAGATTTTTATTTTAATGTAGTCCCAATAGTTGAAATTTGCTTTTATTTCCTCTGCCTCAGAAGACATATTTAGAAAATCACTGCTATGGGCAATGTCAGAGAATTACTGCCTGTGCTCTCTTGTAGGATTTTTATGGTTTTAGGTTTCACATTTAAGTCTTTAATCCATTTTGAGTTTATTTTTGTGTATGGCATAAGTGGTCCAGTTTCATTCTTTTGCAGAGAGTTGTCAAGTTTTCCCAACACCCTTTGTTGAAAATACTATCTTTTTCCCATTACATATTCTTTCCTCCTTTGTTGAAGATTAGATGTTCATGTAATTGTGAGTTTATTTCTGGGTTTTCTATTCTGTTCCATTGATTTGCCTATTTCTGTGTCATACTCTTTTGATTAGTACTGTTTTGTAATATAACTTGAAGCCTGAAATTATGATACCTCCAATATTGTTTTCCTTTTCCAAGATTGCTTTGGCTATTCAGGGTCTTTTGTGGTTCCATACAAATTTTAGAATTGTTTGTTCTATCTCTGTGAAAAATTCTATTGGTATTTTGATAGGGATTACGTTAATGTGTAGATTGCTTTGGGTAGTTTAGACGTTTTAATAATATTTGTTCTTCCAATCCATGAACATGAGATGTCTCTATTTCTTTGGGTCTTCTTCAATTTTTGTCATCAGTGTTTTATAGTTTTCATAGTATGGGTCTTTTAGCTTTTTGGTTAGGTTTATTCCTACATATTTTATTATTTTTAGTACAATTGTAAATGGGATTGCTTTGATTTTGCTTTCTACTGCTTCATTATTAGTGTATACAGATCTGTAGTGTATACAGATTTCTGTATGTTCATTTTGTATCCTACAACTTTACTGAATTCATTTATCAGTTCTAGTAGTTTTTTGATGTGGTCTTTTGAGTTTTCTCTATAGAGTATTATGTCATCTGCAAATAGTGAAAGTTTTACTTCTTCCCTACAAATTTGGATGTCTTCTGTTTCTTTTGTTATCTAATTGCCATGGTAGCATTTCCAGTAAAATAAAAGTGGTGAGAGTGAACGTCAAGTAGGCATTTTTTTCAATATAACTTTGAGTTACATGTATAATGGCAAGTCAGAAAGAAACTGAATCTTTTCATAACTGATGGATGTGTCTTAATAATCATCCTATTAAAATATGGTATTCATTGGTCTTACTTGATTTAAACACATAAAAGAAATGGGAAGGAAGAAATAAAAGAAGTGTAAAAGGCTGTATGAGGTAGTTCCATATATTTTCACTAATATTCCTTAAAACAACTCTGGAATATAATTATTATCCATATTTTATAGATGACAAAACTGGGACTTACAAATATATAAGATCACAAATTAGTAAATGAATATTTTTCTCCTCAGTAGTTTGAATTCTCTACCAGCTCATATAAAGCTTTATTAGTAACACCAGGTTTTTTAAACTTTTTTTAATGTTTATTTATTTTTTTACAGAGAGAGGGGGCAGAGGGGCAGAGAGAGAGGGAGACACAGAACATCCAGCAAGCTCCAGGTTTGCAATGTCAGCACAGAGCCTAATGGGGGGCTCTAACTCACAAATGGTTAGATCATGACCTGAACTTCTGAAGTCAGATGCTTAACCAACTGAGCCACCCAGGTGTCCCTAATAATACCAGTTTAAATGACTATTAACAAAAAGTATTTGTTATTTTTTAATGAGTTTTACGTTTTATGTTAAGCTCTTGAGGATAAGATGGTATCTTAAATAAATATATTATTTATATTGACTAATCAAGGATCTTATACCTAGAAATATGTGAATTTAGGTTAAAAATAAAAATAAATTATTAAAAGTGTTCTTACACATCCATAACTTGTAGTAATATGAAATTAGTATAAATTGTAAAAATTCTATTCTGTTAAAGTCCTCCAAATCTGTTTCATTCTCACTCTCATCACCTTAGGTCAAGTTTTATCAATATACAATATACAGAATTTGTTTTTAAAGGCCAAATTCTAAATTTTAAGCAAAGTTAACAATATATTCAGTCAAATTTTTATGTATTCTTCTCTTGACTTGTTTTGTATAGAGGAATCTATTGTTCAGTATAAGAGGTGAATATATCATGCTTGATAAGATTAGTAAGACAGTGACTCAGGTAATAGCAATTTTATATAAAGTTCAGGGTCAAAAACAAACAAAAAACACAACTCGAGAAAGCTGAAAAATAAGAATAGTTGATGATTTAGGGATGCCTTGGTGGCTCAGTTGGTTAAGTGTCTGGGCTCTTGATTTCAGCTCAGATGGTGAGCTCATGGATTGTGACATGGAACCCCATGTCGGGCTCTGTGCTGACAGCATGGAGCCTTCCTGGGATTCTTTCTCTCCCTCGCTCTTTGACCCTCCCCCACTCATGCATTGTCAAAAATAAATAAGTAAACATTAAATAGGAATAATTGATTATTTAAAAATAGTAAATCACATGGTCTAACAAATAAGACTGTATGTTTGTATAACTCAGATGTCATTCTGTCCTTTTTTCTTTCGAAGGTTATTGCCCACATGTTATCACTGACTCTGAAATCCTTTCTAACCCCCTTCAAAAAGGTTGGTTTCTTCTTAATCCTTCCTATGGCACTTTCATACATGTCTGTGATAGAGCTTGTCCAATTTGGGTTTATTTGAGTATCTGTGACATCTCCGTAATACTTTTACCTCCTTAGGAGCTAGAATGATGCCTTTTCTCACTGGTATTTGTAATGGCCACTCAACAAATATTTTTAATTGTTAAATATATATACTAATTATGAATATATATTAAATCAATTTCATTATTTATATTATTACATGTTGCTATATGTTATATAAGTAATACATGCATTACTTATATAAAATAATAGGTACATTATTTTATATTTTAATTATACATAAAAATTAAAAAATGAATGGATATACTTTATTCACATGGCTTTGTGTTAAGCTATAGAGTTTATACTATGTTCAGTAGGATGGTAAGTTTGCATTTCCCAATTAAAAAAACAGGTGACTGGCCAGTTTTCTAATCCACAGGAAGAGGGTTTGTATCTGTGCCTATATGCAAAGCATTTCAGAAGGTCTTTTGCAACACCTATTTCATGACTCTTTCCACTGAATAGAAACATCCATTTACTAAAGACCTGCTACTTTTTATAATAAAATGTATGGATTTTTAAAAGGTTAAGTTTTTGTAATTTATAAAATTAACCACCAAACAATTGTTTTTACCTGAGTATTCGTGACACACAAATAATCCATTATATTGATTCTGTTTTCATCAATAGTTCTCTCATATTTCCCAGAATTGGTTGTCTTTGGGGATGTTACATAATAAAGTACTCATGAGACCTCATTATAGAACCAACTCTATTTTCAATCATTAAATTAATGTTCTTATTAAGATAAAGTGTGAGCTGTTTAAATAGTTGCTTTCTTGAAAATGCTGCTTAAAATACTTAAAATCCTTTAGAATAGAGAAGGAACTTTTTTGTCATAATAAAGAATGATATTTTTGGTTAAGAACTTTAATTGGAATTAAATTGATAAATGTAGTGAATTATTTATATACAAACTGAATTGATGCAAACATGACTTCTTTTCAAAAGGAGAAAAATAGGAGAATAGCATAACTATAATCACTTGACAATATAGCCACTCCCAACTGAGGCAAATCACCTTTCAAAAAAATATATATATGTATATATATATATACACAAATATATATACACACACACATATATATACATATATATACACATACACATCAAAAAATATATATTTATATATGTATATATATATGTATATATATATACACACACACACACACACACACACATACACATCAGAGGCATCCTTACACATTTAACCCATTTCCTTTCACTTATGTTTAGTTGCATGGATAGGAATAAAAAGGAAGACTTTAAAAATTACTTTTATTTAACTTAGCCATGGTAAACTGGTATATTTGGGCTAAGTAGAATTAATCATCTAAGGTAATTAAAATAATCTATATTTAATTAATTATTTTATTCAAATTTGTTAAATACCACAGATGCACTAGATTATATGTTATAATAAATACAAATAAAAGATTCTAATTGTTTATAATGTCTTTTCCCTGAAGGAGCTTAAAATCAGTTTGTAGGTAACCATATGGATATGGACATATATGTGTATATATGTGTATATACATGTATATATACCATTTGCTTTATATAAAGTCTTTAAAGATATGAATAAAATTATTATATTTATTATACAGTATCATCATAAGACTTGTAATTACTTAAGTGATCACATTTTACATTTATTTCCTATTCAATAATAGAAAAATTATTAAGTGTGTTCGTCAGTTGTCTTAGTTATCTTGTGCTGCCACAACAAAGAACCACAGACTGAGTGGATTACATGACAGAAACTTACTTCCTCATAGTTCTGCAAGTTTTAAGTCCAAGATCAAATTGTAAACTGGGTTGGTTGCTTCTGAGGGGCCTAAGGGAAGGTGCTATTCTAGACCTCTCTCTTTGGCTTTGTAGCTTGTTGTCTTCTCCCCGTGTCTTCATGTTGTCTTGCCTCTGCTCATGTCTGTGTCCCAATTTCCACTTCATTCAAAGCCACCAGTCATACTGGACAGGGCCCACCACAATGACCTTATTTTAACTTTATTACCTCTGTAATGTAATCCCCAAATGTACTGATATTCTTAGGTACTAGGGCTGAAGACCTCAATATATGAATTTTGAAGGGACATAATTAAGTCTGCAAATAATCTACCCTTAGTCCCCTAAAAAGCCATATCTTTTTCATATGCAAAACCTATTTACCTGATTCTTCCAGACTCAAAGTCTTAACCTATTACAGAAGCAAATTTAAGTTCAAATCACCTATAAATATTACCTACATCAGGTATGGGTGAGAATTGAGGTACAATTCATCCTAAGGGAAATTTTCTTTCCAGCCCTTTTCTAAGGCTGTTAATAACAAGTACCACAGACTAGGTGGTTTATGTAACAGAAATTTCTTTCTTTATAGTTTTTTAATATAAAGTTTATTTATTATTTATTTGAGACAGAGACAGTGTGGGTGGGAGTGGGGCAGAGAGAGAGAGAGAGAGAGAGAGAGAGAGAAAGAGGGAATCCCAAGGAGGCTCCACACTGCCATCACAGAGCTCCATGTGGGACTCAAATCCACAAAATCGTGAGCTCGTGACCTGAGCTGAAACCAAGAGTCAGAGGCTCCACCAATTTAGCCACCTAGGTGCCTCTTTCTTTATAGTTTTGGGTGGTAGAAGTCTAGTATCAAGTTTTTGGCAGGATAGTGCCTTCAGAGTGCCAGAATAGGTGTGTTCCTGATCTTTCTCCTTGGCTTGTAGATGGCGGTCTTCTCCATGTATCTTCACATCATTTCCCCTCTGTATACACCTATGTCCAAACTTCCTCTTCTGATAAGAATACCAGTCATACTGGTTTAGGGCACACCCTAATGACTTAATTTTAATTGCCCCTGAAACAACCCTATCTTCAGGGGATCTGGGTGACTCAGTCATTTGTGTTGAACCTTGATTGCAGCTCAGGTTATGAACTCATGATTCCTGAGATCGAGCCCTGTGTCAGGCTCCATGCTGACAACTTGGAGCCTGCTAGGGATTCTCTCTCCTCTCTTTCTTGACCCTCCCCCTGCTTGTGCTGGTTCTCTCTCTCTCTCTCTCTCTCTCTCTCTCTCAAAATAAATAAACATTAAAACAAAACAAAACAGAACAAAAAACAAACAAAAAAACCCAGTTTCACATATGGTCACATTCTGGTGTACTGGAGTTAGGATTTCAACATACAAATTTGAGAAGGTATACAATTCAGTCTATAATACTTCAAATTAATGTCATATTTATAATACCATATCTTCCAGGGGTACCTGGGTGGCTCTGTCAGTTAAGCATCTGACTTCAGCTCAGGTCATGAGCTCACGGTTTGTGGGTTCGAGCCCCGCATCGGGCTCTGTGCTGGCAGCTCAGAGCCTGGAGTCTGCTTTGGATTCTGTGTCTCCTTCTCTCTCTTCCCCTCCCCTGCTCATGCTCTGTCTCTCTCTCAAAAATAAATAAGCATTAAAAAAATTTATATAATACTATATCTCCCAACTATTTCTAGAGAAACCGCTCAAAATTTTTATTTAATTCCAAAATTATTTTTTTCTTGATTTAAGACATAAATTTCTAATAGTATAGATTAAAATTATTAACTATTTCCAAGACTGAATCTATGGTTTTAATGTTGAAAGTATTCATACATAAGTTGGTTCCACCATTGTTAAACATATATTACTGAGTTACCTGAAATTTATGTCCATATTCTATGACAAATACATTGTCTATGTAAAAAATGAGACAGTTACTTCTAAGATGTTTCTTAACAGTCTACTTCAATCCCATTTATATGCATCATATGCAAATTTTAACATAGTTTTTGAGAGGCCTCAAAATATATATAAATAAAAAATCATAGTACCATTATAGGATGTTCCTTCAAAAACTTCAATTAGCCAACAAAATAACAAAAATGACATTAATTAGATATAAATATATAAGACATTATTTTACATAATTGTATTAATATTGGGAAATAAAAGGATTATTATAAACTATACATACTTCCTCAGAGTTCAAAGTCTATAATGATAAACATGTGATATAATAGGCACATAAGGGCAGTTAATGCTTAATTTCCACACTATTGTTGTCACTATAAATTGATATTTATAACAAAACTTGGCTTTTTTCAATACTTATGAAAGACCAATGCTTCATGAAAAACTTGCTGTGTTCTTGAATATAGGTTAAATCATTCTCACTGGATCATAAACATTAACACCAAATGCTAAACTTTAAGTCACAGAATCTCTAATAGGATGGAGCCTACAATGTCATTATTATTAACTATGTCCTAGATATAGAAACCTTAACTAAATCCTAGGTGAGTTGATTTTTAAGTGTAATTACAGTTAACTAGTTACAGAACGACTACTATGGATCAGACATTTGCAAATACACCATATACAACACACACACACACACACACACACACACACACACACACACTTATGGGTATTAATTGAATGCAAATTGGTATGTCTGTCCCTCTGTCAATCAAAATTAATGCCTGAATCACAAAATGCTTAAAATTTCTGTGAAATACTGTCATCAGTTTTATTGAAAATATCTATAGACTTATTATAATTTTTTGGTAATATTCAAAGCATAGATGTGGATACTAGTGAAAAAAATGAAATAATTCCTGCTTGTTAGTTCATAGTATACTCTGGCATGTAATGGATATGCAAAATATTAATAAAAAATACAGTAGGGTGTATTAATGGGATATCAAATAAATACCATATTCAATCAGTACAGATTTAGGAATGGTTGTGATAAAATGAAAAAAAAATGACTACATATCAACACAAGTCTAGAAGGAGTAGACTATAGGGTTATTACTCTGTAGCTTCCACTAAAATTTTGTGAAGGCAAAAGTTAATTAAGAATGGTAGAATAGATTTATAATTTTGTTTAGAAGCCTGGTAGATCTCATTTTTTTCTCCCTTGTCATTTATATAAAAATTTATGTTTTGAATCAGATTTAATGTTTTTCTCTTGATAATTTCCTTTTGTGATTTCACTAAAATAAAACATGTACACAGAGATGTACTTCATTATGCTCTTTTTAAACCAACGGCAAAGCCCTGAAATATGCTTATTTTATTTCCTTCTTCTTAACATATCAGAAATTCAGTAAGGTATGTTTTGTAACAAAATGTCTTAAAGAAGCATAAATTCCGTAGAGAGTGAAAACATATGTCGCAACTCAGTATCTGATTTATACTGAACACCTGCAGACTGAATTTTTTTCTATTTGCTTTCCATTTGAAAAATGGCAAAAGAGAGCACTGAGCATCATCAATGTGACTCTTTTATTTGTCTGCTCTGAACCTGCTACTGCTTTATGATGACATGTTTTTCTACTCTGGAAATATGTTCATTGTTTATTAGTACATGGTAGGCGGTGCCTTCAAAAAAGGATAAAATATATTGAAATGTCAAAAGTACTCACAAAACACTTCTGCTTTATCCTTAAATATGTAATATAAATACTCAACGGTTTCTCATAACTTCCTTAAATGGGAGAGATGCTGAATAGCACAGAACTAAAGTTCGATAAGACACCAATCATCATAATAACAAGATAAATTTGTGTTATTTTGAAAAAGTGCTGCATGATGTGAGTGCCATGTGACTAGATCCAGAGTTTGGCCTCTAGCTGCTGATAGTGATTCCCTCATCAGGCAGCCAGTAAGAAACTCTACAACCTCAAGTCTGACGACGACCTGAATGACGATGGAAGAGAACCTCTTGGACTGTACAGCCCTGGCCATTACTGTGATTTCAGCCTGTTGAGACCTGAGCACAGGACCCCGCTAATCCATGATGGTAGGCAGAATAACAGCTCCCCAAAATCCCACCTCCTAATTGTGGGAACCTACAAATGTGACCTGAAAGGGCAGAGAGTCTTTGCAGATGTGATTCAGTTAAGGATCTTAAGAGGGGAGATTAGCCTGCCTTATCTGGGAGGGACACTAGATGCAACCACAAAGGTCCTCACAAGAGAGAGGCAAGAAAGTCAAGAGAGAAGAAGGCAATGTTAAAATGGAAGCAGAGACTGGAGTGATTCACTTTGAAGTGGAGAAATTGTTCACGAGCCAAGAAATACAGGTGGCCACTGAATGCTGAAAAAGGACAAGGTAACTGAATCTCCCCTGACAGCATCCAGAAGGAAACAGCCTTGCCAACGCCTTACAACTCAGTTTTAGTTTAGTGAAATTGATTTCAGATTTCTAACCTCCAGAAACAGAGCAGAATAAATTTGTGTTATGTTAAGTGATTACATTTGTGGTAATTTATTATAGCAGTAATAGAAAAGTAATACTCTCATGCTGACCCTTGATCCATGGAAACTGTGAAATAATAAGTTTGCATTATTTTAAGCTACTACATTTGTAGTAATTGTTATGCAGCAATAGAAAATAAATACAATCTCTTTGTAGATAATTGCAGCTATCCCACAACAGTATTTAATCCTAAACTACCTCTGTACTCTCTCCTAAGACCCAAATTAACTAATATTCAAGCCAAACTAATCAAGTTATGGACCTCTAAACATAATATCATGCTGCTCTGTTTGCACCATTCATCACGCAGAGCACAGTCTTTCCTTTTATTTTCTTGTATTAAATGTTATCATTCCATACAGACTGTCTTAATAAGTTCAGACTGTTAACAACAAATTCCCATCAACTGGGTGGATTAAATAACAGATATTTATTTCTTATAATTCTGGAAGCTGGAGATCCAAGATCACAATGACAGCATGGTTGGATTCCCGTGAAGGCCCTCTTCCTGGTTTATAAACGTCCACATTCTGGTTCAGTCTTCACCTGGAGGAGAGAAAGGGCTCTTCCTCTTCATGTAAGGACAGAATCCCATCGTGGAATTTCATCCTCATGACCTAATTACTGCACAAAGTACCTACCTCTTAATATCAGCCTATTAGAAGTTAGTGACCTATGCTGTTTGAAGGGACACATACATAATATCCATATCAAAGAACAGTTCTAAAGCCCAACTTGCCTAAAACATTATGCCCAAGCCAGGCATTTTTATAATTTCAAGTGTAATTGAATATGATAAAATTACACATATTTCAAGTGTATAGTTTGATATGCTATGACATATTTATACACCTATGAAAATACCATCAAAATTAAGGTATTGAATATAATTATCATGCCCAAAAGTTACTTCATGCTCTTGTGTGATCCTTCCCTACAACTCTTCTCTGCCCTGAATTTCCCCAGATAATCACTTGTCTCCTGTCAATAGAAGTTTGTATTTTTTAGATTCTTATATAAGTGGAATTATATACATTTTTTTTTTTTTGGTCTGGCTTCTTTTGCTCCACATAATTATTTTGACATTCATTCATGCTATATTGCAATTTTCTCCCTAAGCTAAGAATACTTCCAGCAAAATGTCCGCAATTTAGGGAACTTTGAGACTCCATCTGTATTCCCCTTTGCTACAGCTTGAACATACTCTCCGTAAGCATAGGCACCATTAGACTCAGCCTTTTGTCGTCGTCTTCTTCTTCTTCTTCTTCTTCTTCTTCTTATTATTATTATTATTATTATTTTTATTATTAGTATTATTATTATGTATAGTTGATACAATCTTGTATTAGTTTCATGTGTAGTTTATTATTTCTCAGGAATCACTCTCTTGCCTGACCTAGTATCTTCAAAACTGTGTGCAAATATATTTTTTTCTCTCCCTATTTTTTTCTTTTGGTTGTTTCAGGCAAGAGAATCCTTATTACTCCATCTTGGATAGAAGGGGAAGTGTCAAACAACTCTGAATTCTCATTGAATTTATTATCCAAATCACTCATTTTACAATTGTCATTTGTTCTTTTGAAAAGTTGCTTACCTTTTTATCTACAAGTTAAAAATATAAATAGGTTCTTATACTTCATTCCAAATTTTCAGAAGCATAGTCCTCTGCTCATTTTTATGTTCATAAATGTTGGGCCATGGTATTAGAAACATAAAATCAGTGCAAGGAAAGTGAGCTATTGTGGAAATTTATAATGTGATTCTCAGTTACCAATTTTGCCCAGTAAAATATCTACCATTCAACTTCTTTGTACTTGACTCATTGCATTTATTTGAATTTGAAAATTTTAGTACTATTTAAATAGGGTTATATACAGAAATCTCCAGAACCAGAGTGCCTCTGTTTGAATTTTGAGTTTGTCACTTACCATCTGAATGAATTGAGGAAATTTACTAAGTCTCTCTGTGTCTCAGTTTTCTTATCTACAAAGGGGAAGGAAAGTTAATAAATGTAGTTATCTCAAAAAGCTGTCAATGATTTGATGAGGTAATAAAAGAGTAATAGTAAATGTATCAAAGAATTGTGCTAAGTAAAAGTTATTTTTTTAAAGCACTTAGAAATAAAAAAGTGTACTACCATCGTTTTCTATGTTTTGTGGCTTATCAAAATTCCTTGATTCATCTTTATCCAAATATATGTTTCTGTGATAACCTGCCAACTTGGTCTAGCAAAACCTTTAGCGGTATATGATTGCAAAGCTTTATAGCAATTTATTTTTGTGACACCCATGTAAGAACCAAAGGAACCTTGGGTAATTGAAATGCAGTTTGTTGAATTTCAGTAGAAGCTCATGATGTAAGATCTCAATCAACAGTTCTTCCACCTATCATAAGAAAAATGTAAAGTGTCCCACAAATTGTGCTCAATATAAAATGTTCTTTGGACACTTTTGAAAAGAAGCTGTTAGAGAAAGGCATTTCTCACTTACTTTTCAGTTCACCCTGGGGATACTATATGTGATATCCATTAGTTCCATAGTAACTGAATTTAAGAGGTTTTAAAAGTGACCAGATATGACCCATAGAGGACATAAGAATTTCCGCTGTTAAAATTGAGGTGAAGCTACGGTTTTAGCTGAATTGGAAACTGAATTACTACTTACTGTTAGACAGAATGGTTATTTTTAGTGCCTTGAGGTTAAAGTCAGTGGGAAGGCAAGAATAGGGGTTATATTACATTGTAGGGAGCTGTCTCTATTGTAGCAGGTGTACAGTTCCATTTATGACTATCCTTCCTATTTTAAGCAAAAATATATATTCTAAGAAGAACAATAATCCAGATATAAAAATGTTAAACTGTATGCAGGTATCACCTGGAACTGGCATTTTCAAATCGTTCCAGTAGCATGAAGGAACAAAGGGTTCCAATGGTATGCCTTGGAGAGAAGGGGACAGAGTAGAGTCAAATCTAGCTCTCTGCATTTACACACACACACACACACACACACACACACACACACACACACACCACTTAGAGACACCCCTCCAATATGTTTAATCTACAGTATTTCATCGCAAGTATTTATATAAGAAATAATTATCTTGTTTAAAATATGTTACAAAGCCTCTGTTTTGCAGCACTTCCCCCCCCCCCCCCTCAGCTGGGGGAAGTATCTATCACTACAATACACAAAGAACATTTTAGGCGACTAATGCCTACTTTTCACACAGAGTTTCAGAGAACTATCCTGATCATAACTTAGGTAAATCAATCAAGAGCACTTCTAAAATAATTTAATTCAGCTTACCAAAGGCCTATTCGGATTACTATAAAATTGAAGTGAAGCCAACACTTTGGTTTGCTGGAAATCTAATTACTACTTAAGTTTCTAGAACAGTGATCTTTCAGGCCTTTGAGGGTAAGTCAGTAGAAATGCCAGAACCAAAGACTTTTTATTGCAGCTGCCCCTAAACTCTGTATTCCATACCAATATATAGCTCTTTCTTCTATGGATATGAGGATATTTTGTGACATTATGGTGTGACAAAATAATAATATTGTCTAAATTATAAGGAAATAGTTTTTGTTTCTGCTTACAGTATTTGATACAGAGCAAGTCACTAGGCTTTTTTAATTTTTATGTTTTTTTTTTCTTTCTTTCTGTGAAAAATAGTGATGATATGCTCATTTGTCTACTTGATATAGTGGCTGATAAAATCAATTGAAATAAAATATGTGATAATATTTGAATGAATATAAAACTGCAAAGAAAATAAGTCATTAGTGTGATTTGGCAGAGAATATTTATATATCCTGATGACCTGAATTGTGTCCTCCTCAAAATTCAAATGTTGACATTCTAACCCCCAAAGGGGTGGTTTTTAGGGATGGACAATTTGGAAGGTAATTTGATTTAGATGAGATCGTGAGGGTGTGGCCCTCATGATGGGATTAGTGCCCTTAAAGAAGAGGCATCAAAAAGCTTGCTCATTCTCTACCTAGGGGCATGTGTCAAGGAGAGGCCATGTGAGCACAGAGCAAGAAAGTGGCCTTTTGCAAGCCAGGAACACAGTCCTTACCAGGAATTTAGTCAGCCAGAACCTTGATCTTAGATGTCCTAGCCACCAGGATAATGAGAAAAAACGTTAAAAAAAAGTTTTTTAATATTTTGTTTTGTTTTGGTTTTGAGAAAGACAGAGGGAGAGAGTGGGGAAGGTGCAGAGAGAGAGGAAGACACATAATCTGAAGCAGGCTCCAGGCTCTGAGCTGTCAGCACAGAGCCCAACATGGGACACGAACCCACCAACTGAGATCATGACCTGAGCCAAAGTCTGACGCTTAACTGACTGAGCCACCCAGGCGCCCTAGGGAAAAAAAAAATTAATAGGAGATAATTTTAATAAGACACCCAGTCTATGGTATTTTAATATGCTAACACGAGTTAACTAATACATATATCTTAAGATTAGATGAAAAAACAAACAAAAAATTGCAAACTGTAAACCAGACTTTAAGCATTAGTGATATCTTAAATATCATCTCACAAATAGTTCACGAAGTGTTAAAATATGTGTTATAAACTTTTTGGTGAGTTCCACAAAGTCTTAAAATATGAAATGGTATTTCTCCTCATAGAAAAACTAAAAAATCAGCACACGTTATATCAGTAATCATACCAGTCTACATTCTCCCAAGAAACCAGACCAGTATGATATACAAGATGTAGTTATTAAGATGTTTGTTTTAAAGGATTATCTCAAGTGGTTGTGGGGGTTAGCAACTCTTAAATTAGTAGTGTAGGCCAGCTGACCAGAAACTCAAGCAAGAGATGATGTTGCAGTCTTGAGGCAGAATTACTTGTTTGGGAAACCCCAGTTTTCTCTTATAAGGTCTTCCACTAGTTGGAAAAGGCCCATCCACATTAACAAGGGTAAACTTTATTTAATCCAACTTAAAGCCAACTGCTTGTTGTTAAATACATCTGCATTGGGGCGCCTGGGTGGCTCGGTCGGTTAAGCGTCTGACTTCGGCTCAGGTCATGATCTCACGGTCTGTGAGTTTGAGCCCTGTGTCGGGCTCTGTGCTGACAGCTCGGAGCCTGGAGCCTGTTTCAGATTCTGTGTCTCCCTCTCTCTCTGCCCCTCCCTTGTTCACGCTCTGTCTCTCTCTCTCTCTCTCAAAAATAAATAAACGTTAAAAAAAATTAAAAAAAAATACATCTGCAAAATACCTTCACAGCAACATGTGGGTTACTTTTTTGATTAAGTAACTGTGTACTCTAGCCTGACCAAGTTGAGTCATATAACTAGCCATCATAGTGTTGAAGATCTCTTTAAGGAGACATACCATAAGTGAAGGACTAGACTAAAGTCTGATTGGATATATTAACATAGCTAAAGAAAAAAAATATGCCAGTTGCTGTTCAGACTAATGTGGAAGGAAGAAAATGTTGACAATATTCTTTTTAGCACTGTGTCTAGGGGAGAGGAGTTTGAACAAAAGAGCACTAATTTTTAAAGCCTCCTTATAAAAATTCACCCTAAAGTAGAAATGGATACATCAGGCTCCTATGGCTCAGTTCCATTACATGAAATAATTTGCCTATCTCTCCTTGTTCTAAGTTCTTACTCACGAATAGATAATTTGGCTAAATTGATTGTTTCAGAGAGAAGATATTTGCTTCTCAGTCCCTAATTTATGTGACAGATTTATATTTCATGTGCCTGCCATTTCCATTCTCATTGTATGTATTCATCTTTTATTTTTTTTTAAATTTTTTTAACGTTTTTTATTTATTTTTGAGACAGGGAGAGACAGAGCATGAATGGGGGAGGGTCAGAGAGAGGGAGACACAGAATCTGAAACAGGCTCCAGGCTCTGAGCTGTCAGCACAGAGCCCGATGCGGGGCTCGAACTCACGGACCGCGAGATCATGACCTGAGCCGAAGTCGGCCACTTAACCGACTGAGCCACCCAGGTGCCCCTGTATTCATCTTTTAAATTGTTTTATTGAAGTGGCTTAGTTGGTTAAGTGTCAGCTCAGGTCACGATCTTGCTTTCGTGGGTTAGAGCCCCACATCAGGAGCCTGCTTCAGATTCTGTGTCTCCTTCTCTCTCTGCCCCTCCCCTGCTCGTGCTCTGTCTCTCTCTCAAAAATAAATAAACATCAAAAAAATTAAAAAAACATAAATAATTTGTAAAAAAAAGTATAATTGACATAAACTACACGTGTTAAAGTCTATAATTTGATAACTTTGCCATATGTATACAGCATATACTGAAACTAACATTAAAAATCAAGGTAATGAATATGTATCTCACCCTCAAAAGTTTCCTTGGTAATTTTATAGTTCTTTCCTCCCATCTCTCCTGTCCATGGCAATCAGGGATGCATTATTTGTCTGAAGATGTTTGCCTTTTCTAGTTTTATAGAAATTATACAGTATGTTCTGTTTTAGTCTATCTTCTTTTACTCAGCATAGTTACTTTGAGATGTATCCATGTTGTTACATGTAACAATCCATTTATTTTTGAGTCACATTCCATTATGAGAAAATACCACAATCTCTATCCATTGCCCTGTTGATAGTCATTTTGGAATTCAAAACTATTCTCTCTTGAGATGCTCAAAACTACTCTAGCTGAGGCTGGGGTAAGGTTGATGAAGTAGGCAGGAAGGCCCAACTGTTCAGTAGTTTCCAGCTTTTCTTAGTCCTCTTTGATTCTGATCTAGTTTTACATTTCCTTATAATATTGGCTCTCTCTCACAATGACCTCTACACTTAACTCATTAATCTTTCTTAAAAGTAGTAGAGTATCCCCACAAGTGTCTAGCCACAACAAATTTACAAAAAATAGTAGATTACAGAAAAAGTTCTATCACCATGCAGTTTGTAGGTTTTGTGGTATTTGGTTTGATTTGATGTGCTGGAAATGGAATATTATAATAACCAAATTTCCATAATGGTCTTCCAATTATCAAGCATCTCTCATTCAAATGACTTTGGGATTCAGCCAAAAATGTAAAAAAGTGAATTAGGTCTAATTTGAAATGACTGAGGATAGTAGGTAGAGAGCATAGACTCTGACTAATGATATTCAGACTCACTTCTAAAACACTGTAAAGTAGAAACAAAAACATGTCTTTGGGCTGAATCAGCCTCCCAGAGAATGGAACCTCTATGGTAAAAGTGATTCATAGTTATAGCTTCTTCAACTGAGCTACTACCTTCTTGGGAAATATGTTCCTATCCTGTGAGGCTGTAATTCAACTCTTGTGTAAGGACTGACTTCATTTGTGTAGCGTTACTAGAACCCTACATAAACCAAATTATTCTATCTCTTAATAAACCTTTCTCCAGGAAGCTACTTCTCATTTGTCATTTTTTTACAATATACACTCCATCTCAATTTACTCACCTGGGAACCAGGGAAATAAAATCAACAATCCAAAAAATATGTTGATTCCTACTGTGCTCTAACTGTATGCTAGGTATTCTATGAGGTTAAAGATGACCAAAGTTGTTCCTATAACTGAACTGAATAAACTTTGCTTATTACCATTCAACCTGGGTAATATTCTTAGTGGATCTTAACATATTTGTGATACAGTAGTACTAACTTCAATTAGAATCTCTGCTCTACCTAAGTGTGACTCCACTTACTGAAAGGAAATATTTCCTCAAAAAAGTAGGTGTCTTTATTCTTATGCAGGGAGAGACATGGGTTTTGAGTTTCATACTGTGTACAATCCAAAAGTGACATGATTTTTTTTTGCCATGCAACAGTGTTTTCCTAGCCTACTCAATCAAGATATTTGATATAGAAGCCATGTTTGTTTTGCATTGTTTAATATAAAAAGATTTAAAGCTGCCATTTTTAAAAAATCAAGAAACATTTTTAAAATTTTATACATTGCACTATTTTTTCTTGTGTTACCAGTTTTTAAGATCCTTTAAAATATGATGGTTTGTCTCTAAAAAGGGAAAATCACATCAGACTTTGCATTCAGTGACAGCTACTGTTTCTGTATAAAATAATTGAATGAAGATGTAGGTTTCACATTACCAAAGTGTAGATTTCTATATATATTTATGCAAACTAATACGATTTAAAAATTAATATGACAAAAATTGATCATTTGGTTAAGTACTCCAGAGCTTGCTTATACATAGTCGTAGGTTATTTCTATATAAAATTAAAATAGAATAAAATATAAAAAGGATAAGTCTATTACTTAGAAGAATGGAATATAAGAAGTATCTGAGTATTGAGAAAATCTGCTATTCAATGATATCTGGTTGCTCTTAGCATTACTCTAAGTATGTTTTCAGCTACTGTTGCTGACTAGATCATCTAAATTGAGAGAGGAGAGTTGGGGCAGGTGTCGGATATGTAAGCCAGATTGAATACCAGAATGAGTGGGTGGAAAGAAAAGAAAGCAGTAAGTGTCAGCTACTTTTTAAAGAAATTTGGATGTAATCAAAGAAGAAAAAGTTGAAGAAAAATGTATTTCCTTCAATTTAAAATTTATAAGAAAATGCTCAACACTTTTAATTATTAATAAATGTTACTGTGAACAATTGAGCAATTGCTTTGGGTGAATTTCCTATTGAGATCCTAAAAAAGTTTTAATTTTCTCCATTTCCCCATCATTTTCTAAGATCTGGCTTTGTAAATGCTAAGAAAAATATTCTGACTCAAGTAACACATTAAAATTCATATCTTATACCCCTGGAAGTCTCTATAAATACTCTTTGGTTGATTACCATTGCCTTTGATATTCTCCTCTGGTTTACACGAAATTATACAATGTATTTGCTACCCTGACTATTCCTTCTCTTCCTGAATTCCAAAGATAGACATTCCTTTAGTTCTGTTCTCTGGACTTCTTCTCTTCCTTCTATACATTACCCCTTGTACATTCATTCAGTCATAGCCTCATCTAGTGTCTTCATTCATATCATCCCCAAAGGTGAAAGCCAATTATCCTTGAAGAGATTGGCATGTTAGGAACATGAATCCAAATCCCCACTGATTCAACTTTCACTGAGGAATACAGACCTGGAAATAAAATGTTAAATTCCTGGCTCTTTGTCATCCTTCCAATTTCTATAATGATAAATTCCTGATATTATCCAGAGGCGGTAGCCCATGTCTAATGTTTGTAACATTTCTGACTGCCTATATTATCTGAAAGTGAGCTGCTGACAGTGTCTAGAAGAGTCTGCCTGATAGTCATCCATTCAGTATTAGTTTAGTATATTAATAGATCAAAGTTAAACCCTCTCTTATGAGCTTCAAAATGCTTGGTCAAAAGAATTTTGAATATATTTAGATCTCTTTAACCAAATATCCACCAACATATTGATAAATGAAATGGCAGTGAGTAATACAGGGTTTTTCAGTCCTGTTTGTTCTTAAATCTTCACAAAAATTAATGATAACCAAATCGAAAGTTTTGGCCTTAATTATGCTGCAAAACTTATGTGTTACCTGAGCTTGTTATTAAAGACTTCAACATTCCCAATTCATCATGTGGATAAGAGCTTTTCTTCTGCATTTGTCATTGTATTTTCTGCCATCCCTTCCCCATGTGTATGACCCAGGTCTGTGATCTTTCACATTGAACATATCAACCGTTTATTACCAGCTCTATTTTAATTTCCTTTCCAGCTACCACTGGAAGTACAAGACTGCTGGCAGTTTTTAATTTCACTTTAGACAGCAAAAGACCTATCTGCATGATTAAAATGCCACATATCTATATAACTGTTATCAATTATATTAATTAAGGGAAAATTGTAGCAAAATTTGCTCTGAGGGAGGAAAAAAATATGTCTCTGAAAGCTTTATTAACACATGGATGTCCACAAGCTATTATGTTTCTCAGAGTTTACCCATGATTTGTCCAGTTTTTTTAAAAAAGAGGACTTACAAAAAAATGTAGTTTTAAGGAGAAATAATTGTGAAATTGGTACCTGTGAACATCATGAGTAGCTATTTTGATGCAAATTAAAACAACCTCCACACAAGTACAGGTGATTAGCTGAATTGACTAATTGTCTTTAAATATATGCCTAGTTGGACAGCCATTTATATTCTCTAACAAGCCACACAGTTCAGAAAGTTTTTAAACCACTTAGGAAAATGAACCTTATGGCTCAACAGCATTTCTACTGGTATTTAGAAAATTACAGTTTGAATTTAAAATGATTATAGCTGTAAATCAGTATTTAAAGAGATTTTACATACATTACCTCATTTAATCCTCACCGAAATCCTGCGTGATAGGGAACATCAAAGGAGGCTGAGAATTTATTAGCAGCTTGACTATGAGCACACAAATGGTACTGGAGTGTAAATTCCAAGCCAGGGTTTCTACTCCCAAGGTTACTGTCACCCTCATCTACTCTTTTATGTGTAAGTACCCCATATGTGTCAGTACCTGGTAAGAATATCATAGGTTGGGAACAGAAGGCACAATTCTGAGTAGGTCGATATTTTTGCTTTCAGGTAGTTTTGAATGTAGCAGATGAGACAAACAAGAAATGAGTTAAAGTATTATATCCAGAGTAAGTGTAAGATAGGACCTAGGAAGGAGATGTAATTTCTATTTTGGATGGGCACAGAGAAGATATCTGAAGTGATATTTGCTGGTCCTTCTGTAATTAGTTACATCTACGGAGGTGAAGGACTATTCCAGAAGAGGAGCATGTAGGCGTTTCTAAGGTAAGAGAAAGCATTGCTTACTAAGTGAACTGTGAATAATTCACTCTTGATTGAAGTTTAGTATTTCATTGAGAAAAAGTCTAAACTGAAGAGTTTCTCTAGCCTCCTATGAACATTTGGAAATCTCTGGAAATGTTTTTTTATGTCAGAGCTGCTGAGGAGGAGTATTACCAAGTTCTGGTAGATATGGGACAAGATTTCATTGTAGGCGCTTCCTGCACAGTGGGTAATTTTCTCGTGCTAAAATGATAATTGCGGTCTCCTGAGAAACACAAACAACAGATCATCAACAGCCTCATAGGATATACTGAGACATTTGGGCTCTCTTCAGAGGCAATGTTCTGGGCCACTAACACTTTGGTAAGATTTCTTCGTTGGAAGATCCCTTCAGTTGCCATCTGGAAAGTGGGTTAGAGGGTATGCAATTAGACACTAACCCCACAAGTTCATGCTCTGCTTTGCATAGGCAAGTCCAAGAGAGCAGGGGCAATTTGGTCAGTCCTGAGAGAATTTCAGTGCACTGATTCTTTCTACTGGAAAATGTGGATGTTAGCTCCCTTGAGCTGACTGAATGAGAGAAGGTGAAGTGTGCAAGAAGAACAAACCCCAATGATAGCCCCTATAGGGGGCGAGAGCAAAAGCCATTCATTCCAAAGAACAGTGACACTCTCCTTGCTAGGAATAGACAGCTCTACAATTCTGCCATGGTAAAAATGATTTCTTTTATAGATACATCAATCAAATCCTTATTATAATAGTTTAAATTCCTGAAGTTGGATTTCTGTTTCTGCAACTGGAAGAAATACTCATTGATTCAATGGGGGTATTCAGTCATGACATATCTTGATTCTGACACATTACCAGAGACAGAGGCTGGGTTTATGTTTTAGTAGTTTTATGAAAAAGAGGATGCTTTCATGGAGCCATATTTTTTCATTCATTAATTCATCTATGCATGCATGCATCCAACCATCCATTTGGTCATCAAAAAATATGTATTGCAGGTATTGATTAAACACTGGAAAGAAAAAAGTGCTGCTCAGAGTTGGGCCTTATAGACAGTTATCTCTGGAATTCACCTATTTTTTCTCTATACTTCCAGGAATTGTTGTATCATGTTGTTAATACTTTTTTTTTGAAACTCCTCAGTATTGTTAAGGACCTATGCCTATTGTGTTATGAAGTTTGGGCTTCAAAATCAGAAATGGAAATACAAAGCACAAATTATGTTCATAGTAGTATGTGACTATCTTCTGAAACTGGTACTTTATACCAAATATCTCTAGTTCTCCAAATTACTTTGATTAGACACAAAAAGGAAATTTCTTCATTCTCCAGATGCAAACTGCTTTATTTACATGCCCATTCAGAATCTGAATATATATGCCTTTCTTTGTACAATTTAGTCATTTAAAAAAATTTAAAAGATGGGATGTCTTCAGTAGGTGGTGAAGAGAGTTTAAAAACATTTTTATTTTACACAGGTGTAACACAGGTGGTACGCCCTTTCCTCTCTGCCCCATAGGGTGTAGCTCTAACTACCCTCTAGGGAAGAGAAGGTTGGGTGAACAGCCTTACTATTTCTCCAGCTCAGTAATTACCTGCAGGAACATTCTCTTCACTGCTCAGGAGTTCTTAAGGGAAGTGCAGGCTGATGCGTACAGAATGGGCTTGCATCCTGATTCTTCTACGAGTCACTTCACCCTCTTCCTCAGACCTTATACACATGTGTGGCTGATTACGTTTTACTTTTTTCTCCCCCTTGATTGAAGGATTCAAGTCTCTGTCATGCAGTTATATATATTCTGGTGGAAGGACCATCTCATGGTGCCCTGACATAGCTACTTTGTTCTCAGTAACATATGCAGAAGATAGTTTTCACAAATAGAATCCTAATGAACAGCACTACCTTGTAGCTACAGCACCAGCTTCAGCCCTCTCTGCATTTCAGATGCTCCCACCCTCATCTCTTTAGGCCAAATGATGTTGATGATTCCCTGTGGTTGCTAAAGTCAGGGTAATTGAGCATGCCTTCATAGCTTACTTTAAACCTGCTCTCATATTTATTAACTGTCCCTGCATTAAAGTCTTTTAAATTACTGCATTTAAGTGTGACTTTTTTTTTTCCTATTGTGATCTTCCCTGATACTAATGTTCATACTACTAGGCCACTAATAGAGTGGGGGGTGGGGGGGAAGGCCCATCCTTGGCGAGGAAAAGTAGAAGTGAATCTAATTTTAGACCTGTCAAATTTCAGATGTCTGACTAATATTCCAGAGAGATGGAAGTAAAAAGAGGTATCTGGGATGGATATTTAATTTGGAAATCTAATGAAATTTATGAATTTGAGAAAATCTGGGCTTCATTTACCAGTCTATAAAATTAAAGAAATACATTGGTTATTTTCTCTGTGCTTCCATCCCTGTGAGTCTTTATTTTATGTAGAGAGCTGATTAGAAAAGCAGGAACTTAAGGGACTCAGAAATCTATCGTAGCCAGAAAACTTATGTGAACACTGCAGTATCTTATTTTGTGGCAACAATTCCCAACCATTACATCAAATGTGAAATAATCTCTTCAAGGGAAAGCTCATCTTCTGAGACATATTTGCTCTTCAAACATAGAACGCATTCACAACATAAATTATTAAATCACTGATATATGTGTTACTATTTAGGCAATATATATTTGAATAATATGTTTTCTTTGTATATAGCACACCTCTACTATTAAAATTTTTAAAGTTATGCTACATGGCTATTTTTCTATTTCTTCATGATGAATTATTTCTTGTATTAACTCTATATAGTACTCATGGAATCTAAATGGAAGCCAAAAAGTGATCTGAGAATGACATCGGTTTATATAAAATATTACATATTATTAATACAATGATATCAATTATACAAATAATTTTATGTATTAATTATAATTATATATAATTCTAAAATTGATATAAAATGTTTATATTGGCTATAATTGAGCTCTTCCCTTATATGTTAAACGATATATCTATAAAATGTTACACCTTTCAGTCTTTGAGACATTTTAAAATATCTTTAATGTTTCACAGCCTTGATTTTGAGAATAATTCATCACCTGTTTACTGTTTATATCATTATCTACTTAGATTGGAAGATTTAAGATATAATGCTGTTTTTACTATTAATATCCTCCTGAAGTGGTTACTATCTGTCTGTACTTCTTATAATCTCATTAAAGCCTCTGAATAAATGCTCATTTTCTATGCTAGGGAATATTAGTTTTCTTCTAGGGTAATGTTACATAATAAACAACCTTCCCAGAACCTCAATGGCTTAAAATAATTATTTATTTAAGCCTTAGTGGTCTACATGTAGGTCAGCTACTCTCAGCTAGGATATTCTGAACTAAACTGGATGAGCGACTTTTGATCCATGTGTTTTCATTCTGGTAGTTTGGCTGAAGCAACAATGGCTAACTATGGTATGGCATTTTTAAGGAACGAGTTGGAATCAGAAACTCATAATGCCACTCTTTAAGGCTTCAATTCAGAAATGGCATCCCGTCGCTTTTCCATTGGTTAAATGAAGTCAAATATCTATGTTTAATATCAATTCCTTATGGAAGTAAACTCTATACATACTATGCCTTGGCAGGAACTTGGAGGAAAGGAAGAATTTATTGATAAATGCTATAATCTGCTGGTAAGGCTTGCCAAGAGACATGTGTTCTCAGTTGGGTTTAGTCAACCTGTATTTATTATGCTTTTGTAGGATTCAGAAAATTCATACAAGAGAATGTACAGTTTGAGATACATAATATGTGAATCCTGAATAACCTTAAGCCTAGACATGAATATGAATAAACATGGATAAGAATAAACTCAGGATAAGTACATGAGATGACTAAGGAGAACAAGAGATTAACTGCATGTGTTAATTATCAATGCCTAAGTAAATGAATATACCTCACAAAATTAAATAAATGTATATATTCAAATATGTGAAGATCATCTTGTTAAAATTGGATATAGGAAAAATTTTAATTGAAGCCATTATACTGGCTTACTTTTAAATATATAGTTGAAAAACTGTGAAAGCATTCAGTCAATCCTCTTGTTCATGGTTGGTTCCCTATTATATTTAGTGATCTGAAGGGACCTTTTATTGAAAAACAGAATCTCTGGATTGGAAGAGCCCTTAAATGACATGAGAACCTCAGGCAGTTGTGTAGGAATAAAATTAAGATGAATCATTGTACACAGGCAAAGCCACTTTTGTATCTAGTAAATTTCTGAAAATTTCCTGCATACTTTCTGTGCATAGGTTCAAGGACTGTTCCTAGATTCTCATTTTGTACCCTGACTTAAAAGAAAGTTTTATTTTGAATCTTGCCAATTATGCAGCACAATGTTCAAACATTGTTTACTTTTTGGGTATTTTAAATAGTACCAATAAAGCACATTGGCTTTCTAGTTTTTAACTTAATATTTCTAAAACATAACCCAATAACAAGACAGAAATTTGACGGTCACATTTTAGGGAAACTCATTGCAGTAGTTTTGTTTCGTTTTTTTATTTATTCAATTTTTTTTGTTTTGTTTGTTTAGTTACTGTTAGGCAAAAAGTAAGCAAAGTGTTTTTATTATGAAGAGAAATATGTTTTAGAATTTCAGAAGACAAAAAGAGATCATACATTTTTATGAAAGTTCTCTACATGGTAACTTAAAACAACCTAAAATAAAATCAAACGTTAAAATATATTATGAAACTATTTTAAATAGCATCACTCAAGAACTGTGTGGATCCAAATAATAAATTCCAAACATATTGTTAAAATTACTTGTTTTGCCTTAAGGCAATCAAGAATAAAACCAGACTGATGTATCTTTTTGCAGGAACATTGTTCTATGGAAGACCATCAAGACTGAGGTTTTTCTGAAAACTTCTAAAAGCTTAGAAGCCTAATACAGGAATGTTAATAAAACGTGCATTGGCTTTCCATTATATAGGCAAAATACTCTGGAAGATCCACTGTGCAGATATACTCATGCACATAAACTAGGAAACCAGGTGGGGGGAGTATTAAAATTTCAATATACGCATTTTTTAAATTTAATTCTATTGTAATAAATACATCATCTAATTTATTTCTGGTTAATAGAAGCTTATATTTGGTCTTTCAGTTTTTTTTTCAGATAAAAATTCATTTTTGCAGAAACCTTTTCTTTAATTTTACTTTAAAATTTTGTACTAGAAGTCTGTATCCTTTTACCAATCCCATTTTCCTGCTCCCCGGCCCCTGGTAACCAGCCATTCTCTGTTTCTATGAGTTGGACCTTTATATGAGTTGGAACACAGTTTTCAAAATTATCTGAAATAATTTGGAAAGGGATTGAAATAATAAAGGGCTCTTACTAAAATGAGATTGAACATTTTGCTTCAAATACCTTCAAAATAATTATTGTGTATCAGTTAACAATTTTGGAATTTGGGGTAAAAATTGGTGCTTCTTGGGGCACCTGAGTGGCTCAGTTGGTTATGGGTTGTACTTCAGCTCAGGTCATGATCTTATGGTTTGTGAGTTCAAGCCCCACATCGGACTCTCTCAAGTTAGTGTGTAGCCAGCTTCAGATACTTTGTCTCCCTCTCTCTCTGCCCCTCCCCTACTCACATTCACCCTTTCAAAAAGTAATAAACATTAAAAAAAGAGGAAGGAAAATTGGTGCTTTATTATTGTCCTTAGAGCTTTTTAGCTATGGATAATTCATAAGGAATATTATATTATGAATGGACTCCTTCAATTTAGAGAAATATCTATATTTAAGTTTATGGAAAAATCAGAATATAGACTATAAATTTGAATGTTATTAAAAGAACAAATGTTTTAAATGTTTGTATCTGAAAATACATACTTTTAATGATTGTATTTTTACTTTTATTTATTTATATTGAAGAATAGTTGACACACAGTATTACCTTGGTCTTAGCTGTACAGCATAGTGCTTTATCAAGTGTGTATGTTATGCTCTCTACTCATCACAAGTGTAGCTACTATCATGATCACCATACAATGCTATTATAATACTACTGACTAAATTAAAAGTTGGATTAAAAAATATGTATTTAAATTTGGAAGTTTACTCTTTAACCATGATAAAGTATAGACTTGTGATTATACTAGCATATTAAAAAAGAGTACAATCGTTTGCAAATGTTTGCTTTGTACTTAGGTTTATACCTTTCATAGGTTATTTTCCAAAAGCTTTTTGCCTCAAACATAAGATTTATTTTGTGTATGCTTACACAGGGAACATAGCTGAATTAAAAGCGTTTGTTGCTTTTTCCCCCTAATCCATCTGAAGGAGATTAATAGAGCTACCATGATGACAATAATAACTGACGCTTGTTGAATGTTTACTAGACACCAAGTATCTCTCTTGCTACCTTATACATAGAAACCTTTGTTTAATACAAAATTGAGCATAATTTCTTAATTTTATCTTCTCCCCTTCTGTGTTAGATTGGATAGACATTTGATAAAATTTTATAATGAAAGAGCTTCCACAATCCTTTATCTTAACCTCTTCATTTTTGGAGGTAAGAACTCTAAAGATCAGCTAGTTTTGTGGCACATTGGAAGTCACCTGCCATCTGCTTGAAAGTCCTAATGAATAAGTTTCATCTTATTATTATTTTTTTTTACAATTGAGATCCACAAAGGTAGGTATCATATTCTTAACACTAATTCTATTAGTAATCTAGCCTGCAATTTTATGGCTATAGAACCTGACTTCTAAAAGCAGTAACAGAATTTAAAAATATAACACACTCCTTGTAAAAGTTCGATTAATATATATTGAAATTCATACTTGACGCTGATTATAAAATAGAATGAGTGATATTATTCATTTATTTATTCAACAAATATTTATTGAGCATCTTCTAAGTGTACAGTCTCTGTGATCCATTAGTAAACAAAACAGACAATAAACACCTGCCTTCATGAAGACATTTATTCTAGTGGGGAAACAAAAAATAAAGAATCAGTGAAAAGTATCCCTTATATTAAGCAGTGGTAAGTGTTAAAGAAAAAAAAAAGTGACAAGGTAGGGAGATACTAAGTGCGGGAGAGGGGAAAAAATTCTAGTTATGGTAGGCCACAATGTCTCCCTGAAAATGTGATTTTTAAAAATAAAGATCTGAAGGAAATGCAGATGTGTGTGGGAAGAGCATCCAAGGCAAAGGGAACAGAAAGGGCAGAGACTTTAATGTGGGTGTGTAGCTGGCAGGTTTGAAAATTATGGAGGAGGAATAGGAAGTGTTGAGGTAGATGAGCTCTTGATGGAACAGGAAATCAGATTATAAATGGTTTTACAGATCGAGTTGAAGATATTAACATTCATGTTGAGAAAGAAAATAAGTATCAGTTGACTTTTCAGTAAAGTCACTTAGGGGAATCAATACAAGCATATGGTTCAAAGATTGAACCTCAGGGTTCCTTAATATTTAGGTGTTAGATAATTTTAAAAGCAAAACAAAACAAACAAACAAACAAAAAACCAACTGAGGAAAGATATCCAGCAAAGTGGAAGGAAAACCAGGCTTGTGTTTTGTTTTTGTTTTTTGTTGTTTTGTTTGTTTGTTTTTTAAGAAAAGAGGCCAAGTGAAGAAAGTATTTTAAGTTAGAGAGAATAGTCTATGATTCCACCTGGTTCTGATACAGCAAAAAATGTAAGGACTGAATTTAGCATTGGACTTAGCAGTGTGGCAATTAATAGTGATCACAAAATGAGCAGTTTTGTTGGAGTTGTGGCAATAAATATTTGATGATCGTGGGCTTCAGAGAAAATAGGAAGAAAGACATTCAAAGAATAAAAAAATAGACAGCTATTTCAAGGAGTTTTGCTTTATAATTTAAAGTAACAGAAGAATGAGGTGATAGCTATAAGAAGTGGTATCAATATCATTTCTCTTTATAAGATGAACAACATAACTTCATGTTATTTTGATGCTGATGGGTTATGTTCCAGTTGATGGGGAATATTTGATAATTAAAGGAATAAAAAAGGAATTGCTGCAGCAATATCCTTGAGAAAGAAAAGGGAGATAAGAGCGTGTACACAATGGAAAACCTGTATTTAGTTGGACTGCAGTCCATCCTGATGATGGAAGAGAAGTTAGAGTATTCAAATACAAATGCAGGAAAATAGATGCGAGGGGAAGATGGTGGGTGGAATTTCTCTTCTGACTGCTTTATTTTCTTTAATGAAATAGGAAGAATGGTCACAAGCTGACAGTGGGAACTGAGAAGTTTGAGGCAAAAAAGGACCTAGTACAACAACATCTAATAGAACAGTAAAAGAGTGAATGGACTATAGAAATACAGTATGAGTTAGTGCTCTTGAGTTTATAGCTAGTCCAGATGGTTGGGAGTTCCCTCCAGGCTGGTACAGCAGTGCAGGCTTAGATGTACAGCTCTTGGAGATTTGAATTTAGCCATAATTATGGGTTAGCTAAGAGAGAAAGCAAATATGACAGAAAACAAAGGAGTTGATGTTGCATTTAAGTGAGAGATTTTGTAACAGCAATTAAATTTAAGCTTGATAGTAAGAGAAGTGTGAGTGTTGGATGAGGGGTGAGAGATAAGGAAAAATGGTAAGATCTCACTGGTTTCAAGCCATCGTTCGAGTTGGGCTTTCAGAAGGATTGATCTGTAAAGATAGAACACTGTAGTATGGCATGCTTGAAATTGAGGTTTGGGGAGAGTAATAGTGATTAGTAACAAAGTCATGGGTATGATCACTGAAGTGAATTCTGAAGTTAACCATCAAAAAGATGGTTGAGAAGAAGAATGGAAAGGTCTCGGTCTTAGACTTTGGACTTTGAATTCACTGCTGAAAAAGTAGTGTTGGAGAGAGTTGCAGTGAGCCAAGAGCTAACATTCAAAAAACAAAGGGAGATGACTGGGGAGGGGGGACAGGGAGAGCAGCCAGAGGCACGTTTGTTTGTTTTTTATTTTACAGAGAGAGAGCATGAGAGGGAGAGAGGGGTGGAGGGAGAGAGAGAGAGAATTTTAAGCAGGCTCTATGATTAGCATGGAGCCCAACGTGGGGTTCAATCCCATAACCCCGGGATCCTGACCTGAGCCAAAATCAAAAGTCGAATGCTCAACCAATTGAGGCACCCAGGTGCCCCAAGGGGGTGTTTTATAGAGAAAGGAGACTCAATCATCTGGAATAGGATAATGAATACAGAAAAGGCACTTATCCTACTTTGAGTCCCAGGCTTATTAAGTCTGCAGAAGAAGCAGTATCTTCAGGAAAGAGCCAGATTTAAGTGAGAACAAGACAGTGGGAGAGACATTCAAGGAAGAGGTTGAGGTCAATTTTTCTAATGATTAAACTTGAGAGAAAAAACTATGGATAGGGGATGGATAATGAAGATTCAGAAGATATTTTGGACTGGGAAGAGATCAAAGATGATATAATCTAATCTTTTATAACTTGAAGTCTCTTCACAATATAACTAATACTTATCCAGTCTCTATTTGACTATTTCCTGTGATTGGTTTTGTACAGAGAAGCCCATTTCAAAAAAGAGATATTTTTCTATGTTCAAAGATACTTCCATTTGCCTGAAAATTAAATAAAATCTATCCGACACAGGTTCCTTATAATTAGAACTCTCCCTTGCTTCCTGTCTCTACTCCCTCTTTTGATCGTTTGATTCAAACTCTCTGGTTTGCTTGCTGTCTTCCCTCTTCAGGTTCTGAGGCTGGACAGTTGTACATCTCCTAGTTACTTGTTTCAAATTACTTAATTTCATCAGGTGACCATCCTAACAGCTACCGTCATTTCAAGCAACTTCAGTGAGTTCCAGTTGTCTTAATGCTGATGAGTTGCCTTCTACTTTCACATTTTCCCTCCACATCCAGCTTCTTTCTGGTCATGTCATATTTACTCTAACTCTTTTAAAAACTATTCTTGACTCCCTTGTTCTAATCTCATACACACCTGTCAAGACTGCAACTATGGACGAATCCCTCTCTATGCCTGTATTCCAACAAATAAGCATCAAACAGTAAATTGGAGGTATTATAGTTTCACATTCACCAAACTCAAGTGGGCTTTCCATAATGCATTCAAGAAACTGTTTCCCCAGAAAGTTAACTCTGCTTATTCCCACGATAAAATGACATTTTAGCCGCTCTACTTAAATATTTTATTACTTCTTTCTCCTCTCTACTAATCTCAGTGCATGGCTTCACTTCCTACCAGAGAGAATACATCATACAGTAACTACTTAATCATTGGCTACCAGATCTACAAGTTAACCTGCGGGGCGCCTGGGTGGCTCAGTCGGTTAAGCGGCCGACTTCGTCTCAAGTCATGATCTCGCGGTCCGTGGGTTCGAGCCCCGCGTCGGGCTCTGTGCTGACAGCTCAGAGCCTGGAGCCCGTTTCAGATTCTGTGTCTCCCTCTCTCTGACCCTCCCCCATTCATGCTCTGTCTCTCTCTGTCTCAAAAATAAATAAACATTAAAAAAATAATAAAATAAAAGTTAACCTGCTGTCCGCCAGCCTTCTCATGACCATGAAGAAAGTGCTACTCCAATCCAAATCCAATCTCTTCCATGTGTGCTTCTTTGTCCCCAGTGTATTTCCAGCTCTCTGTCTCCTGCATCTCAGCATCTTCATTTCTACCACATATTCTCTGTGATCAGTCAAACGTGTTTTAGTGCCTATAAACTTAAATAAAGCAAGAAAGCCTTGACCTGACCTCATGTATCACTTTAGCTATGACTTTTAACTGTCTTTTGTTTCCTGCTATTCTTTCATAACCAGCTTTTCAAGGAATTTTTGTATGTTTTTGTTTCTTTCATTTATACGATTTCAACTTTCTCACCTTCCATTTGATTTTCCATTCTTGCCACTCTTGGGCTGCACTTGCAGGGTTATCAATTAGTAACATGTTTCTGTCGTAATTTAGTTGTCAAATATTTTACACAATTGAGCACTACTTTCTTCCTGTGGAGATCAAGAGAATGTTTTATGGTTATATATTCTCAGGCTCTAAAATTCAAGTGATGACAGTATGTAATTATTTTAACTTTTATTATTATTTTTACCTTATAACCACAGTTAGATTTTGAGTTCCCATTCTGCTTGGTAGCAAAAAAAAAAAAAAAAAAGTAACTGAATCAATTCTAAGTAAATTCATTTGCTTGAATGTATTTTCAGGCTTAGGTTTTAATTCAGGGAAATCAAAATTGCCTTTCCCCCTCCTCCTTCTGTTCTTCCTGGATTGGTTTAATTTCTGAAATGTTTATACAATTTAATAATATCAGATGGTAAGGCATCTGGATTTCATCCTTCCTTTGTCCTAGACCGACATCTGTTGCAATGTACAATCATGCCCCATGTCCCCACCACATTGGCATCTGCTGAAGTTTTTGTATTCCCACCTGGTTTCTTGACACACATCCTTACGCTGCTCTTTGTTATAATTTCCTCTCATCATGACCACGGATCCCTTCAACATCTGCTTGCTTTCTCTCTCTCAGCCAAGTGTCTTGTTATCAGAGGCAAAAAGGAATTCATGTTGTGCTTTCTCCTGTTACCCAGGGACCACATGAGACTTGCTGTGGCTTTCTTGAATCTTCTCCCTCTTCAACAGCAAAGAGACATCTCAGCCCTCTTGCTCCAGTTTTACCTGGCTTACTAGGGAATCCTAAAAGGATATTTTCCATTGTCCTGGAAAGGATTAGGGTAAATAAATCCTTTATTCATGGATCTCCAACCTGTTTAGTAGTTTCTGTAAATACCCCCTTTAATTTTTAGTGATTTAAGAGTAGAAAAGACAGTGCATAAAACTTCTCCTTAGGTCCTACCAAGGTGTAAAGGATTCTCTCCAACACATTGTTCAACATTTTTCTTTACCAAAGGGAGTAATTATTCTTATTATTCTAATGAGGGGGAAGAGTGATTTAATGTTTCTATTCTTCCAATGCCTTGTCTGTTACATCAGTAACCTAGCTCTTATTAAACGAAAAACCAAAGATTTACGATCTCTGCTTTTAGGTCTCTGTTTTCACTCATCTCAGCTGGCTGGCCTCGGGGCAAAAAAAAGGACCACATGTTAAAGGTTAAAATACTTGATGAAGATTAGAGGGAAAGATTTACATTTCTGCTCACAGCAGAATGGGTTTTCTGCCCCTCTCTTTGGGGGAAAATTATAAATGCTGAATAGATTAACACATTTAAATGTATATTGAGGAGCTGGATAGAAAGTAAGGAATACTCTGAGGCAAAACCAAATGAAAGGAGAAAACGGGAAGTAATAAGTAATAGCTGGTACTAGCTTCCATGTTGAAAGCAGTTGTAGATCCCAGTGAACTTGGGTTTCAGTTTTCATAGATTTACAGAGCATAGAAAATAGAGAGATAAGTCAAGTACTTTCTTAAGTTAGGAAGGCTAAAAGATTATAATCTCATCATGAAGCTGGGTCCACCAAATTGGCCAGTTCCTTGATGTAAGTGTAAAAAATATATAAATGTACATTCACTGAGGGTTTTACAAGAAGACATTCCTATCTTAAATCCTAGTGATGAATAAGAGGGACAGAAAATCCTTCTAGCTAAAAAACCAACCTTATATTGTATTAGAGCCTGAATTTACCTAATTATGTGATGTGAAAGACTTTAATGCAACACTATACTTTAAAATGGTCCTGCACTGGAATGGCCCCCAATCGCCAGGCAGAAATAAGTGCAAACCTTCTCTGAAAACAAAACAAAACAAAACACTGTCTTTAGTCCAAGCCGCAAATAATTCCCACAAGTAAAAATTTAAGAAATGCAAATGTATAATAAAATATCACAAAACTTCCAAAGAAATAAGGTGCCACACAAGCTAGAGTCTCCAGAAATGTGACAGAATGTCAAAACTGAATATATAAAATAAATATGCTTCATGGGTTGCATAAATAAATGGAAAAAAAGTACTGAGAAAAAGAAAATAGAGAATATTAGAAATTGGAAAGATTTAGCTAAAGACTCAAAAGATTGGTTCAATACTGTAACTCTTGTTTTAGGCTAGGGTACCTGGAAACAGACTCTGAGATACACATTTCCATGCAGGAAATTTGAGTGTGTTCTTGGGGGAAAAAAAAAAAAAATTCCACAGGGCAGTAAGAGAAGCCTGATTAGGTGATACAATTGCAACAGGAGCTTCAGATGATCTTACCATGAAACCTGGACCTACTCCTAAAATTATTACTCAAAGCCAGACACATTTTTAGTGTCTCTATTATACAGAATAGCAGCCGTCCAACAGATAGAATATAAGGTTATAAGGGGAAAATGAGATCACAGGTATGAAAATTTCTTAGGAACTCGAAAAGTTCTATGCACATAGTTATCATGATTACCTATCCAGAAATCAAAAGTACAGCCTCACTAGAGTCAGATAATATCAATTCATTTCTGACTCTAATACTCACTAGTTACTGGACTGAAAGAAAATTACTATATTTCTCTTTTCCTCAGTTTTCCCATATCTAAAGTGAAATGGATAAAAACAACTTTGTAGGACTGCTGTGGAGGAGAGGAACATAACAAGAATAAGCATAATACTATACAATAATAGCTTATTAAATATTATCTGGTACAATAAAAGTACTTTTAAAAAGGGAGAGGAGGAACATAAGCATAATTCCTAACTTACCATCTGTTTCACCTTTTCTATGTTTCCTTTGATATGCTATTTTAATTCCCTGTCCCTAAGACATTTTCTGACCATAGCAAATGCAGAAACCTAATTCCCACTCCAAAAGCAAAATAATATTTTGCTGAAGTTTACCTTTATTGGGATGTAGATATTCTGCAAACTCAACAGGACTCTTTCTCTGACTTTTTCTGTACTTTTACAGAGATTGAAGTTGCCCATCTTACCTTTGTTGTGGCAGCATATCACATATTTGAACAGTGATACTATTTCTTGGGCTAAGCATTTGAGAATAGAGTGATTTGTTTTCTCTTGCTACTATCCTGACAAAACAAGCGTAGATTATATAGCATTGAGATTTTTACTAGCAGAAGCATTCACTATTAATCAAATTAACATTGAAAAATTTGTTTTTTTAAATCTGTGCCCTGGAAAAGATTACTTATAATTTTCTTCTTGGTTTATTTGTTATCCTACTCTTAGAACAGATTAGTTACAATTGTTTCATTAAGCCAAGTTCCTTCATTCCGACCCTTTGAAAAGAGCAAAATTCTTACTAATTTTTATGGTTGAAATTTTCCACCCATCCAGTAGAATTGGAATATATCTCATAAGAAACTGATTCACAGTGGGTTTCCTTGCAATAATAAACAAGTACTTGTTTTATTCTTTGTGTTTGATCAGATTTATCTTGTTCTTCTCTAAAGAAAATCTGGGGCAAGTTGGCCCCTACGATAAGCTGTCAAGATGAAAAATCCACACTGTAATGTCAATTTGCAATCCTTGTGGTTCAAAGGATATTTATGGCACATGTGATTTATTTTTCAATCACCTAAGATTTAACAAAGAAACTATATCATGATTAATCTCAAAAAATTGAGAGGTAATTTATTTTTACAAATTCTGGTTGAACAGCAAAAGCATGTCATTTCTAAAGGTGCTATTAGGAACAACAATAGCATGCCAGCTATTGAAGTATGTATAGCCCGAATATTTTAAATTACAAAGAAAACCAAAGGCAACACCTGAGGAAAAACTAATACAGAAACTCCACTGTCATTTTGGGGAATTCTTTCATGGATACTGGATAGCTGAAGTGATGTGTAGCATCTTTTCAGGGCTTTTCATATGAGGTTAAACTTTTATTTTTCAAGTGCATGTTATCTTCTTGAATCCTTCTAACATGGTAATTTTAATACAAATTTTGGTTAATAAAATTGACAAAAATAAATTGGTTGAGATGAAAATTCAACAACGGAAACATTGGAATAGCTCCTATGTTTCAAATGCTGTGACTCTTGATTTTGGCAAATGACTTCTTGTACTTCTTAACATCAACTTAGGAAAATCTACTTTAGAATTAATCTCCTAATATTCACTTTCAGCTGTATTCTATTCAGGATCAAACCTGATAGACCTGCCTTCTGCTGAGTAAGTGCTTGGCTTCCTTACTTACACAATTTTATTTTCTTAATGATAACATCTGTCATTGCAAATTGCTCCTGACATAAATTTTCCTTAAGGTCTTTCTCCTTGTTTTCTTGCAAAACCAATTTAGTCTTGTTTTAACTATAAAAACTAATAATTGAAAATTCTTGCTAAAGTGCATTATTCTATTACCAATTGTTCTATTGCCAAAAATTACATTTAATCATCCTTGTCCTTTTATTACAAGTATGTAAACAGTACATAATTTGATGTGTTTGAATAGATATTGAAGTATCTAAGATATAGTGTTAAGACAAAAAAAGTGAGTTTGAATATAGTGTGCTTTATAACTACAGCCATCTGTACAAATATATTTGTTTATTAGATAACAATGTTAAAACACATTGGTACGTGCATAAAAATCTGGTATAACATGCAGCTAATTTATTGAGTGAGATTATACTGAACATTCATTCCTTATATCCTTATGTGTTATATTTGGCAAGAGAGGTTTTGTTTTGGTTTGGCTTGGTTTAAAAATTAAAATGTTACATTTATTTTAACGTAACTGAAAGTTTAGTGTGGAAAGAGAAGTTGGTTTGTTTTGGTTTTGGTTTTGGTAATAAAACACGGGGAAAAGACCAGAAGCATGTAGAACCACATATTAATAATGACTAATTCCAGGAGGTAGAATTATATGCAATCTTAATTTCCTTGCTTCTTGACTATATTTAAAATATGTGTTCATGTAAAAGAATTATCAATTTAGGAATGCAAGGTAGAATCATGTTAATGGACTAAAATCCAAAACTCCCTCATTTATGACACTTGTAAAAACATCTCATTCCTCATACACTTTTTTTGGAAATATTTTATTAATATGGTTAACTCTTGTTTTGATGAAATGTATTTATCAATAAACTGCCTTAATTGTGTGAGCATTGTTAAATCAGCAAACCAAATGTGACATCATAGCTAAGTTATTGTTTGACTTTCTCATAAGCTTTAGTTAATTGTGAGTGGATTGACAAGTGGTTTTTTTTAACTTTATTTTTTCTTAGTTTTCTTTTCTTTCTTTCTTTCTTTCTTTCTTTCTTTCTTTCTTTCTTTCTTTCTTTCTTTCTTTCTTTCTTTCTTTTTTTCCTGGTGGTTGTGTCAGTTTTTGTTTGTTGGCTTTTTTAATAGGGTCACAGATAATGACAGTAGAATAACTCCATACCTTCTTTCATGTATAACAGGGAAAACACATCAGGAAGATTAGTTTCTATTTGTAAGAAACATTAAAACAATAAAAAATAAAAAAGAGTACTCAGTAAGCCTTAGTTTTATATATTTCTTTCTCTTCTGTTTTAATGTGCTAAAGCACTGTTTCTTACCAACAGTATACACATTCGGGTGTCATTAATTCGTCTTAAATATATCATTTAAATACATTTGTTTTAAATATATCATTTATAAATTTGTTTACCTTATATCAGTAAATGTGCCTATTTTATTCCTAGTTATCCACTCTATTTTTCTTACTATTTTTGTCTTTCTTTGACTTCTGGCTTTCCTTTGCCTCTTCAAACATCTCCAGTAATATTTGAGATCTTTGATAGCTAATGGTAATGTCAGAGGACATTTCTGGATGCAAGCCAATCATAATGTCTTTAAGTAATGTTTATATATCCCAAGCTTGCCAACTACTTACCAGTGCATAGCAGAAGATAAATGTATGCCACTCTACTAGCAAGGCTAAAAGAAGCCAAGCCATCTGACTGCTAGCAACCTAATTTTTACATAGCTGTTTATAATTCTCATTGTCATGTTATAGCAATATGATTTATTAATCCTTCTGGCATTTTTCTCCTTGACAGCTTCTCAGCTGCTGTTGCATCCTTCTTGGATGGGTAAGTTCTACATACTATTTTGAAACTGTGAGTCAAATTTTATGTGTTGAGACTTCATTTGTTTTAGGCACTTAGGCTACTAAAGTGGAAGAACTTGAATTTAATGCCATCAAAGATGAAAACAGGGTTCAATCATTTGAGAGACATAAAAATAAAGAAAAATAAGTTTGGAGATGTAATTGCAATGGAAATTTTCAATAATTTTAATTGAGTAGGTTAAAATATAACTTATATTACAGTTTTTACAGGTAGGCCACAGCATTTTACTCCAAATAAAAAATATACTTTGTGACCTTGGCAATCTTTTATGAATATTAAAATATTTTGATTCAGGATTACTTTTGTCAGAATTACTTAGAATTTTATACCTTTTAACCGTACTTTTACATTTTCAAGTTAATTTAAAATCACCAGTAATTAGCTATAACTACAATTCAAGATGGTACTTACTTATCCATTATGTTTCATTTAATTATAATAAAATTAGATTGATTGTTACATATCATACATATCAATGCAATTTAGAAAGCTATTGGAAGGGAGAGTGTGCACACACACACACACAGTTGGTTTTGGTTTGTTTTTTGTAATAAGATATGGGGAAACAATGACAAACTCCAGGAGATAGAATTACAGGCAATCTTAATTTCCTTTCTAAGAAAAATATGTATATATATATATATATATATATATATATATATATATATATATATATAAAATATGTATATATTTACTTCTTATTTATATATTGCATATGTACACACATACACCAATGATTTACTAAGCTAAGCTCTAAAAATGATTGTTTTGCTAGAATTTATAGCCAAAAAAAGAAAAGATATAATTCCATAGTTCCCTTTGTCTAATAAAAGAAATGAAGTATTTTTGTTTAATGTAGACTGACACATTTTTTTTCATGCTGGTGAATCCAGAAGCAATTCAGACATATAAAATATATTATGAACTATCATATTGTCTACTATAAATTTACACAGACATTTTTTTAGATGAGTAACTTATAGTTTTGGGTTTCTATCTGATCTGCTGTCTGGATATTGAGATCCTTTATCTATAGTGTCATGTCTTAAGTTAGTGAAAGTTTTGCTATGGAAAATGAAGATCATGTGTGTTCATGTTACTTCCTTATGATCTAATTTGGTACATTGAGTTTAAAATTGTGAGAGGAAGGTATAGTTTATCATGAGATGATCTCACTCAAAATTCAGGTGCTTTAAACTGGATATTGTCCAGTGATAAATTAGGTTTTGTCATGGAATTTTGAGATGAACATCTATAGGAGTATATTCTCTAGTGTTGATTAGAGAAAGATCTGTAATCTTTAGTCATTAACATTCTTCTGTGAAAGTTTTGGAGTGTGATTGTGTTTTCTCAACTATTCAGATGTTTTCTATCATATTTCTTCATAGAAATAAAACAAATGGTTAATTCCTAAACATGTAGGAAAAAATACAACCATGATGCAACTTACCATCTGTTTTAACTTTGGTAGATAGCTTGTTTTGAGATTCCAGAGTTCTTCGTCATTGTATTAGAAAGTCAGGGGTACCTGGGTGGCTCAGTCAGTTAAGCGTTCAACTCTTTATTTCAGCTTGCGTCATGATCTTGCGATTTGTGAGTTCTAGCCCCACATCAGGCTCTGTGCTGACAGTGCAGAGCCTGCTTGGGATTCTCTCTCTGTCCCTCTCTCTGCCCTTACTCTGCTCTCTCTCTGTCTCTCAAAAAAATAATTAATTAATTAGTTAAAAAGAAAGCTATACTATTTTCTAAAGTATTTTAAACACAGCTGTTTGCAAGTGAGTACACAGAATAAGAATGGAGTGTTGAGGATTTTAGTCTCTGTGTCTATCCAATTTCTTGTGAAGTCTTTTGTCTGCTCTAGTCTAACTCAAAATCATTACTACTTATACCCAATTTAAGTTCCCTGAGAACTAGTAAACAACCAATGGAAAACCAATTAGGCAATTATCAATTTTCAGATAGCTTCTCATCTTAGAAAATGGGGGGAAAAAAGAAAATCTTGCATACCCTCAATCTCATCTTTTATAGTATATAATACTATAGAGTGGGAGATAATGGTCACAACATCCAGAAAACTTGAATTATTTTCATTTTTTTTAAGATTTATTTATTCTTGAGAGAGAGAATACAAGTGTGGAAGCAGCAGAAACAGGGACAGAAGATCCAAAGAGGGCTCTGAGCTGACAGCAGTGAGCGTAATATGGGGGTCAAACTCACCAGCTGTGAGATAATGCCCCAGCCAAAGTCAGATGCTCAACTCACTGAGCCACTCAGGTGCCCCATAAAACTTGAATTTGAAGTCACTTGTCTTCATTAACACAATAATGCTATCAAGATCTTTTAAAAGTCAGTGTTGATTTTTAAACTTTTAATAATTTGACAAATAACTTATGTTAATATTGTTAAAATGACATTTCACCGAAGCAAACTCTATTTCCCAAAATTAGCACAACTTATTTTCTTTCTGAAGTCACATAAACAAATTAATTTGTGATTGTTGATATTACATATATGGTGGGGAATTTTGAGCCATTATGGATATATATATATATATATACACATACACACACATATATATGCCATATATACATGTTTATTACATTGTAATATCTTACATTGTTTTATATACATATAAATACATTGATTATGATATTTGTAAGACATATTATATATATTATAATCAGTGCATGTATACAACTAATGCTTAAATATTCCTTATAAAGTTTTAGATCAGAGAAAGTGGATGCTCCATAAGATAGTTCTGGAAGTGATAGTAATGAATTTAAAGCATTAAAGCCAGTTTTTGAAACACTTATTAATGAATAAAGATTCATTTTAAAGAAAGTTATTAGGATGCTATAATTCTGTCAATATTTAGCTACATGGAACTTCACAATTTGGGTAGGAGCAGTAGTGTCAAAGAGGTCATTAAAGATTGTTGCATCTTGCATCTTGCACTTTACATATCACAAAATAAAGATTTACAAAGAATGATTCATTGTTTGGGAGCTAATTTCCCATTAACATTTGAATCATTATTAATGACAATGAAAGTATTTCCTATTGTTAAAAAATTACATGTAGTAAAAATCTATGAAAATGCATTTTTATTCAGGTTTGGATTTTTCAGCACCTTAAAAAGTACAGTTTACAATTCGTGGGTATTCTGTAGAACATATCCGGATAAAGGAAAAACTTACACGTGCTTATACAGAAGCCTTATATCTCTAAAAACCCAAAGAAAATGCCTTGGCTCTCTTTTGCTTTCCTCTTTTAATTGTTACCTAAGTAAGTTAAGACATACACATACTCAACTTGCAAACATGCAATTTCAGAAATATTTTCAGAGGTAAGAAATTTAATGACATGCTTCTTGCATATTTACCAGTGAACTTTATTGTAGTTGTTACATTTTATTTTTATCAAATTCCAAGAATTAAAAAAATTAAAATAATAATTTGATAAATGTGTAATTATGAATATAAAAGGAGAAGTGATGAACCTGGCAACATTAATATTTTTGTATTCACAAAATTCAAAGAGTAGTAAGAATCAACTCTCTTGGCCAATTGTTATATAAATTACTGAATGAACACTATGTTGGGGTATCAGTGTACATCATTACTTCAACCTCAGTGTAGTACCTATGGTTTTCATATTCTCCTCAAGAAGGAGGAATAATAAGCAGGAAGACCCCTGAGTTTAGCATATACAGGAATATGGTAGACCTATGTTTTTCATATGCATGCCATTTTTCTCTCACTAAAATAACTCAATTCATTACATGTGTATCAATTAGTGGGGACCCAGCTCCCATCCCTTCATAACCCCCAATACCAGAAGGAGTGACAGACATATGACTCAGGTCTATAAAATCTGAGTCCCTTATATGATTAGTCAGACAGATTGATATAGGGCTGTGTGAGTAATCCAAGTTAGGTTACTGCTTTTGTCCTTATTTGCTATTCTAAGGGAACAGAATAAAGCAAACGGAGACAGGAATGGGAAACAGAATCCCTATGTCATGGTTTGAGACTTAGATTTTCTTCAATAACATTTGTTAATATATCCACTTTTTAAAAAATACATTGTTTTGAGATTGATTCTCGATTAATCCCCTAAACATATTGACTTGGTGGTATATGATACTTTGGGACTCGCAGATCATTCTCTGAGGTGGTCTTAATAATAGTATGTTAACTGAATCCAATTTTTTTTGTGTGACCAAGATCTAGACTTTGCACAGTATTTGTCAAAGATGGGAAAATGAAGCATTTAGATACATATTTTTTACAATGTGAATGTGTGTGTGCATGTGTGCACGTGTGTTTAATTTTCAGGAAGTAAGTTAATTACAAGAAAAGATCCAATAGCAGAATTACAAGTATTCAGTCTTCTGTTGTCATCTAAAGACTTGACCTCAGTGTCAGATGTTTAACTGTTCTAAGGACACTGGCTCTGTTCTTCAGTGTCTTTTAGGATCTTCGGAGAAGCTGCTTGCATAGAATCTTATATGATCTACAGCAGTGCTAGTGTTCCCTCTCTTCCAGTTTACACCCTGCTTGTTTCCTGGTATGCACAGTTCACATCACCCTCCCTCCCACTGTTGTCCTTATTTCTCTAGCTCTTGAGATAGCTTGTGGGAGAAGAGAACTATTACTAAACAATGACTGCAATGTGCTAACGTGCTCACCCATCCATAAGATTCTTCTATTTACTGTCCTTGTTATTTATGTTGATATTTGCTTAATTTAAGATGTACACAGTTAATATATGGGGTGATTTAGAAAGACCATGGAAATAAATATTATCCATGGTTCTTTCTTTCATTGAATTATATTAGATTAATAATATCTATGCTAATGATTCTACCCACACTAAACGTCATAACATCTTTATATCTACTCTTTTAAAATATACAATGGAAGATGCCAATAAAGCATGGCATGCTGTATGTTTTCAGTAGAATGGACTTGCACAATTGAGAGAATATATTTAGAATCCTCTGGCAGGCCCCATGGTTTCTGTTTGTTTTGCTTTTATTTTTACTATTAAAATTTTGATCAGTCTTGTGTTATCAAATACCTTGTGGTCACTTTAAGACAAAAACACAATTCCAATTAGGTAAAATTGAATTGACTAACCCCACATAATAATCAAATGCTGAACCTAATTTAAAGTCAGATATTTTCCCTTTCTCCTTAGGGACCCTGTAATATAAAACAGAGCAATGATTCTTCATTCTTTACTGGCTAGCATTTCCTCAACCAACTCAGCTATTTAGCTAAGGACTCTTAAGTCTCCATGATCAAAAAAGAGGGAGGAGAAGAAAGCAGATAAGAGCATTTTAAAAATGAATTCATGCCTTCTGGGCCAGATGCATTGATTCTGTCAAATTTTTTTTTTTGTTCTTATGGATCATTCCTGTGGCTCTTTTGTTGCTAGCTCTGTTCCTTGGTATGAGCAACGTCTCCCTCCATTATGCTTTGTCAAGGTAACACTCACACACCAATGTAGCACATACCAGCAGCCTTGGCTAAGGCTTGGAAGGTCATCGTTTTGGACAAGATGCCATTTTAAATGACAGGCCAGTGCCTATTGCTAGACGCATCCCTGGTACTTTAGGTTCTCGAATTCTTTAACCTATTTTTAGGGCAAGTGGTGTGATTGTGCCCCTGCAACTTTGCACTATTCCATTTTAGCTTTTTCAAGCATGAGTCAAGAACCATGTCAACGTCACTCCCGCTTCAGTGAAATATACCCGATCCCTTTATTGGCCTGTTAAAACTTCTTTTCCTGACTTTGTATTAGTTTTACCCTCTACTTTTTGAAGTGTGAATGTAGGAGGGATTATGGGGGTGGACAAAGCATACAACTTACTGTTCAACTTTCTCCAAAGAAGTCTTTAAATATTCTGGCTTTATTTTCCAAGTCCCAACCATCTGTGTCCTTGATGTGACTGAGGGGTTTCATTTTAATTGTCAAGTTGAATTTCTTTATAAATGATTCATTTATTTTGTATTGGTGACTAAGCAAAAACAGAATTGTGTTTCATAGTTTAGAATTTCCTTCACTAACTAATGAGTGCTTTAAGGTCATAGCCATGTCTTTTATTCCTTTTGTTTTTCCTTTTGCTCCTGATACAGAAAAGTCATCATGAATTCTTTTTGGACAGATGATTGAGTCATACTTTGAAATGAGACAAAAGAGAGTAGGGAGCTAGATCATGACAGGAAAAAACTAAATCTTAGAAAATATAAATGTTGATATTAATAGGACCTAATTAGAGTAGTACTTCAAAGGAAATATAACATATAAAGCACTCCGTAGTTTAAAACATGTCACAGATTTCTTTGACACTTCTATCAGGTCAAGTCTGTGTTCACTTTCCTTGGACCTTGGTGGCCTTTGTGACTGCCTTAATGAATAAACTTCTTAAAGAAGAAGTGATATTGCATTGCTCTAAGGCTAGATTTAAAAAGGTCATGTGGCTTTTGTAAATCTCTCTAGGGACATTTGCTTTGGGAAACTTCAGCAAGCAGGAAATCTAGCTATCTTTTATTTTTAATTTCAGTATAGTTAACATACAGTGTTATATTAGTTTCAGGTATACAATATAGTGGTTCAACAATTCTATACATTACTCAGTGTTCATCATGATAAGTGTACTGTTTATCTCCATCATCTAATTCACCCTTCTCCCTACCCACCTTCCCTGTGGTAACTATCAGTTGGTTTCTATAGGGAAGAATCTGTGTTTTGGTTTGTCTCTTTTTTTTTTCTTTGTTTTATTTCTTAAATTTCACACATGAGTGAAATCATATGGTATATGTCTTTCTCTGACCGACTTATTTAGCTTAGCAGTGTATATATAACCTCCATATTCCTCCATGTTGTTGCTATCTAGCTATCTTAAGTGTACCGTGTAGAGAGACAAAGCAAGAGACTTAAAAAAGGAAATATTTAACTTTAAGTCAAATTTAGAGAAAATATTAAGTCAGGTGAGACCAACTAGCTGAGAGCATTCAAAATTGGATTCATGAACAAAATAAGTGATGCCATTATTTTAGGTCATGATTTTAAACTGCTACACAGTAGTAGATAACCAGAGCAAGAAGTATGAAATATTGAGAGCGTTTTTTCCTTGAGAAAATGGATGAAAAATGAACTGGTTACAGAGTTTGTTTTACCATTATGGTTTAGGTCAAGATTCCTCAGAGCAGCCCTACTGACATTTGGGGCCAGATAATTTTTTGTTGTGGGGAGTTTCTCTGTGTATTGTTAATAGTTTACCGGTGGGGCGCCTGGGTGGCGCAGTCGGTTAAGCGTCCGACTTCAGCCAGGTCACGATCTCGCGGTCCGTGAGTTCGAGCCCCGCGTCGGGCTCTGAGCCTATGGCTCGGAGCCTGGAGTCTGTTTCTGATTCTGTGTCTCCCTCTCTCTCTGCCCCTCCCCCGTTCATGCTCTGTCTCTCTCTGTCCCAAAAATAAGTAAAAAACGTTGAAAAAAAAAATTAAAAAAAAAAAAAATAGTTTACCGGCATCCCTGCCCTGTTCTACTAGATGTCAATGGTACATAATCCGCCCACTTGTGACTACCAAAACTGTTTCTGGACATTTCCAAATTTTCCTCTGGAAGCCAAATCACTCCTGGTTGAGAACCACTGGTTTAAATAAACTTAAGAAAGAATGGAAGGAGAAAAAAATGTTGTGAGAGAAAAGAATATAAAATGTTATAATCTAAATAGCAAGAATTTATATCAAGCCCCCTAATAGTAAGCCAGGAAGTAAAGATATTACTGAAACAAGCATATTCCAGAATTTGATGTAGTGTTTGCAAAATCATCAGAATGTTCATGCTACTCATACTTTTGTAAATCCATAGGATTAAAGCTCCATTAAGTTGTACAGTTACTGAAGTTCACCTTCACGATTTTTTTTTTTTTTTAAATTTCTGGTACTTTTGTTTCTCTTATTTCATGCTTCAGCTGATTTTTCATGTTATTTTGTATCATTTCAATAAAAACATTTTTATAAATGAATGGCTTTCCAAGAGATGAGTTTTGTCCCTCAGATAACCCCATAATTTAGCATTTGGGGCTTTTAAAAATGCTTATCAGGACACAATTACTAATTGAGACTAATGGGATATGCTGTACATTTCTGACAGTATAATCTACCTCTTCAAATTTTGATGATAATAATTGCCTGGCAACTTACAATTCAGAATATTATCAGAATTTTTAGTCATGGAAAAGGAACAAAAGGGTTAGGGTTTAGAGTGAGGGGACATTAGATTTTAATAAGAATCCTTGTTTTTTCTCCAGTGTGAATATTTTAAACTACTGGCATTATAGTCCTGAATTTTCATTTTTAGTACTCTTATATAAGCCATTTAAGGATGGGCTCTGGGTGCTTCATTGTAATTTATAAGATTTGTTTCAAACTTTTCTTTCTGAGCAAGGATTATTGTGAAAATTATAATTACTAGTTTGTTTACTTTTGTAAATTGTTTAATCCTCCAGAGGAGGTTGGTTGACCAAAAAGAGAGCAAATGAGTTGATTTTGTTTGCATCTTGGAGACAATGATAGTGCTATTATTTCTTAACAATTCTGCTGCAAATGCTGTTTGTCACAAATGGTGAAAAACCATGAAAAGATTAGTGCAAATCCATCTTAGGTATTGGACAATATAATTCTATCACCATAACAATGAAAACAGCTCAGAATATACTATATACTGCTAAGAAATGAGACGCATTATCTGCACATTTAATGGACAAGAGACTTGTCCACATTCCCAATGCTAACATAATGGTGTTTCTACTGGAAGTCTAGGTAACCGAGTGCCTCATCATATTCTGGACTTAACTTTCAAATATACCAGACATTATCTTTTTCATGGTAATTGGTATGTCACTATTACAAGGCATATATCTGTCATCAGTTGACAGCTACCCCTTATCAGAGGAATAGGACATCCATTGCACATAGCATTCAAGTAGATTAAATCCATTTTTCTTTCTTTTCTTTTTCTTTTTTTTTTTTTACAAACTTTACATAGTACAATGACATATAAATTGATTTGTAAGCTATTCATAACTTCTAGATGAGTTTACCTCTTTCATTTTTCAGGAAGTAGAGGAATTGTTAAAGCTGGATAGATCTGGCATGCTGGTATATTTGCCCTTCTATAATTGATTTTTATTTTAACATTACTCTCTTTTTTGCAAGGGCAAGTTGCCAAACAAGATGAGATAATTTATATTTTGTCACATTTGCTTTGAAGGATTAATGTACACTAACAAGAAGAATCAAAAAGATAATATCAGGCAGACCCAACTTTGAAGCAGAGAGGAAGTTACTCTCTAAAAACAAAATTAGACTGCATCCTGTTTATCAAAATAGTTTCTCAATTTTCACATTTATTTAATTTAATTTGGCAAATGTTGTCCTGTTTTATGTCTATGAGTACCTCCTCTACCAGATTAATGTTGGTTTACAAATGTTATTGGTAATTAGGAGGCAGTTTATGTCACATGTTTTAGAAAACCACTAGAATTTTTTTTATAATGGCAACAAACAGAATTCAGCATACTAACATGTTATGTTGTTATCTGCCCAAAACAATAGTTAGGTTATAAATGAATCAATTACCTTCAGTTGGATAAATTGAAACAAAGAAATAAAAATACAGAATCCAGTTTTATTCACTTGTTTCTCTATCAGAAACACATTAAAACCATGTGATTTGAAAGTATGTTTTTTATAAAGGTCAGTATTTTCTCTCTTGAAATTCAGGTGTCATTACTAGTAAACTTTAAGCATTCATAAACCAGAATAATAGCCTAAAGCTGATATCGATTTATGACGTCAAATAAATCTAAAGTATTACCAAAGTTTATGGGCAAAGTTATGCTAACATAATGGTGTTTCTACTGGTAGTCTAGGTAACCTAGTGCCTCATCATGTTATTTTCATGTTAAAAGGTAGTAAAGGGAAGTAAAGAGAAGAGATGTTTTTGGATATATGTGCAGTAAATATTGAGGAAAATAAATAAACACAGGAATAATACCTAAGAGCCTAAATTTTGAAATGTGGTTCTGTGATACTCATTTACTACTCTCATGCCTTTATATTGACACACATACCAAAAAGGAATAAGGTCAATTCTGTAAAATATTTTATATGTGAGTGATACATCTCTAAATCAATTAAAACGTATTATTTTAGTACTATTTTTGTATTTTCTTTAATTTGAGGAGCTACTTAGAAATTGTTATGTAAAGGGGCGCCTGGGTGGCTCAGTCAGTTGAGTGTCGGACTTTGGCTCAGGTCATGATCTCGCAGTTTGTGAGTTTGAGCCCCGTGTGGGGCTCTGTGCTGACAGCTCAGAGCCTGGAGCCTGCTTCAGATTCTGTGTCTCCTTCTCCCCTCCCCCGCTCATGCTCTGTCTCTCTGTCTCTCAAAGATGAATAAATATTAAAAATCAATTTAAAAAATTGTTATGTATAATTATACAAGATTTGACACTAATATAATGCGTTTCACTGTCCTGTGACTTATAGTTGAGTTCTTACAACTTTATAGTCATTCCTCAAATATATCAAAAGATGAGACAGTCTTAATTCTAATTATTATTTTGTTCACCATGTGTACTCACTATGTGTACTTTCTATAGTTTGCTTCTACCATAACTAAAATTATTTGGTATGCCAAAAAGATACTTATTTTTATGTATTTTTGTTGGGGTTACCTTTTATTCTCTCCTCCCATCATAGAACACAGTAGATCACAGTAGTTTTTGCAAAGTAGGACTCAGTAACTTAGTGAATGAATCCATAAATGAAAAAATTAATGCAGAAATAGATGACGGGTGAACTGAATGATTGGTGAGCGAATGAGTACCATATGACACTTTTTTCCTGATGTTCTCTCTAGTCAGAAAATCTTTTCCCCTTCATCCATTATCTATGTATGTTTTCCAGGCTTCAGCTTTCCATTTTATCCTTCCTTGGTAAATTCATTTGATATCTTTATCCTAATAGCTATTCTTCATGATAAACATTCTTCAATGAAATATTTTTTGACATACTTTATGACAGTGTTTTATATGTATCATATATGTATGCCTTCTCAGGTTACTACATGTTCAGAAAATTATAAAAATAATGTATAATTTCCAAGTAGAATGTACATCAGGAATATTTATTTATTTATTCATTTATTATTTATTAATTTATACATTGACCAATTAAAGGATTAAAAATCACTTTTATAGATGCCAAAAGATATTTATCAAATTTAATGCACATTTTCAAATAAAAACATCTGAATACATTAGTAGGAGAAATGTATTTTCTTAAACTTGTAAGGAAAATCTCTAAAAATCAAGCATTATTATTTAATGCTGAAAACTAGAGGCATCACCACTGAAATGAAACCTGAACAAAGATACCACCAATTTTCATCTTTTAAAAAATCATGCATAATTTGAGAAAAATAATTTTAACAACGGTCAATAAGAAAGTGATGTAATTTGATAAATCTGTTTTTATATAGCTAATCATTAGATATATTCTGTAAGACAAAATTAGAAATCTAAATGTACATGAATAAGACAATAGAATACTGATTCAGTCATGTTGATTTAATGGAATATTACATAGTCATTTAAACATAAGCCATGTATATGGAACAATATTCTACTTATAAAATCAAATGGTAGAAAATATTGATTATATTATCAAATTTTAGAAGGGGGATATATATATATATTTACCTGTGTGTGTGTGTGTGTGTGTGTGTGTGTGTGCGTATACACACATTTAATACTAATAATATAATACATTTAATACTAATAATATAAAAAGAATGAACTAGATTCGTATGTACAGACTAAAAAGAATCCATAATATGTGAAGAAAGAAAATTAAAGAAAAATACTGTAATATATATGTTTCCATATTAGTTTTTGTTTTTTTAGAATTATTTATTGCATATCTGTAATCAATATTTTGATGAAATTATTCTTTCCTAAAGTGTAGAGTCTTCCAAAAATTCATACATACAGTGTGTGTGTATATGTGTGTTTGTGTATAGACATACACCTTTACAATCCCACCTTTACAAATGGAGATACAAGCCCTTACAATCCCATAAATATGAATAGATTTAATAGACGTTATAAGCCTTTGGCTATAACCAGTGCATTTATTATGATGTGATAACCCAAGAAGATGAATTAAAATTTTCAGAATAAGATGATACTCAGAGGATGGGGTTAACCTAATACTTGTTGGTGGAAATGTTCAACAGCTGTTTGAACATACTGTCATTTGGAAGTGAAAAAAGGACCAATTCATCAAAATCAACAATACTCACAGAGGGAATTGTACAGTCTCCTAGCTACCTTTATAGTAAATCCAGTTTAAAAAACCCATCATTTAAACCATCTGTTGTACATAAGAAGACACTAGTTAATAGCAACACTTATTGTCAACAGAAGAACTGCTGAACATAACACCATGGATGCAATTGTCTGTGTTTGTGTTTTGTAGATGTATGTATTTGAGCAAAACAATTTCATATTAATTAAATAAAAAGCTGGTTTACAGAGATTTTCAAAATGAATAGTTGGCAATTACAGAATGACTAAACTGTGGCACTGTTAACCTTTTGACAAAATCTCTTTCCTCAAAACAATTTTATCAGTGCTCATTATTACTCTGATGGTAAGATGGTACCTTTTCACTTTCTGACTTATGGCGGTAGGTCAATAGGTATTGGGTTGTAGAAAAATGCAGATTCTGTTAGGGAAGGGAATCAAAGGAAGAAAACATTGTCTACACTTGGCATATAATTTTTCTGTTTAAACTTAATGGAGTTTTTCCTTCTTGATACCTGGATAAAAGAATCTGGACACTCCATTCTCTTTTTTTTTTCTTCAAAATTATTTTTGTTTATATTGTGACTAGAAGGTGAAAATCTGATTAAAAATAAATAAAAATTAAAAAAAACAGACTCTATGCCCAGTTTTAATGCTCAAGAAAAAAATCCAATTTTCAAAAACAAAAATTTTGTCATGACTCACAGTGACATCAGATGACACAAAAAATTTTGTCAACTGGGCATTAACTCATGAAATGTTGGACATAACTCAGGTGATTCCTGCATACCCCCAAATGACTCATTTATCCTGTAATAATAGTATATAGCCTAGAGTATTGAAATCACTCAGGTTTAATGAGTTTTGACTTTTGACTTAGATGCATTCTAAAGTTTACTTTTTCTTTTTCTTTTTCTTTTTCTCTTTCTTTCTTCTTTCTTTCTTTCTTTCTTTCTTTCTTTCTTTCTTTCTTCCTTTTTCTTTCTTCTTTTTTCTTTATTTATTTTATTTTATTTTATTTTTTTTTTTATCAACATGAGGAACTCTTCTGGAATTTTATTTTATTTTATTTTATTTTCAATATATGAAATTTATTGTCAAATTGGTTTCCATACAACACCCAGTGCTCATCCCAAAAGGTGCCCACCTCAATACCCATCACCCACCCTCCCCTCACTCCCACCCTCCATCAACCCTCAGTTTGTTCTCAGTTTTTAAGAGTCTCTTGTGCTTTGGCTCTCTCCCACTCTAACCTTTTTTTTTTTTTTCCTTCCGCTCCCCCATGGGTTTCTGTTAAGTTTCTCAGGATCCACATAAGAGTGAAACCATATGGTATCTGTTTTTCTCTGTAGGGCTTATTTCACTTACCATCACACTCTCCAGTTCCATCCACGTTGCTACAAAGGGCCATATTTCGTTCTTTCTCATTGCCACGTAGTACTCCATTGTGTATATAAACCACAATTTCTTTATCCATTCATCAGTTGATGGACATTTAGGCTCTTTCCACAATTTGGCTATTGTTGAGAGTGCTGCTATAAACATTGGGGTACAAGTGCCCCTATGCATCAGTACTCCTGTTTCCCTTGGATAAATTCCTAGCAGTGCTATTGCTGGGTCATAGGGTAGGTCTATTTTTAATTTTCTGAGGAACCTCCACACTGCTTTCCAGAGTGGCTGCACCAGTTTGCATTCCCACAACAGTGCAAGAGGGTTCCCGTTTCTCCACATCCTCTCCAGCATCTATAGTCTCCTGATTTGTTCATTTTGGCCACTCTGACTGGCGTGAGGTGATATCTGAGTGTGGTTTTGATTTGTATTTCCCTGATGAGGAGAGACGTTGAACATCTTTTCATGTGCCTGTTGGCCATCCGGATGTCTTCTTTAGAGAAGTGTCTATTCATGTTTTCTGCCCATTTCTTCACTGGGTTATTTGTTTTTCGGGTGTGGAGTTTGATGAGCTCTTTATAGATTTTGGATACTAGCCTTTTGTCCAATATGTCATTTGCAAATATCTTTTCCCATTCCGTTGGTTACCTTTTAGTTTTGTTGGTTGTTTCCTTTGCTGTGCAGAAGCTTTTTAGCTTCATAAGGTCCCAGTAATTCATTTTTGCTTTTAATTCCCTTGCCTTTGGGGATGTGTCGAGTAAGAGATTGCTACGACTGAGGTCAGAGAGGTCTTTTCCTGCTTTCTCCTCTAGGGTTTTGATGGTTTCCTGTCTCACATTCAGGTCCTTTATCCATTTTGAGTTTATTTTTGTGAATGGTGTCAGAAAGTGGTCTAGTTTCAGTCTTCTGCATGTTGCTGTCCAGTTCTCCCAGCACCATTTGTGAAAGAGACTGTCTTTTTTCCATTGGATGTTCTTTCCTGCTTTGTCAAAGATGAGTTGGCCATACATTTGTGGGTCTAGTTCTGGGGTTTCTATTCTATTCCATTGGTCTATGTGTCTGTTTTTGTGCCAATACCATGCTGTCTTGATGATGACAGCTTTGTAGTAGAGGCTAAAGTCTGGGATTGTGAGGCCCCCTGCTTTGGTCTTCTTCTTCAAAATTACTTTGGCTATTCGGGGCCTTTTGTGTTTCCATATGAATTTTAGAATTGCTTGTTCTAGCTTCAAGAAGAATGCTGGTGCAATTTTGATTGGGATTGCATTGAATGTGTAGATAGCTTTGGGTAGTATTGACATTTTGACAATAGTTATTCTTCCAATCCATTAGCAGGGAATGTCTTTCCATTTCTTTATATCTTCTTCAATTACCTTCATAAGCTTTTTATAGTTTTCAGCATACAGATCTTTTACATCTTTGGTTAGATTTATTCCTAGGTATTTTATGCTTCTTGGTACAATTGTGAATGGGATCCATTTCTTTATTTGTCTTTCTGTTGCTTCATTGTTAGTGTATAAGAATGCAACTGATTTCTGCACATTGATTTTGTATCCTGCAACTTTGCTGAATTCATGTATCAGTTCTAGCAGACTTTTGGTGGAGTCTATCGGATTTTCCACGTATAATATCATGTCATCTGCAAAAAGCGAAAGCTTGACTTCCTCTTTGCCAATTTGGATGCCTTTGATTTCCTTTTGTTGTCCCATTGCTGATGCTAGAACTTCCAACACTATGGTAAACAACAGCGGTAAGAGTGGGCATCCCTGTCGTGTTCCTGATCTCAGGGAAAAAGGTCTCAGTTTTTCCCCATTGAGGATGATGTTAGCTATGGGCTTTTCATAAATGGCTTTTATGATCTTTAAGTATGTTCCTTCTATCCCGACTTTCTCAAGGGTTTTTATTAAGAAAGGGTGCTGGATTTTGTCAAAGGCCTTTTCTGCATCGATTGACAGGATCATATGGTTCTTATCTTTTCTTTTATTAATGTGATGTATCACATTGAATGATTTGCGAATGTTGAACCAGCCCTGCATGCCAGGAATGAATCCCACTTGATCATGGTGAAAAATTCTTTTTATATGCTGTTGAATTTGATTTGCTAGTATCTTATTGAGAAGTTTTGCATCCATATTCATCAGGGATATTGGCCTGTAGTTCTCTTTTTTTACTGGGTCTCTGTCTGGTTTAGGAATCAAAGTAATACTGGCTTCATAGAATGAGTCTGGAAGTTTTCCTTCCCTTTCTATTTCTTGGAATAGCTTGAGAAGGATAGGTATTATCTCTGCTTTAAACGTCTGGTAGAACTCCCCTGGGAAGCCATCTGGTCCTGGACTCTTATTTGTTGGGAGATTTTTGATGACTGATTCAATTTCTTCGCTGGTTATGGGTCTGTTCAAGCTTTCTATTTCCTCCTGATTGAGTTTTGGAAGAGTGTGGGTGTTTAGGAATTTGTCCATTTCTTCCAGGTTGTCCAATTTGCTGGCATATAATTTTTCATAGTATTCCCTGATAATTGTTTGTATCTCTGAGGGATTGATTGTAATAATTCCATTTTCATTTATGATTTTATCTATTTGGGTCATCTCCCTTTTCTTTTTGAGAAGCCTGGCTAGAGGTTTGTCAATTTTGTTTATTTTTTCAAAAAAAAACAACTCTTGGTTTCATTGATCTGCTCTACCGTTTTTTTAGATTCTATATTGTTTATTTCTGCTCTGATCTTTATTATTTCTCTTCTTCTACTGGGTTTAGGCTGCCTTTGCTGTTCTGCTTCTATTTCCTTTAGGTGTGCTGTTAGATTTTGTATTTGGGATTTTTCTTGTTTCTTGAGATAGGCCTGGATTGCAATGTATTTTCCTCTCAGGACTGCCTTCGCTGCGTCCCAAAGCGTTTGGATTGTTGTATTTTCATTTTCGTTTGTTTCCATATATTTTTTAATTTCTTCTCTAATTGCCTGGTTGACCCACTCATTCTTTAGTAGGGTGTTCTTTAACCTCCATGCTTTTGGAGGTTTTCCAGACATTTTCCTGTGGTTGATTTCAAGCTTCATGGCATTGTGGTCTGAAAGTATGCATGGTATGATCTCAATTCTTGTATACTTATGAAGGGCTGTTTTGTGACCCAGCATGTGATCTATCTTGGAGAATGTTCCATGTGCACTCGAGAAGAAAGTATATTCTGTTGCTTTGGGATGCAGAGTTCTAAATATATCTGTCAAGTCCATCTGATCCAATGTGTCATTCAGGGCCCTTGTTTCTTTATTGACCATGTGTCTAGATGATCTAGCCATTTCTGTAAGTGGAGTGTTAAAGTCCCCTGCAATTACCACATTCTTATCAATAAGGTTACTTATGTTTGTGAGTAATTATTTTATATATTTGGGGGTTCTGGTATTCGGCGCATAGACATTTATAATTGTTAGCTCTTCCTGATGGATAGACCCTGTAATTATTATATAATGCCCTTCTTCATCTCTTGTCACAGCCTTTAATTTAAAGTCTAGTTTGTCTGATAGAAGTATGGCTACTCCAGCTTTCTTTTGGCTTCCAGTAGCATGATAAATAGTTCTCCATCCCCTCACTCTCAATCTAAAGGTGTCCTCAGATCTAAAATGAGTCTCTTGTAGACAGCAAATAGATGGGTCTTGTTTTTTTTATCCATTCTGATACCCTATGTCTTTTGATTGGCGCATTTAATCCAATTACATTCAGTGTTATTATAGAAAGATACAGGTTTAGAGTCATTGTGGTGTCTGTATGTTTTAGGCTTGTAGTGATGTCTCTGGTAATTTGTCTCACAGGATCCCCCTTAGGATCTCTTGTAGGGCTGGTTTAGTGGTGACTAATTCCTTCAGTTTTTGTTTGTTTGGGAAGACCTTTATCTCTCCTTCTATTCTAAATGACAGATTTGCTGGATAAAGGATTCTCGGCTGCATATTTTTTCTGTTCAGTACATTGAAGATCTCGTGCCAATCCTTTCTGGCCTGCCAAGTTTCAAAAGAGAGATCAGGCACAAGTCTTATAGGTCTCCCTTTATAAGTTAGGGACGTTTATCCCTTGCTGCTTTCAGAATTTTCTCTTTATCCTTGTATTTTGCCAGTTTCACTATGATATGTCATGCAGAAGATCGATTCAAGTTACGTCTGAAGGGAGTTCTCTGTGCCTCTTGGATTTCAATGCCTTTTTCCTTCCCCAGTTCAGGGAAGTTCTCAGCTATAATTTCTTCAAGTACCCCTTCAGCACCTTTCCCTCTCTCTTCCTCCTCTGGGATACCAATTATGCGTATATTATTTCTTTTTAGTGTGTCACTTAGTTCTCTAATTTTCCCCTCATACTCCTGGATTTTTTTATCTCTCTTTTTCTCAGCTTCCTCTTTTTCCATAACTTTATCTTCTAGTTCACCTATTCTCTCCTCTGCCTCTTCAATCCGAGCCGTCGTTGTTTCCATTTTGTTTTGCATTTTGTTTAAAGCGTTTTTCAGCTCCTCCTGACTGTTCCTTAGTCCCTTGATCTCTGTAGCAAGAGATTCTCTGCTGTCCTCTATACTGTTTTCAAGCCCAGCGATTAATTTTATGACTAGTATTCTAAATTCACTTTCTGTTATATTATTTAAATCCTTTTTGATCAGTTCATTAGCTGTTGTTATTTCCTGGAGATTCTTCTGAGGGGAATTCTTCCATTTGGTCATTTTGGATAGTCCCTGGAGTGATGGGGACCTGCAGGGCACTTCCCCTGTGCTGTGGTGTATAACTGGAGTTGGTGGGTAGGGCCGCAGTCAGACCTGATGTCTGCCCCCAGCCCACTGCTGGTGCCACAGTCAGACTGGGTGTGCCTTCTCTTCCCCTCACCTAGGGGCGGGATTCCCTGTGGGTTGGCGTGGCCCGTCTGGGCTACTTGCACACTGCCAGGCTTGTGGTGCTGGGGATCTGGCGTATTAGCTGGGGTGGGTAGGCAAGGTGCACGGGGGCAGGAGGGGCAGGCTTAGCTCGCTTCTCCTTAGGTGATCCACTTCAGGAGGGGCCCTGTGGCAGCAGCGGGAGGGAGTCCTACCCGCTCCCGGAGGGGTGGCTCTGCAGAAGCACCACGTTGGGTGTTTGCGCGGAGCAAGCAAGTTCCCTGGCAGGGACTGGTTCCCTTTGGGATTTTGGCTGGGGGGTGGGCAAGGGAGATGGCGCTGGTGAGCGCCTTTGTTCCCCCCCAAACTGAGCTCTGTGGCCCGGGGCTCAGCAACTCTCCCTCCCTTTGTCCTCCAGGCTTCCCGCTTTCCGAGCAGAGCTGTTAACTTATGACCTCCCAGATGCTAAGCAAGTCCCACTTGCTGTCGGAACACACTTTGTCCGGCCCCTCCGCTTTTGTGAGCCAGACTTGGGGTCTCTGCCTGGCCGGAGGGCCGCCCCTCCACCCCGGCTCCCCCCGCCAGTCCGTGGAGCGCGCACTGCCTCTCCGCCCTTCCTACCCTCTTCCGTGGGCCTCTCGTCTGTGCTTGGCTCCGGAGACTCCGTTCTGCTAGTTTCTGGTGGTTTTCTGGGTTAGTTAGGCAGGTGTAGGTGGAATCTAAGTGATCAGCAGGATGCACGGTGAGCCCAGCGTCCTCCTAAGCCACCATCTTCCCACAAGTCCTCTTTTTCTTTTTTAAATGGTCAGGTATTGATTGTTTTCTTTCATGGATCGAGACCTGGTAAACATCTTAATTTTGAGAAACACTTTTTTTTTTTTTTAAATTTCCTATACCATCATTTTATTTTTCCTTGACATAGGCTATTTTATTGATTCAAGTGAAGAAGAATCAGCTTTATATTTAATACATATCAAAAATATTTAAATACTAAAAAACTTGGATACGTTTTCAACATATCGTGCATTTTTAGGTTATCTTTTAATCCTCTAAATGTCTTTTCAACTACAATCTTTTTTTTTTATTAATTTATTTATTTTGAGAGGGAGAGAGAGAGAGAGAGAGTGCATGAACCAAGGAGAGGCAGAGAGAGGGAGAAAGAGAGAATCCCAAGCAGGCCTCATTGTAATAGTGCAGAGCCCAATGCAGGGCTGGAAGTCAGGAATCACTAGATCATTACCAAAACCAAGAGTCGGACACTTATGGCTGAGCCACCCAGGCGCCCCTCTTCAACTACATTCTTAAATATGATTTATTTTCTCATTTTATAAATGGATGAAATAGGGAACTACCACAAATTTGTAATCTAAAGGACTTTATCACATAAATTGTTTCTCATATTGTATAAGTACCTATCTCTAGCATATGACAATGTATCAAGCTAGAAAACTTCACTTAAAACTATAGTGTCTATTCCCAGGGCAGGACAGCTTTCATGGACATGTGACCTATAGGGTCAAACAGGACCCTTTTTGGTTTATAACTCTGCATTGTCTGTCTTGAAATTCTTAATAATTTTTAATAATGAGCACCACATTTTAATTTTGCATTTTGCACTGGGACATTCCAGGTGTGTATCTGACATAAAGATACAAAGTATAAAAATATGGAAAATATCAAACTATATGAGTTTGTATGATTTGATATGTTAGCAATTTTAATATAAAAATATTAAAACAACTGAGACTGTGAGGTGAAAACCTACCTCATTTCCATAGTTTCTTTCTTTCTTCTGTCCTTTTTTTCCAAATTAGTAGAGCTCTTCTACTATTGAACAAAAAGCATGTATGAATAAAATGAAAACTAATAAGAATCAAAACTTACTGACTAGAACAGTGCAATAACCATCTTCCCACAAAATTTTGAGTTCACATTTGTGACTGTTTCCAAACTATGTGGTAGACCTGCTTTGTTACCCTTTGCATAAGCTCTGTATTAAGCCAATATTCCCATCTCTCAGTTTCTATAAGTGTTCAATGCTAACATTCAAGCTTAGTCCACCCACCGCCAACTGGTAGGAAGGCAACTCTATAGGAAGATCCAGGGATAGACTTTACCTTAGACACATCTTTACCTGTTCTTGACTCCGTCTCCTTCTTTACCTGCTTCACTTCCTGCCTCGAGAGTCAACAAATTACTTGTGCCTAAATCCCTTCTCAGGACTGACTTCTGATTTAAGTCAGAAGTGAACTTAAAACAGTTAAAGTCTTAAGGAAGCTAATTTAGGAAAGAATGGATTCCTGGAAATGGAACTAAATAGATAATGATTATGAATAAGTTTTGAGAAAGTGCTATCTAGAAAGATTACAAAATGTCATACTGTCCACATTAGATGTCTATATTAGATGTTCAGGAGATATCTGTATGATTTGATATGCTAGCAATTTCAATATAAAAATACTAACTTAAACTACTGAGTCTGTGAGGCAAAAACCTACCTAGTTTCCATAGTTTCTTCCTTCCTTCTGAACTATATCGGCACAAAAGTGACGTGTGTTAATGTGAAAAAGGAGATCTTATCAGGGTTGTCCAATTTGTGTAAAACGAAAACTAATTTTTACTTACTGTAATGATTCATGAAGCTGAAAGATTTTTATTATATCTTTTGGCCGTTCTTATATTTTTTTGCTGTTTCTATTATAAGTAGGAATTAGTATTGTTTGTCCTATAAAAATAATAATCTCATAACCACCCTTATTTGAAGAAAAGTCTTACCAAGGTCACTGATTAGTACTTCTAAGTTGTCACTAAGATCATAAAAAAATAATTGGACTCAACTGGTAGATCTAGTACTTTTGTGTATGTGCACATATAAGAGCTTTATACCAAACAGGAGTAGTAAGACAGAAACAGGAAAGATAAATTCTGGCATGTCCTTCTCTGCTGATATGTATATATTTTATATATAAATATATATTGATACTATATGTGTATGTGTGTGTATATATAGTATATATACACACACATACACATATATACATATACTTGTCTGTTGACCGTGATTGTAAGTACATCTACGAAACTCTCAAGTCCCTTTATAGATTCAGCACCTACAATTATGAACATTTCTTAAAAATGTTCACAGCATAGTTATTCATAAATCTTCAATAGCCGCTTGTGATAAAAGCATTTCTTAGTGTTTATAAACATTGAGGTTGTTTTTTTTTTTTTTTTTTTTTTAATAACTCTTCCTGTGTAGGTACGAAGTGACCTGATTCTTATCAAAGAGTTGGGTATTTTCTGACCAGAAAAGGTAATTTTAAAGTTAGAATTAATTGGTATACATAGAGGGGAATTGGGCTTCTTGATTCAGAATGAATTATAAAATTGGTGAGATCCATGGTTGTTCTTCAATTGGAGTTGTTGGCATTATGGAAGAATCATTATTCTCTTATTCAGCTCTTAGATATTGCATCATATCCGCTCCTCTTCTTTCTCTGCTTCCATCTCCTCCAAGGATAGGAAATGGTAAAGAAATGATAAAATTTTGTGTTCTACATTTAACTCTTATATTAAGATAGACTTCGTCCAGGCACTGTACCAGAAATGCTAGGTTTCTACCTGTCTTTCAATTTAAAGTGTTACTGTTTTAAAAGAAGTTTCAAGGGGTGAGATGCTCAGTATTTTGTGTATTTAAAGAATCAGTGGTAGGAGCAGTGAAGAAAATTTCATGAAATACATTACTGGAATTGCACATTTCTCAAGTTACAAGTAAGTTGATTCAGGTTCTTAACCTTTGCTGTATACAAGCAGATAGAAATTCATCTGTTATATAAGTGAGAAAGAATTGTATGCTAATTGAGCAGGTTTTTTAAACCCTTTAAAAATACTCAGCATTGGGGCACCTGGGTGGCTCAGCCGGTTGAGTGTCTGACTTCGGCTCAGGTCATGATCTCGCAGTCTGTGAGTTGGAGCCCCACGTTGGGCTCTGTGCTGACAGCTCAGAGCCCAGAGCCGCTTCGGATTCTGTGTCTCCCTCTCTCTCTGCCCTTCCCTCACTCGTGCTCTGTCTCTCTCTCAAAAATAAATAAACATTAAAAAAATAAAAAAATAAAAAATAAAAATAAATAAATAAATATAAAAATACTCAGCATATAAACCTGTGTGAGGTTTCTGGTGTTCATTTTGTTACTGTGTGTTCTATCTCAAAATTTCCAATGTGCACTGTGAATAACTTAAGTAAACCAGTTCAAAAGCAAAAAAAAAAAAAAAAAACAAAAAAAAAAACAAACAAACAGAAAAGAGAAGACCTCCTTCAGGATTCCTTATTTGATTTACTTAATTAGACATTACTTAAATACATTCTATTATTACCATAAATGGGTAAAAGTAAATTTGGCTTGTGAAAATGTGTCCTGTGCCTTAAATTCCACAAATACAAAGTACATTCATTTTCATAGAAACTCTATATCATTTCTAAACCAGAAATTTTTTTCTTACGCTATAAGAAAGAAAAGTAATGGAGTGTTTTGTCTGCTTAAAAATATATAGTTATTGGGTTTCTAGCTATGTCAAAAATAAAGTATGGTTTCAAACTGGAAAAAAAGATTGCTTGTGTTTGAATCTGATTGGTGGGTCTGGAGGACATGCCTATGCCTTTCTACAAGAAAAGTTTTAAATACTAATTCTGCTTATAATTTGAGAAGGTGGGGTGAAAATACAGGAAACAGGAGCCTGCTCAGTGTAAATGAGTGTACACAAAACATTAAAAAAATGTCTCCAGTAATATGGTTGTTATATAATGGTCTTTTATCCTAAAAGCATTTAAGTTTTAGATATAATAAATCATGTGCTATGCTTTCTCATACAGACCTAAAGTCCTATTCATCTGTATTCAAAACTCTGTTCCGTTTGTGTGACTTTGGGCAAGAAAATTAATTTCCCTATCACTAATCAAGTTTGCTTATCAGCAAATGTTAGGTAATAAAATCTGTCTTATAGGGTGATCGTTAGAACTAAAGGAAATAGCCTAAGTACACAGTACAACTATTAGGTACCTTGCAACCTGGGTTTCCTGTCTTTCTCTCTCCCTTATGTATTTTCTATAAATATTTATTACTATAATAATGAGTACGTAAAGTTTTTCTATTGCTCTATTTTCTGCTGTATAGAATCATTAATAAAACTTGTAGAAGAATTTGGAAATTAGTTGTAGTAGAAATATGTTTTACTGTCCATGATACAAAAACTCATTTCTAATAGTATTCAGTCTTCCTATTTTGTGTTATGGTAGATCTGTCCTACATAATAATAAATCAGGGCCTTTCCTACCATTTTAACCTGGTGTAGCCAGAGTCCTGACCGATAACTTGTTGGAAAGATGTTCTTTCTCAACAGAATGACACTTGTTCTCCAATATCACAAAGATGTTATTCAATGAGAGAATACTAATAACTTTTTTAAGTTTCCTTTAAAAAAAGAAAATAGTAATCTAAGCAGAACACTTTTAGCAGATCCTTGAATACAATTATACATCAATAAAATATAATTCATGATATTGTCTTTACTTAAATGTTATTATTATGGAAGTTCATATTCACTGTAAAAGTCATATTTCCTTAAGGTTCTTTGACCAAACTGTTTTCTACAACACTTGCTTCTGGGACTTCCTTGGTACTTGTTTTTGTTTTTTTGTTTGCTTTTTTGTTTTCTAAGTCTGCCATAAATTTTGAGAACTTGGCATCTTTACAATACTTATCCTTTGTCTTAAGTTAGATTTAGATTCTGTTGCTTACAAACCAAGAACCATAACTGATAAATATACCAAAGAAATTTGCCTTTGAAATTTTAGTAGTAGAGAGCCTTGGTTTGTTTAATTAATCATTAGTTGAATTATATGGATTGTGTATTTGTAAACAGTTAATCTGTCTATGACCGAAACATACAATAGCAGAATTTGACTTCTATTTAAAAGACTGAAACAGTAGATGTTCATATGTCCTGTTAATAATTTCTTATTATTGGAGCGCCTGGGTGGCTTGGTCAGTTAAGCGGCCGACTTCGGCTCAGGTCATGATCTCTCTGTCTGTGAGTTTGAGCCCCGCATTGGGCTCTGTGCTGACTGCTCAGATTCAGATTCTGTGTCTCCCTCTCTCTCTGCCCCTCCCCTGTTCATGCTCTGTCTCTCTCTGTCTCAAAAATAAATGAATGTAAAAAAAATTTTAAAAATAATAATAATTTCTTAGTATTGAAATATAATTAGCATAGTGTTATATTAGTTTCAGGTATACAATGTAATTCAACAATTCTGCATATTATTCAGTGCTCACCATAAGTGTAGTCACCATCTATCATGAAATAATGTTAACCGTATTATTGACAATATTCCCTATGTTACTTTCAATCTCTATGATTTACTTAATTTGAAACTGGAAATTTGTACCTGTTAATACCCCTTATCTATTTCACCCATCCACCCAACTATCTCCCCTCTGGCAACCACCTGTCAGTTCTCTATATTTAAGAGTCTGGTTTTTTGTTGTTGGACACTTGGGTTGCTTCTATATCTTGGTTATGGTAAATAATTCTGTAATAAACATAGGAGTGCATGTATCTTTTCAAATTAGTGTTTTCATTTTCTTTGGGACTTTATTTGCTGGGAATTTTTGGATTACTGATTCAGTTTCATTGCAAGTAATCCATCTGTTCAATTTTGTTTTAATTACTGCCTGATTTAGTTTTGAAGGTTATATATTTCTAGGACTTTATCCATTTCTACAAGGTTATATAATTTGTTGACATTTGATTTTTTTATTTTTTTAAGAATATTCTCTTATAATCCTTTGTATTTCTGTGGTGCTGGTTGTTATTTCTCTTTAATTTCTGATTTTATTTATTTGGGTCCTCTTTTTTCCTTGATGAGTCTGGCTAACAGTTTATCAATTTTGTTAATCTTTTCAAAGAACCAGCCTCTAGTTTCACTATCCTTTTTTCTTTTTTTTGGGGGGGGGGGTCCTTTTCTCCCCTAATTTTTATTATTTCCAGTTTTCAACTGGCTTTGGGTTTCATTTTTTTTTCTAGCTCCTTTATATGTAAGTGTAGGTAGTTTATTTGAGACTTTTCTTTTTCCTTGAGGTAGACCCATGTTGCTGTAAACTTCCCTCTTAGAACTGCTTTTGCCACATCCCACAGACTGGACTGTTGTGTTTTTATGTTCATTTGTCTCCATACACTTGTTTTTTTGAATTTCCCCTCAATTTCTTAGTTGACCCATTTATTGTTTGGTAGCATCTTATTTAGCCTACATGTATTTGAGTACTTTCCAGATTTTTTTCTTATAATTTGTTCTAGTTTCATACCAATGTGTTCAGAAAAGATGTATGATATAATTTAAGTCTTGAATTTCTTGAAACTTGTTTACTATAGGTTTTTAATTTGTGGTTACCATTAGGTTTATATATAACCTCTTAAGACTATAGCAGTCTATATCAAGTCGATGGTTGCTTAAGTTTGAGTACATTTGAAAGGCACTAAATTTTTACCCCACCCAGACATTTTAAGTATATGATGTCATATTTTATATCATTTTATTTTTTGAATCCCTTGAGTTTTGTAGACATATTTGACTTTATTGCTTTTGTGTTTTCACTTCTGTACTGGCTTTATAAGTGATTAAACTACTATGTTTAGTGTATGTTTGCATTTATGTATAATTTTTTTCCCTTTTATAATTCTCTTACTTCTTTTCTTACCACTTTAAGAATCTCCTTTAACATTTCTTATAGGCTAGTTTAGTGGTGATGAACTTTAACTTTTGTTTGCCTTGGAAACTATCTCTCCTTCTATTCTGAATGATCATTTTGCTGGATAGAATATTCTTGGTTAAAGGTTTTTTTGTTTGTTTGTTTTGTTTTATCTTCTAGTACTTTGACTATATCATACCACTCCCTTTTGACCTTGCAAAATTTTTACTGAAAATCAGCTAATAGCCTTATAAGGTTTCCCTTGTCTCTGTTTTCTCTCTCTTTATCACTATATTTTTGCCATTTTAGTTATTATGTGTCTTCAAATGGACCTCATTGGTTTAATTTTATGAGGGCCTCTCTGTCCTTTCTTAATTTGGATGTCTAGTTCCTTCCCCAAATTGGGGGAAGTTTTTAGCTATTATTTCTGCAAGTACATTTTTCTCGCTCTTTTTCTGTGATCCCTATGATGTGAGTGTTTTCATGCTTGATAATGTCAATCAGTTCCCTTAATCTAGTCTCATTTTTTATCATTCTTTTCCCTTTTTGCCCTGATTTTCATCTTGATTCTTTCCATTGCCCTGTCTTCCAGATCATTGAGCCATTTTCTGCATTTCTAATCTACTATTGATTCCCTCTAGTGTATTTTTTATTTAAATTATAGAGTTCTTTACCTCTGACTTTATGTGTATATACATTTATTGAAGGTCTCACTGAGATCCTGCTTTCTTTTGTCAAGTCCATTGAGTATCTTCATGGCCATTACTTTGAATTCTTTATCAGCCATATTGTTTGTCTTCATTTCATTTAGTTCTTTTGCTGTGATTTTGTCTTATTCTTTTCTTTGGGACACATTCCTCTGCCTCCTCATTTTGTGTAACTCTCTGTGTTTGTTTCTTTGTATTGGGAAGGTGAGTTATGTCTCCTGATCTTGAAAGTAGTGGGCTTATGAAGAAGAGGCCCTGAAGCATAATGCCCCCTGGTCACCAAAACTAGGTGTTCCACTGATATTTTCTGTGTGGGCTGCATGTGTGCTACTGTTGTGGTTGAGGCATGTTTTCCTTCACTCCAGTCAGCTGCAATGGCCCACTTTGCCTGCTATGGGCCCACCAGGCAGGGTTTGGTCTGGTTGTATTGAGACAGTTGTCTGAGGTAATCATGGGCTTGTAGTTAGGTGGTATCAGCAGCCAGGCTAGCTGTCTGCACATGCACACAGTCTGTGTGTTGGAGTTCTGTACCAACCAAACTGCAGGGCACTCTTCATTGCTGCCCCTTGAGAGATTTTCTCTGATGGCTGGGGCCAGCAGCCAGATTAGATATCTGTCCTGAGTCCATCTTCCAGGCTGCAGTTGCACTGAACTGCAGGGTGCTCTCCCTGGACTGCCAGCTAAAAGGCTCAGGCACATGGGGGTATATGGTCATCTTCCCCTGTCTCCAGGGCAAGAGTGATTTTAGAGTGGCACCAGCCCCTGCCTGGGTTGCTTACAGGGTGTGCCTGGACAGGAGCACTTTGGAGATAAGCCCACTCAGTGAAGCAGGTTGGATGGAGAAGGTCCACAGAGAACATGGGTCAGGACACTCAGTGCTAGCAAGTTGTGTCCCATGGAGAGTTTTCCTGCTGATTTTTGCAAGTGTCCAGCTATCTAGGTTGGGGAAGGGAAAAGAAATGGCACCTGCCAGCTCTTTTGTTCCTGGAAAAGTCTCCTAAATTCCCTGCCCCTCCAGAGCACATTCTGAGATTAGTAAATAAATCTCCTTCACATATACCCCAGGCACTTTTCAAACTTTGGCTTCTATGTTGTGTCTCAGCTGGATTATTTGTTTTGTTATGCTGCCTCTTAAGGGGACAGGAACTCAGTGTTCTATTGCCCTCTGACTCTCCCATAGCTAAGCCTGCTGATTTTTAAAGTACCCACAGTTAAGCCTTGCTGATTTTAAAAACGTGTGAAGTTAAGCCTTAATGGTTTTCAAAGCTAAATGTGATGGGCACTCATCTTCCCAGTTCAGGTACTCCATGCCTGGGCTGCCTTATATGTGGTCTGATCTTACTTCTTCCATGCTTGTGGTGTCCTTCCCATTTGTGCTTAGTCTGACCTGGGATTTGGTTCTCAATCATGTCTCTGGCCTTCTTACCCTTTTTGATGTGGTCTTCTGTCTACTATTAACTGTGGAAAGTCTGTGTGTCATTTTCAGAATTGGATACAGGGACATAGCTATTATCTTGGGGTGTCCTTGGCATGAGGTAAGCTCAGGATCCTCCTACACTGCCATCTTCCTAACCTCTCTGTTAACAGTTTCAAATTTTACTTAAATTATATGACATGCCTAAAAGACTTTCTGTTATATTTTAATAAATTTAGTTCAATCATTTGCTAGTTGTATATTATTGAGGGAGTTTCTTAATATCAATAAAGCTAGATTTTCTCACTTGTAAAAAGTGGAAATAATATTATTTTCTTAATAAAATGTTTTTTGGATACTATAAACAATGTACTAAGTAGTGTTAGGTTTTTTTTTAAAAAAAAATAAGCTGCAGTATCAGTATTTATAATAACAAGAAAATCTTAGCTTTATTTTATTTATTGAATCAGGCTGAACTAAATTTATAGTCATATAGTTTCTAGTTTAATCAAAACATCCCATCTTTCGTTTCTGTCTCAATGAATATAGTTGTAACTCTGTCCATATGAACTTATTATAATACTGTATTTATGTCACATTTTCTTGACCTTACCTAGAAACAATACTGTTGGGATGCCATTTCATTTAAATGATGTCCATTATTTGCTTTGAGAGGTATTAGGTTAAGGTATTAGGTATTAATGGCATGTCTCTGAAAAGTTTCATTCTATTTTTCCTGAATTCTCAACAAATGTATTTACTTTACATTTTAGTGGCCTAATAAGGAAATGATAATATTTAACTTCTTTACGTTTAGGTTTGTTTGTTGATGTTGTTACAATTGTTCTTTTTGTTGTTTTTTAATTTTTATTTATTTAAGTAATCTATATACCCAACATGAAATTCAAATTCATGACCCTGAGATCAAGAATAGCACACTGCTCTCTCTGAGTGAGCCAGCCAGAACCCTCCCTCAGGGAATTTTTGATACACTTTAACTATTTATATATACACTATATGTGTGTGTGTGTGTGTGTGTGTGTGTGTGTGTGTGTGAGCGTGTGTATGAAATGTATATGCATATGTATGCTTAGTGGATGCAGTTTTCTAAATATTAAATTGACTTATATAACTATATACTTGTCAGCTACTACTCATCTGGTACCAATATGGACAAATTTATGCAGATGCACTTTAATTTTACATTTTGTGTTTATTACCTGCCATTTGGCTCTCTTCAATGTTTCCTTGCAGTCATTAGTAGACATTAAAAATGTTTTGATCATAAATAACAGCACATATACATTATATACATATATATATATGTATATAATGTACATTCTAAAATGAACTGTGTTGGGCAATATATTAAAAGACTTTAAATCTGCACACACACACACACACACACACACACACTGATGACCCAAGTCAATATATAAGTTATATATAGATTTATGATGAAATATAATCAGAAATAAAGTGAATAGATGGAAAAATACATATTTTTTTCTCTCATGAAAGTCATGGAAATAATACTGTCTTGTACACTAGAAACAATATAAGTGCTTATATTACAACAGCATATTGATTTTCTGACTGTAGGATCCATCATAATTGAACATTAAACTATCCTATTTAATTTGTGATAGTATTGTCAAAGGTATATAATGTGGAATTATATATTAAATAAATTTAAATAAGGCCCTTGGATTTATTTATCTACCTCATTTGAATTAAACTGTCCTTCTGTATGGTAATGAGAAGATACAGGATCCCTACTTAATGATGAAGAATGATTAGAATTTTAACATTTCTTTTGGGATATAAATTAATTCTCTAGTTAGTAAAAATGGAGAAGAATGTGCCTTGTTGCTCTTAACAGAGAATGCTATCTTGCCCATTAACTACGAGCTTACTGCCTCTTTTTCCTTGCATGTTTTTCTAATCAAGGACATACTTTCTCCCCTGAGGCACGTGGGAGTTTAGCAATTACTTGCAGCTCTAACACTAGGCAATTTCTTTTGGGACTGCAATCTGTTAGAGTTCAATTTTCTCAACCACAGACAAAATGATCAGAATGAATTCATTCCTTCAGAATGAAACCAAGTGAATAAACTAAATGTGATTGAAATGAACTTAGGTGGCACTCATACATAAATCAACAGACTACCCCAGCACATATCCCAACTGTACATATTTATGGCATGTGCTTCATATTCTAGCAAGTTTTTAAAGTTCTTTTTGTTTTATTTTCAGTTTTTTTTTTTTTTAGTATTCCAGAGAACATTTTTTAAAGTCCCAATAAAGCTCACCCTGAATGTAGTGAGTGTAATTATGTATAGGTATTGTCACATCGAACTACAAAGAGGTTGCATGATATTTCCTGCCCTCCAACAGTATCAGAGAGTTACCGTGGCCACACACCTTCACCAATGGTCGGTGGTGACAAATATTTTTGTCTTTGCCAATCTGTTAGGTAAAACAACAACCGCAACAATAAAACCTGTTTTGGAAAATCTGCATCTATTTCAGGATGAGTGAGGTTACATAATTTTCACATGTTTATTGGCTATTTACTTATGAATTTTTTAACCTATTTAAACTTGTTTCACATTGTTCAAGCAGTTTGTTTTTCCTTTTTTTCTTTGTAAAAGCTCATTCCCATTGAACAGAGACTCTTTTGCAACATATGTTGCAGATTTTGTAGTTGCCATTATCATCATAATTGTTCAAGTTTAGAATCATTCTTGTTTAGCTTTTCGTAACAAGTTTATATTTAAATGAAATTTACTGTGAATTTTCCAGTTTTTCTGTTTGCTTTCTGGTTTTAGTTGGTGTGTTTTTTGTTTTTTCAAAGGAGAAAATCAGCAATGGTCATAGGTACTGAAAAGAATGGATGAGTGGGAGACACTGGGTAATGACTTCTCATTTGCACAGCTCCTTGGAGGATAAGTTCTCATTTTTCTAGGTGTGATTTTGTCTCATGCCATGAGAATCAGGATATTTCATTTCTTTTCCCAAGAGTCCCTCCCAATCATACTGCAGCTATAAAATCAGAAGTTTGGAGAAAATAACGTTTAAGTTACCATTTTTAAATGTTTATTTATTTTTGAGAGAGACAGAGAGTAACCAGGAGAGGGGCAAAGAGAGAGGGAGACACAGAATCCAAAGCAGGCTCCAGGCTCCAGGTTCTGAGCTGTCAGCACAGAGCCCGACATGGGGCTCAGACCCCACAAACTGTGAGATCATGACCTAAGCCAAAGTCAGATGCTTAACTGACGGAGCCACCCAGGTACCCCTTAAGTTACCATTTTTTCCAACTATGCATGATTCCCTGGCTGTTATATTTTAATATCATTATATGGTTGAAATTGTAGAAACACTCAGTGTACATGAATGGTAAAATGCCACGATTACAAAGGCAAACTGCACGAAAAGTTCATGAGGCTTTAAATAGGGAGAAGGTTGCAGATAATTTCTAGTTAATACATGTGGGAAATTCTAACCTATATTGCACATCAGGTCATGATCTTTATATTTCCAATCAGCAATGTAGAGCACATGGAATTTGCCAGAGGACTGGCTGATTTGCCAAACAAGGGAGATATTCTCTCTTGTACATAGGAATTACTACAGTAATCCCTGTACTATTTTAATTCAGTACAATAAAAATTTATCAACCAACTCATGTAAAATCTGAGGTAATCAAATGAGTCACAGTTGAGAGAAAGGGTAGTCACAAGGTTGAATCCTAACATTTATTTGGTGAATATACCACATTTTGGAAAATAGTCTTCTCCCTGTAGTGTCAAAATCTGTTTTTCTTCTGTACAATAAAAACAGATTTATTTCTGTATGGTAGACTCGTATAAACCAAACTCATCCGAATGATGTTAATCAGAACATCACATGGCCGGTGTTATTTTGATTGCAGTAGACCCACAGGGGAATATAAATAAAAATCGAAAAGTTGTATAGAGACCACGGCTTTGGACTATAGAAGATGAATATAAGTTTAATGAATTAACTAAAATATCCTGTTGTGTTCCTTTCTTGCAAATGGATTCTCATGTAAATGCCACTGGCATTTGCAAAGTATTTTCACTGAATCTTTTGTATCTACTTCTAAAAGGGAAAAGACTTGCCACCAGGACCATGTTTCTCAATGGGTTTCTTAAATGGGTTTCTTAAATGGGTTTCTCAAATGGTTTTGCTTAAAGCTAATTTATGAAGGAGTGCACATGAGAGGACTGTTCTGGATTTTACCTGATCATTCTAATTATATTACAGAATTATGATTAAATCATATTGTGATTAATAATTTCTTTTTTGGTAAAAAACTCTTAAAAATTAAAATCCTCCTGGGTTGGGAACATTGCAGTCACTGCTGACAGTAAACCTTCCTTTACATATTTTCATAGTTGGTGTACAATTTTCAAAGAGGTAACTCATTTGATTTATCATCAATCAAGAGAAAAAATCATCAAACCATTCAAATACTGGCAATGTGCTATTTGTGCAGGTGTTACAAAAATAAGATGCAATTCCCATTTCTTAATAACTAATTCTAAATATTTTTTGTAGCTCTGATGGCTTCATGTCAAGACAAGCATAATTATTTGAAAATTTAAAAACAAGCTATATGAAGGAATGTACGCTTTAATGATGGCCTTTCATGTCTTGTTGTGTTCAAACTCTATTTCAAACATATAGGAAAAAGCATTTATAAAAAGTACAATAGGAGAAGAATAAAAGACTAGCTTGCTAAGAATAATTAAAGACGAGGTGGTACCTAAGATCAAGGATAAAGGAGGTTTGAAAATATCTGATTTGACATTCACCAAGGAACAAAAGAAAGGGTGGAAAAATAACACACGGAGATCTTTGGTCAATTTGTTCGGAAATTCAGAAATACTATGGCAGGAGAATTTAGAAGCTACATGTTACAAATGTTCTGTCTCATGGTTTTGCACCTGCATAAAAGGGAATTTCTTTATTTTAATTAATTTCTTTTTAAATTTAGGTATTTATTCTGTTAAATCCACAAGTTTTATGTAACCTTAGTTAACAAAACAAAACAAAAACAAAACCAGTGAAAATAAGACACTATTACTTTATTTTATTTTAATTTTTTTATTTGACATCCAAGTTAGCATATAGTGCAGTAATGATTTCAGGAGTAGGATCCAGTGATTCATCCCCTACATATAACACCCAGTACTTATCCCAACAAGCGTCTTGCTTAACTCCCCTTGCCCATTTAGCCCATCCCTCCAGCAACCCTCAGTTTATTCTGTATATTTAAAAGTCTCTTATGATTTGTCCCCCTCCCGGTCTTTATATTATTTTTGCTTCCCTTCCCTTCTATTCACCTGTTTTGTATCTTAAATTCCACACATGAGTGAAGTCATATGATATTTGTCTTTCTCTAACTAATTGTTCTTACTCTAGTTCCATCCATGTTGTTGCAAATGACAAGATTTCATTCTTTTTGATTGCCGAGTAATACTCCATTGTATATATATAAATATATATATACCATATCTTCTTTATCTATTCATTTATCTATAGACATTTTGGCTCTTTCCATACTTCAGCTATTGTTGACACCATTGCTATAAACATTGGGATACATATGCCCCTGCAAATCAGCACTCCTGTATCCATTGGATAAATTCCTAGTGGGGCTGTTAGCTGCACCACTTTTCTTTCGTATATGGCATATATGATCTTGAGGTATGATCCTTTATCCCTATTTTCTTGAAGGTTTTTTTTATCAAGAAAGGATGCTATATTTTGTCAAATGCTTTTTCTCCATCTACTGAGAGGATCATGTGGTTCTTGTCTTTTCTTTTATTAATGTATCACATTGATTGATTTGTGGATATTGAACCAGCCCTGCATCCCAGGTATAAATCCCACTTGATTGAGGTGAGAATTCTTTTAATATATTGTTGCATCTGGTTGGATAGTATCTTCTTGAGAATTTTTGCATCTTTATTCATCAGGGAAATTGGCCTGTAGTTCTCCTTTTAAGTGGGGTCTTTGGTTTTGGGATCAAGGTAATGCTGGCTTCATAGAAAGAGTTTGGAAGTTTTCCTTCCAATTCTGTTTTTTTGGAACAGCTTCAAAAGAATAGGTGTTAACTCTTCTTTAAATGTTTGATAGAATTCCTCTGGAAAGCTATCCAACCCTGGACTCTTGTTTTTTGGGAGATTTTTGATTACTAATTCAATTTCTTTACTGATTATGGGTCTGTTAAAATGTTCTATTTCTTCCTGTTTCAGTTTTAGTAGTGTATATGTTTCTAGGAATTTGTCCATTTCTTCCCAAATTGCCCAATTTATTGGCATATAACTGCTCATAATATTCTCTTATTATTGTTTGTATTTCTGCAGTGTTGGTTGTGACCTCTCCTCTTTCATTCTTGATTTTATTTATTTGGTCCTTTCCTTTTTCTGTTTGATCAAACTGGCTAGAGGTTTATCAATTTTGTTAATTCTTTCAAAGAATCAGCTCCTGGTTTCATTGATCTGTTCTACCATTTGTTTTTGTTTTTGTTTTTGTTTTTTTGATAACATTGATTTGTGCTTTAATCTTTATTATTCCCATCTGCTGCTGGTTTTGGGTTTTATTTGCTGTTCTTTATCTAACTCTTTAAGGTGTAAGGTTAGGTTGTATATTTGAGACCTTTCTTCCTTCTTTTGAAGGCCTGGATTGCTATATACTTCCCTCTTATGCTGCCTTTGATGCACCCCAGAGGTTTGGGGCTGGGATGTTATCATTTTCATTGGCCTCCATGTAGTTTTTACTTTCTTTTTTAACTTCTTGGTGAACCCATTCATTCTTTAGTAGGATGATATTTAAACTCCAAGTATTCATCGTATTTCCAAATTTTTTCTTGTAGTTGATTTTGAGTTCATAGTACTGTGGTCTGAAAATATGCAAAGTATGATCTTGATCTTTTTGTACTTGTTGAGGGCTAATTTGTGTCCCAGTACATGATCTATTCTGGAGAATGTTCCATGGGCACTCGTGAAGAGTGTGTATTCCACTGCCTTAGTGTGAAATATTCTGAATATATCTGTTAAATCCATCCAGTCATATGTGTCATTCAAATCATTGTTTCCCTGTTGATTTTCTGCTTAGATGACCTGTCCATTGTTGTAAGTGGGGTGTTGAAGTCCCCAATATTGTGGTATTATTATCAGTGAGTTTCTTTATGTTTGTGATTAATTGATTTATATATTTGGGTGCTCTCACATTGTGGGCATAAATGAAATATCTACATTTGTTAGATCTTCTTGGTGGATAGACCCCTTAATTATGATATAAGGTCCTTCTTCATCTCTTGTTAGAGTCTTTAATTTAAAATCTAGCTTGTCTGTTACAAATGTGGCTACTCCAGTTTTTGTGGGTTTTTTTGGTGACCTTTAGCATGCTATGTGGTTCTCCATCCTCTTTCAATCTGAAGGTGCCTTTAGGTCTAAAATGGGTCTCTTGTAAACATCATATAGATGGATCTTGTTTTCTTATCCATTCTGTTACCCTAGGTCTTTCGATTGGATCATTTTAGTCCACTGACATTTAGAGTGAGTACTGAAAGGTATGAATTTGATGTCACTGTGTTGCCTGTAAAGTTGGAGTTTCTGGTGGTGTTATCTGGTCCTTTCTAGTCTTTGTTGCTTTTTGTCTTTTTTTGTTTGTTTGTTTGTTTTCTTTTGTTTTGCCTTTTCTCCCCTCAGAGAGTCCCCCTTAAAATTTCTTGCAGGTCTGGTTTAGTGGTCACAAACTCCCTTAGTTTTTGTTTGCCTGGGAAACTCTTCATGTCTCCTTCTATTGTGAATGACAGCCTTGTTGGATAAAGGATTCTTTGCTGCATATTTTTTAGATTCAGCATGTTGAATATACCCTGCCACTCCTTTCTGTCCTGCCAAGTTTCTGTGGACAGATCTGCTGTGAACCTGATCATTCTTCCCTGATAGGGAAGATAGGACTTTAATTCTGTAGCTGCTTTCATAATTCTTTCCTTGACCATGTATTTTGTGATTTTGACTATGATATGCCTTGTTGCTGGCCAATTTTTGTTCAATCTAAAGGGAGTTCTCTGTGCTTCCTAGATTTTGATGTCTGTGTCTTTTCCAGTTTAGGAATGTTTTCCACTATGATTTGCTCACATAAAGCTTCTACCCCCTTTTCTTTTTCTTCATCTTCTGGGACCCCCTATAATTCAGATGTTATTCTTTTTAATAAGTCATTAGGTTCTCTAATTCTTATATTGTGCTCTTCTGCGTTAAATTCCCTCTTTTTTTCTGCTTCATTATTCTCCATTATTTTGTCTTCTATATCACTGAATTGTCGCTCTGCTTCATCCATCCTTGCCACCATGACATCCTTTCAAGACTACAGCTCAGTTATAACATTTTTAATTTTGTCCGAATTGATTTTACTTCTTTTATCTATGCAGAAAGAGATTCTATGACTTTTTCAACCCCAGCTAATATTCTTATTAGTGTGATTTTGAATTCCAGTTCATACATCTTGCCTAAATCTGTGTTGATTAAGTCCCTGTCATTTCTTTCTGTTCTTTCTTTTGGTGTGAATTCCTTTTTATTTTATTTTTTTTTTCATTTTAGAGGAAGAAAAAGAATTAAAAAAATAAAAAATTAATTATCAAAAAATTAAAAACAACACAAAAATTAAAATAAATGAAGCTATATCCTAGGTGTGTTTTGGTGGTTGTTGAAAGAAGCTCGATAGAATAGTGAAAAAAAGGGAAAGAAAAAAAATAAGAGAACATTTAAATATTTTAAAAAATGTGTACTATAAAACAGAATAAAGTGAAATGAAGAAATTAAAATAGAATAAATAAATTCCAAAAAAAGAAAAATTGTAAAACATTTTAAAAAATATTTTATAAAAATAGAAAACAACAATAAATGTTTTCTTTCTGTATCCAAGAATAAGAAAAAAAGAAAAAAAAAAATAGATGGACCAGCAAACAGAATGAAATATGAATGAAATTAAATCCAGTTTCCCCTAGAAATCAAATTATGAAGCATTTTATAGTCCGTACACTAAGCAGGTGGTGAGAGACTTCTGGTGGTCTTCTAGGGTTTGGTTAGTGTAGTTTGATGGAGCTTGGTGTAATGGCTGGCACTGCTTTGCTTACTTGGGTAGATTGGTTTGGTGTGTGTGTGTGTGTGTGTGTGTGTGTGTGTGTGTATGGGCATGCATGAGAGAGGTGAAAATGGTGTACAGCTTCCCAGTTATTGTTACAGGAACACTGTCTTCTGATGGCAATCAAGCACCATTCCTTCGTCTCCAGCTTCCATCCACTCCCCTGCTTCTACACCATCCATGTCCAAGCATTTAGCTTGCCAAGCTGTATCTCCCTCCGTATTTTATCCAAACCCCTTACTTCTGAGGGCCCTGCAGCTTCGACTCATTTGGACCCTCTGGGGAGTGTCTAGTGGAGCAATGGCCAGATGCTGCTTGCTTCTCAGAACATTCCTATGATGAAGCTGCTGCAGAGGCTCAGAGATTGTGGGCCAGGTGCTGGCTTGCCCCAGAAAGACTGTTCATTAGCATGGTGGCAGTGGGTAAGGGATTATGGTAAATCAAACAATTGGCACCAGGTTTCACTGCACCCTGGAGTCTTTGTTCCACTGCCAGCAATCCTCTGTTCTCCAGGGTCAGCTGGGACCTTTGCCTGTAGGGAGGCTGTATGGTCTCTACCAAATGCCCTCATAGCAGGGGAACTGCTTCTACTCATGTGGCCTGTGGACCCCTTGGACCTCGCTGCCTGCTCCTGGGGATTTGCCTTTCCCACAAGATCACCACCAGGTATTGAGCTGCAGAATTTCCAACTCTGATCTACCCTGTTTATAGAGTCATTATGGTATTGAAACCCTCTCCTTTCTCCTTTCTCCCTTTCTTGTTCAGTCACTTGTGGGTGTTTCCACTCTTTCTCTTTCTCTCCAGCTACTTTCAGGGGGAGTGCTTTTCCTGTACTCTCCTCGCTTTTTCTGTCTTCTCTCTGCAAACACAGCTCCCTACCCTCTGTGGTTTCTCCCTCCCCCAGTTCACCTCTCTGCCATGTACCTGCTGAGTTCTCTGGCTCTAGTTATGCAGATTGTTGTGTTAATACTCAGATCAATTTTCTAGGTGTGAAAAATGGTTTGGTATCCTCTATCTCCATTTCAGGGATGAGAGAAGCAGAGAACATCCATACTTCTGTACCATCTTGGCCCCTTCTCCAACATGACACTATTTCAATGTCTGGGTCCCTCCATCCTCCCAAATATGAGAGAATTCTGAAAGTTGTATATATCAGTGGGAAGAACAAGACAAAATTATGAATGGAGCAATGCCATTTCATAAAACAAACTTTTATGTAACTGAAGGATCCTTCTGGGACTAGTTAATTGCCTTTACAAAAACAAAACAAACGAAAAGCAAAAACACCACAATAGGATGAAATTCCAGCATTCCATATTGACTTATTACACATCATTTAAACCCACAGTGCCCTGGCAAACAACATGCTTTCATTTTGTGTCTCATCCCAGAGCTCAAATCATGATTCATTTCAGCAAAGATTCCACAGGCAACAGGAAAGATTGTGGCATTAAAATATTCATTTATACTTTTGTGATAATTCAACAGAGGTCTTATTTGTGGAGCAGCTTACAAATAATACAAGGTTGGAAGCATCATAACTTAAATGGGTGCTAAGACTCAAATGAGAATAAAGAAAAAAAGGAAAAAAAGAAAAGAAAAGAAAACCTCTGGGAATAGACAAGGCTTTAAGGAAATGGTAAGAATGCCAACAATATTGAAACCCTTTTTTTTTATAAAAGAGATTTTTTTTGGATTAAAATATTTCACTCTAAATAAATTTATATCAGCTGTCAATGCAAAAATGTCAGTAATATACTGGGGACACTTTTTGCAATGTAAATCCATACCCTTTTTTACATTTTATTTGAGTATTGTTGACATCCAATGTTACGTTAGTTTCAGGTATACAACATAGTGATTCAACTTCTCTGTGCAGAGCATTTCTTTTTAAAGTCCATGTTCCAGAAAAGAAGCCAAAGAGTAATGGATGCATTACTGACTAAATGTCTCAGACATTACATTTGTTGGCAAAAAAAAAAAAAAAAGAAAAAAGAAAAAAGAAAAGGAAAGAAAGAAAAGAAAAACAAACAAGCAAAAGAAACAAACTGAAGAGTTTTCAAAACAAAATGCACAGAGCTTCTTATCAGACATAAGATTCATGGATAAGATGGGAATACATATATTTTGTCACTGAAATAAACTAAAATCTAGAATTTTTCTCATTATTTATAATCTTTAGACCAAGTATGGTCAAGATGGTCTTAGTTATTTGTGTCATTTCCATAAGTACTTAATTTCCCACAAATCATGCTGGGATTTTATTAGGAGCGCATTAAATTTAAAAGAAATTGGTAAGAGGTGTGCCTGCGTGTCTCACTCAGTCTGTTAAGTGTCCAACTTTGGCTCAGGTCATGATATTAAGGTTTGTGAATTCAAGCAGTAGGTAGGGCTCTGCCAGGTCAGCTGTGCTGACAGCTCAGAACCTGGCTCCAGCTTCAAATTCTGTTTCTCCCTCTCTCTCTGCCCCTCCTGCACTCATGCTCTGTCTCTCTCTCTCTCTCAAAAATAAATAAACATTAAAAAAATAAAAAAAAGAAATTGGTAAGAAATAAAGTATTTACAATATTGTCTTCCAACCTATAACGTATCTTTCCATTTATTTATGTCTTTAACATCTTGTATCAATGATTTCATTTTTGTAGCAGCCTTATACATTTTTATTAGGCTTATTTCTTAGTAATTGATATGCTTTTTATATTTATATATATTATGCATAGTTAAATGTATACTGAATATACTTTATATACTTTGAATAATGTACCTGGTGTGGTTTCCTTTGTAGTTATACTATTTGCATCATGACCTCATGTGTATTTTTCATATTTAAAACTTTCAAGCATCCTTTCCTTAAATATTACTTCTGCCCCAATTTCTTTTTTTCTCTTTTTACTAGGACTTTAGTTATGAGTATTTTGGACTTTTCCACTGTGGCCCACATATCTTTTATACTCTTTTATGTATTTTCTATTTAAAAAAATCTCTTCATGCTTCTGTTGGGATCTTTCTTTCTGACCACTATTTAAATATAAAAACTCTTACCTCAGTTATGACCAATATCATAGTAAGCCAACCCACTGACATCTTAAATTATTAAATTTTCAGTTGTTATTTAATTACATTTATGCAGAAATAGAATTCTCTTATTGAAATTGTTTTGTCTTTGCTTAAGATAAATATTTTAAAGCCTACATTTATAACTATTATCTCAACTTGCTATAAATTATGTTTCTATTGTATGCATTTTACCTTTTTATTTTTAATTTGTATTTTTTTAAAAATTTTGGATATGTTGTGTGTCTTATGCTGAATAATTTTGAACTAAATGTCAGAGATAATATATGAAAAGTTGTGGCGATAATTTGAGTCTTTAGGTAATGTTACATTTTGATTTATTTTGCTTGTAGAAGACAGCTTTAATATAGAAAGATCCCCTTAATCCAATTACAGATTGAACTCATTGGTAACTGGGTTTCAGTCCTACTACGTGTTGGTTGGTCCCGTTTATTCATATTTCTAGGGTGTAGACACTTGGTGTTCCAATACAAAGCTTACTAGGTTGTCTCTTACTTGTTTCTACCTCATTGACAATTTTTATGTTTCAGTACAGTAATGTCTGTGCAGTCTGCTCCTGTGTATCACCATCTTATGCACTGATTTTGGAAACCAAAATCCATTTTAAATTCTGGGCTTACTTCCCTTTGTTTTTTTCCCTCTCTCTGATCTTGACCCTGCTAATTCTCACTGCCACAGTAGCTCCCCTATGCTTTAAAACATAATTGTTTTATCAACTACTCTAATTACTCTCATCAAGAGGATTGTTCCAAAACATGCTAGTCCTTTATTGCCAGTGTAGGGGCAGAAAACTTTTCCTTCTTCCCTTCTAGGTTCTTTGGTTAGTCTAATAATTAAATTTAAATAAGACAGATTAGCAAGAGAATAAAATCTCTTATGTATGGGAGCCCCATAAAAAATATGAGACTCAAAGAAATGACAAAAGCAGGCAGTGTTTGTACCTTTTACACAAGGAAACAAAATTTGTAAAGAATTGACAAGACAAATGGGGTTTAGGGTACTAAATTGGTAAAGAAGTAACAAGGTTTATTTACATAGCCTTCTCAGCCCTAACTTTCCTATTTCTGGTGATAAGGATGTCTTCTACCCTGCTCTTACAGGCAGGGTACCTTCCAAATGATTTATTTCCTGCTTTCAGGGAGACAAAGGAGGGTCAGAGTTTCCTTCTTGCATTGACTTGTTTCTTAAGTAATTTTAATTCAATATAATCAGTAAGCCAAAATGGCATATTTTGTTGTGGCATGTTTTGTACCTTTTCACCAGTAAGAAGAACTAGTAATTACCTATAAGTGAACTGAATATGGAGTGTAATAGAAATAAAAGTATCTAGGAGGCCTTTAGGGTTTAAGGCTTGAGTAACTGAGGAAGAAATTTTGCCATTTATTACAGTGAAAATACTGAATAAAAATCAGGTTTGGGAGTTGATGAAGTTCAAAGTTTATAGTCAAACATTAAATTTGAAACACAATGTAGGTAGTTTAATATACAAGTCTAGAAATTATGAGACAATAGATTGAAATATCTTTCAGATATCATATATACATCTTATAATCATTACTATAATTGGTCATATAAAGCCAGTAAATTAGATGAGACTAAGGACTTTTATAGACGGAAAAATGATGTGATTAAAAGATTGACTTCTAGGAATTCCAATACTTCGAGGTTGGGAGCAAAATTACGAACAAGCAAAGAAAATGACAAGCAGTTTCCAGAAATGTGAGTGGATGAGTAGATGTGTGGAATTAATGTGGACATATCATATAATGATCTGTTTTAAGTCCTAAAGTACAGAGACTGAGAAATGTTATTAGATTTGGTAATGTGTCAATCATAGAAGACCTTGTAAAAGTATTTCCAGATGAGGAATGGGAAGGATATCATGAGTAAAGTATTTTCAAGAAAGAAGGGAAGAGAAGAAATCCAGACAGCACATGCAGACAGTATTTTTGAGCAGTTTTCTATAATGGATCAAACAACTGGGGAGTAGCTGGAACTCTATATAGAGTGTTCTTTTAATTAAGTTGGGAAGTTTTTTAGAAGTAATTCCACTCAGAGGGAAAATGTGATGATGTCATAAAAAGAAAAGGGAACATTTGGGACACCTGGGTGGCTCAGTCGCTTAAGCGTCTGACTTCAGCTCAGGTCATGATCTCTCAGTCTGTGAGTTCGAGCCCCACATTGGACTCTATGCTAACAGCGCAGAGCCTGGAGCCTGTTTCGGATTCTGTGTCTACCTCTTTCTGCCCCTTCCCCGCTCATGCTCTGTCTCTCTCTGTCTCAAAAATAAATAAAAACATTTTAAAAAATTAAAAAAAAAAGAAAAAGAAAAGGGAACATTTTAAAGATGGAATTTCCATGATTAAATCAGGATATCAAGTGTAGGGTACGAGTGGAAACTGACATTAGATAAGACAGTGAATAGGTCCCCAGCTGCACCAGAAAGAAGGGGAACATGTGGGTGCAGATGTAGAAGTTACTGGTGCTATGGAGATTTTAAAAACACAAAAGTTTATTACTGTTTGTTTTCTCCCTAATCACCAAGGAAGCGAAGTTTTCAGAGCATGAGAAAAAGGTAGAAGGATTACAACTTTGAAGCAAAGAGAATGTGTGAAAAAACATTCAAGTGAATGGGAGAGCGGTGTAACTAGGGAAATGTTATAAGAAAATCATGTCAGTGCTGGGGGTTTACTCCACATCTGTGATCATAGATCTAACATGAGACAAGTAAGCCTCATGTTGAATATTTCTTCAGCTCCATTCATCTTCCCTTAAGTACATAATTCATCTTGGATTTAGCAAGTGTTGAGTTCTTGAAAGAAGAGTAGGCATAGCAGATCTATTTAGTGGAGATGGGAAGATGTACTTAAAAGGATAGACAATGATATTTAAATAAAGAAAGTACAGAGTTGAAGACATGGGATACTGATTGACTATATAAAGTTCATATTCCCTGAGAAATTTCCTGAGACCCATTTTATGATTTGGAAAATTTGAGAGACAGAGAAAGAGAGAGAAGGAGAGGGAGAAGCAGGAAATGAAGGAGGGGAAAATAAGGAAAGAAAGAAAGAAGGAAGGAAAGAGGAAGGAAGGAATGAATGAAGGAAGGAAGGAAGGACAGAAGGAAGGAAGGAAAGAAAGGAAGGAAGGAAGGAGAAGAAGGAAAGAGAGATAAGCAAATAAATAATTGTTTTTATTGAATCTTTACTCTTTGCTAGAATAAAGCTCTGTTTTTTTTTCATATCTTTAATTCATTTAAACTCATAATAACCCTATGAGGTATTCTTATGTCCATTTCTTAGATAGACAATGAGACATAAGGATATTATCCAGGATATTAGGATATTAAACTAAGTCACACAGCCAGGAGTTCCAGAGTCAAGTCTCAGACTGTCAAGATTCTGGAGCCTACTTTCTTAAATGTCACACTGTTCTTCCAACACAGCAAAATGGGGGAAATCGGAGCAAATTCTTTAAGTTACCAAACCTATATAATAAGGGGCATTGGGTAGATGTTGGAGGAAGGCAATAGTGTTCAGATGAGCTCACTTTCCTTGATACCTCCTAAAACTGTAACTGAGAGAAGAAAAGTGGATCCAAGTACAACTTTTTAATTGAAATTACTCTACTCTAAAACATAGTTGCTAGAAGTGCCTGGTGGCTCAGTGGGTTAAGCATCCAACTCTTGCTTTTAGCTCAGTTCATGATTTCACAGTTACTGAGGCTGAGCCCCACATGGTGCTCTGCACTGTCTGTGTGGATGCTGCTTGGGATTTGCTCTCTCTCTCTCTCTCTCCCTCCTCCCTCCCTCTCCCTCTGCCCCTCCCGTGCCTGTGCTCACACGTGCTCTCTCTCTCAAAATAAATAATCAAAAAATAAAATAAAAATTATTTGTTAAATATTTCTCCTTATCATTTGTGGACTATAGTATACTCATTCTCTGTGATGTAAGTACATTTTATACTAATGTGTTTCATATTGAGCTCAGAGATTTTAAATTTGTTGACATGGAAATGAAAGTATAGCACTTCACATTGTAATGTGACCAGCAACTTTTTTTTTCAAGTTTGGCTTTCCACATCTAGTTGCCATAGTGGTTGTTGATGACAAGAGCTTAAATTACAAATGCTTAATTATGAAAAACATAACTAAACCCAAATATACCACCTACCAGTGAAAAGGTTCAAAATTGCTTTTAAATACAGATCTTATTTAACGGTTCAGAGAAGAAAAAAATAGCTTTATAGCTTAGTTACTGTTATGGCCTGAATGTGTTTACCCAAAATTCACATGTTGAAGTACTAACACCCAATGAGATGGTATTAGGAAGTGGGAGCTTTGGATGATGAGCAGTTCATGAATATGAAACACTTATGAGTGGGATTAGTGGCCATATAAAAGAGACTCTAGAGAGCTCTCTTGACTCTTCAGTCATCTGAAAACACAGGGTAAAAATGAATCAGGAAACTGGTTCTCACCAGTCACAAATTTAACACAGTCTTGATCTTTGACTTCTCAGCCTCCATAGCTGTAAGAAATAAACTTTTGTGGTTTATAAGCAATCCAGGCTATGATCATTTGTTATAGAAACATAAACAAAAATACCTATTAATTATCTAAGGTTTATGTTATGGTTAAAACAAATACATTTTCTTGAACTGCCCTGAAAACTTTTGAAAATCTTCCTAAAATAAGGTTTTGACTCATAGAAAGCATTGAGCAAGTTGTTTTGTCTTGTTGTGACAATTTTCATAAATGTGCTTTAAGCCTTCCTCTTCCTACTTCTATATGAGAATGGTGAATATCTGTGCAAAAATGTTGACGTTGGAAAGATTTCATTGTTGTGAGTTAATGATCTTGATAACCTCAGAAATTTATCATTCAAATATTTATATTCAAGATATTCTAATAACTTGGAGGCTACAAAAAAATAAACAAGGCCTTTCTCTTATTGAATTTATCATATCTGTAAATAAGAGGTGAATCTCTTAGCTTCATTCCTAAATAAGTTAACTCTTTACTCTGAGCTTCAACCAAGATTTTTAAAAATTAAACAAAATAGTGCATTTAAAAGAAAAATCAGATTTCATACCATTTAATAAATGCTAGTTCCTATCTGTTACCAGTTTTTACTCCCAGTGAAATTTAGAACTAACAATTGAATTTGTATATTACTTGTACATATGAAAGGATTTTTGTGAATCATTAGAAGCATACTTCCAGCAACTAATATTTTTGATTCTGTTGGATGTATGCAAGCACGTACTTACATTCAGACTTAAATTTAAAAGTCAAAGGTCTGTGTTTCCAATCCATTGAGGAATATTTTGGGGTATTCCCACTGTCATTTGTGCCTTCTTACCTTAAAAACAATATCATATACATTGTGTTTTAAAGAAGATGAGGTAGAATAACAGCATTACTAGGTAAATTGCCTGGATTTTAATTAAATGTCTCTTTCTTCAGCAAATTTCTACTTTCCAGGTTCTAGAACTCAGCTGTAAAAACTCAAAAACTTGAATTGTGCCATCAAACCAAGAGGGAATCAATCTTTCATGCTTGAGCACATGTTAATCTCATAAAAATTTTATGCATTTGAATTCTAATGTATTAACTTATAATAAAATCTATAATTGTTAAATAGACCAAAATCTACCTGTTTTCTCAGCAGTCATTAGGTGTTTGGAAAGCCATGTGATAATTGTTTTCTTCGCTTGTTCTACTAGGCATTTATTATTTACTATTCAACTTTTTACTCTCAGTAACAAGCATAGTACTCAGTAAACATACAAGTGTTTGATGAATGAGTGACTTTAGATGATATTATCTTAAACCATCATTGAAAAGAAAACAGAATTATCAGAGCACAATTCATGTAAGCTTTTAATGTATACATAGTATGCAGAAAGGAAAATTTCACATTACACCAAAATTATAAGTGTCATAGCCTGCAAAGTACTTGTCATAAAGACCTTCTCCTTTGAATTAAGCTCTATATTTTGCACCTTTGTGTATATAGTGTATATTCTTTTTTCTTGAGTTTATGTTGAGAGAGAAAGAGCATGAATGAGTGGAGGACAGGCAGAGAGAGAGAAGGAGAGAGAGAATCCCAAGCAAGCTCCCTGCTGTCAGCATAGACAGAGCCAGATGCAGGGCTCAGTCTCAGGAACTGTGGGATCATGACCTAAGGGGAGACCACAAGTCAGATGTTTAACTGACTGAGCCACCTGGGTGCCGCGTATAGTGTATATCCTTAATCACATCAACTGCAATCTAGATAATCCTGACATGGTGGCCATAAAAGATATTACTGCCAAATTCACAATGAAATCTAAATTCTAAAAGATTTGCTGGAATATTGCATGGATAATAAGTACAGTATCTGTATATAGAACCACACATATCACAGGACTTTCTAAGTAGCGTCTATTTTCTTCCTGAGAAGAAATAGACCCTTTCTCATAATTTGTATTTAAATAAATGTGCTAAGGAGGTCTTGAAATAAATTAACACCATTTGGAAATGGAATGCACAAATACTCCCATGAGCATAATGTATCACACACCAGGAAAACAGTGCTTGTGGATGTATAACAAAGAAGGTTTCTTTCTTTTCCTGTTTCTTCCTGAAATATTGGCATGAAGCATCTCTAAATTCATAGCAACAGAAAGAAGAGATGAAAAGAAACATAATATAGAATCTTAAAATCCATCAATTAGACATAATGATTCTCCTATCACATTCAGTAATAATCTTCTAGCTCAAGTGAAAGGTTATTAATTTACCTCCAGTGCATTCTAGCTATGAATGTAACTTCTACACCAGGAAAATTAGGTAAACTAATTGTTATTTTGTCTTGAAGTCATTGTTTACTTAGAGGATAAGTTATTTGAAGAGCTTGCTTTTAAAAAATGCAGTGTTGCCTATGAAACTATATAACCATATGGCTAAGAATTACCTTCCAGGTATCTTTTATATTGCACTAAACACTAAACAATTGCACATTAGTCCTGAAGCTCAGTCAGATAGGAGGTGGTATAAAGTCAAGAAGTCCATCACAGCTGGGAGTCCTCCCTGGTCTCAACAACTGAGTAGGTGTAGGTCCTAGGAAAAGTTAATCTTTAACTTCATAGCCCCATTCTTCTCATTTGTAAAGTGAGGATACTTAAATCTCTTTAAACTGTGATTTTCATATGAGATAGCCTGTGAACTTAGTTTGTAAAATGCAACACATTATAAAATTGCCAGTTGTTAATTTTAAATACTATAACCCAAACACCTAGATGTTATTAAAAGTAGATTAGCAATCATCAAATTCAGTGTTCCTGCATGTATTCATTCATCCAACAGTATTTATACATCACCTACAGAGTGTCAAATAATCTTGAGCACACTAAGCATTTGGTCAAATTATTCGCCTTTGTGGAGGCTTTGTTTAAGAAGGGAGACAGACAGACAAAGCACACATGCATTCATGCACACACAAATAACCAAATAACGTCAGAGTCATGGTATAATAAGAGATAGCAAGAAGGAAGATATGTTTGATTCTATAACATTGTATCAAAGCCCTGAATGAGATGAGTATATTCTATGCAAAAGGAACATTAATCTCTAAGCCCTTAAAAGAGGATAATTTGGCACATTTTAAGAACCATGAAAAGGCCATAAAGCGGGGCCTTGTAGATCAGAGTGTTTAGATTTTATGCTAAATGCTATAGGAAGCAATTGGAGAATTTTGAATAAGAAGACAACATAGTATGTTTTGTGTTATAAAGATCATGGTGGCTACTGAGTTTAAAGAAGCCTTATGGGAACAAAAGAGGAAATGGGGTGGCTTGGAGGTTGTTGAATTAGGTAGATAATAGATGATGCCTCCTGAACTAGGCAGTGGTGATAGAAGTGATGAGCCCACAGGCCCACTGAATGATCATGTGTAGGAGGGGTTGGGGGTGAGGTAAGCTGAGGAATAAAGCATAAGTCTAATGGTTTTGGCCAAGCTTTGGGGGGATGGTGGTGCCATTTACAGAAACAGGTAAACTAAATGGAGGAATGTGTTGTTTGTTTGGCTTTGTTATCCCTTTTGTGTGGAGTGCAAAGCAAGGGATATTTGAGGTTGTCATCAGATATCTAAATGAAAGAATCAAGTTGGTGAAGTATAAGCAAATCTGAAACTCAGGGTGAACTCAGGACTGGTGATGTAAATTTGTGAGTCATCACTGTACATTCAGTAAATAAAGCCTGGGACAAGGTTACATTTTGGGGGAAGAGAATGTAAAGACAGAAGAAATAAGTCCAAGAGGTGAACACTGGAGAACTTAAATATCTAGACATTAAGGAAAAGAGGATGAACAGTCTTCTGTTTAACAGTTCTAACCAGTTATTTCCTAAAGCAGGAGAAAAGGTTTATGGAAAGTTAACTGGATAAATTAATAGCTGTATTGGTGTTGTACCTATCATATTTAGTATTATTTGACTATTGACCAACATATACATCAGCTACTTAAGAACATGAAAATTAAATTTATTTGAAATCCATTAATTTGTCCTACTATAATATATTTATAGCAGATTAATAATACTTAAGAATTCTTATTCTTTTATCCCTTTTATTCCTGGCAAAAAGTATATTAAACTTTTAACAGTCCTTAGTATCTTTGTTATAAACAAAATATATTCATATCTTTAGGAAATTGCACAATGTTTTCAAAGACTTACATTATCAATGATTTTTTAATGTTTATTTTAATGTTTATTTATTTTTGAGAGACAGAGGGACAGAGCACAAGCCAGGGAGGAGCAGAGAGAGAGAGAGAGAGAGAGAGAGAGAGAGAGAGAGAATGCTAAGCAGGTTCCAGGCTCTGAGCTGCCCAACATGGGGCTTGAACTCATGAACTGTGAGATCATGACCTGAGCCAAAGTCGGACGCTTAACCGGCCCAGGTGCTCCTATTATCAATGATTTTTTAAAACTTATTCCAGGTGGCATGGAATTAGGAGGAATTGGCCATACTCCTTATTCGTTAACTAAACCAAAGAATAAATCTAACAAGTATATTTTTGAGTAGCCATTGTGTATAAAGCTCTACAGCTGTCATCTGGGATTTTATAAAGAAAATGAAGGATGCAGTTAGTACTAACTCCCAACTTAAGAATTTGCTATCCAATACCCAACAGGAGATTTGTGATAGATCAGGGGGCATGATTGGCATTTATGTAGCTGGAGATAGGTGGGATTAAATTAATATAAAAATTGTTGGACACAGAAGCTGTTTTAATTTAATTCAGGAAGATCATTATGAGTGACCACATAATTTTTTCACATAAGGAATTGTATAATTAACTCTGGGTTGTAAAAGGTGTAACTAAAAACAAACAAACAAACAAAACAAAACAAAAAAAAAAGATGTAACTAAGTATATGTAGAGTTATATGTAGAGTTTATTTTTGTTTTTGTTTTTAAGAAAAATACTCCCTCACATGCTTTTTATTCCTTAACTTTCAGCAACCTGGCAGGTAACCTCTGCCACATCACTATGAACAGTTTTTTGTTTTGTTTTGTTTTGTTTTCATTTTTCATTGTTCTGCATTTGTGATTCCTGACTACATACAATCTGGAAACATATCCTATTGGAGATTACCTAACATCAGTTTCTCTTGGTTTTTCTCTTAACCTTCTTGTTATTTCTTCTTCATCTCCTTATAGGCCCTATTCCTCTACCTGTGTATTAAGTATTAATGCTTCTGAGAGTTCTGTTCTTTAACCTCAATCACTTTATGGAACTATAGTTTCAAATATCTTATAGACTTGTTTCTTCATATTTATATGCTTTATCTTGTTCTCTTTTGGCTTTAGGCCCTTTACAAATACATATGGAATGTATTCAGTTGACTGTCTCATGGTCAGCATCGACAAGATAAAATGGAAGTTACCTTTTTCATCCTCTTAACTTGTACTGTTATATTCTATGCCTCAGTGATTATAAATGGCAAACCCATCCACGTAGATTCTTTAAAAAGATAAAAGATCATTGCTTATTCTTGCTTATTACAATGCCTTTTCATCTGTCAATCTCCAGTCAGGATATATCATCATTATTTCTTTAAAATTTGTAAATGGCAATATTTCTATAGAATAATCATGTTCTAATACTTCAGTCATGCATATGAAATGTGAATTATTTATGCGTTTAGTTTGCACATTAAGATTCTTCAATGTTTTCCTGTTGTCTCCATGGTAAAAATGTCACATTTTGACAGGACATTTAAGTTCCTCATTAACTAGCTGCAAGATGACTATTGAAGACTCATGTCTCTATGCTTTACTCCATTTTTTCTATCCGACCCTCATATTGAACTGCAGACTTTAATTTCCTCCAAATATTCTACATGGTTACATCTTTTTAACTCTGCATATGTTTTCCTCCTGATTAGGACTATCTTTCTTCTGAACCCTTTTCTTGGTCATCTAGATGAGTTTTTCAAGATTAAACTCAACCTTTGCTTTCTCTAGAAATTCTTATATAACCTCCTCCTCCAGGTTGATTTGGTTTCATCCAATCTTCACTGTTATAAGAATCCACAATATCTCTATCACATTGATTACAACTGTCTATTGTTGGTTTCTCATATTCACCTGTGAACTCCATTGGAGTAGAGTTTTTAAAATCTCTATAAATATTAAACACAGCAATAGAAAAACATGTTGCAGAAGGAGGAAAGTAAGGAAACATAATAGCCACAAAAATCTATTGCAATATTGAAGATATAAACATATATATACACGGGACACTTTCAAAATGGTAGGTTGTTACATTCATTATTTAGGTTTTTGCAACCTATTCTAAGAATTTAGCTGGAGAAAGACAGAGGGGAATTGAGAAACAAAAATAAACAGGAGATATTGAGTAGATTTGGTGATGAATAGGGAGTCTGCATACTATGCAAAACTGTGCACCAGCCTCGGATGGTGAAATAAGGAGGCATGTGTATATATGACGATGAAGAAAAACTACTAAGCTAGAAACTGAATAGAGTGTGGTGCAAACTCTTCATTTAGAGATTTACTGATTCTTCAACTTGTGACAGCAATATTTCAGACTTAAATATACTTTAAAGATCATCAAATATTATATTTTGCAAACCTGGCTGAAAAACAAATCAAAACCCTTTAGGTTCATTTTAAAAATACCAATGATGAAGCTCTATTTTAGAATAACTAAATCAGAATCTTCCATAGTGGAACCTGAGCACCTATATTTGTGTAAAAAAAAAAAAAAAAAAAAAGTCCACAAATGATTAAATATGCAGCCTGGGTTTAGAACCACTGGTCTGGTATAGCAACCTCATTTTACGGTTGAGAAAACTGAGAATCTTTACATATAAAGTTTAAAAGCCTTGGTCATCTGGTTCCCTGACCCAGAGTCATTAGGAGGAATCAGAGCAGAAGGCTGTTAGATGCAAGCAGAACTATGACAGACCGTGACAGCTGACAGCTTGACAGGCATAGCATTACCACAGGGTATGGTAATGGATGTTCAAGATGGAGGCTGTGACTCATCAAGAGAAAAGTAAATTCCCTTCAGTGATCTATTTTTAAGAAGACAGGGAAGTGTTAATAGTCTTCTAGAAGATTTCTATCAAAAAAGGTTTAAAATAAATGTTTCCTTAGGACCTAAAAGGTAATTTCCACTTTTGGAAAATTCAGTAGGTGTATTCCCCAGTGGTGCCCGACTAAAATAACATCACCAGATTATGCCACAGTGTAATTGATTTCAGGTCACCTTTCGTGTAGTGGGAAGAGACTTGGACTAGACTAAAAATCTGCATTCAGATTTTTACTGTGGCCTGTATTTGCAGCATAATCCTGAAGACATGTCATAAGTTTTCTTTTAAATTCTTTTAAGTTCTCTCACTTAAGGACAAGAAAAGTAAACAAACAAACAAACAAACAAACAAAATACCTAATAGGTTACAATGAAGTCAAAATGAGGCTAAATGTATCTTGGTAAATATTTATACCTGTTCTATCCTGAAAAGGATATAAAGAGGCTGGATAAAAGAATGTGTCATATATATATTTGCATGGAATTAGGTGGCAAAAAAAATATGTGTGTATATATATATATATATATATATATATACACACACACACACACACACACACACACATATTATATAATATATATTATATAATATATATTATATTTATTTAATCCATCTGGAGTTTTTACTATACTTTGTTTTTGTGGTTAATTGTTTGTACCTCAAAAATTGGGTTTTGTATGATGTTAAACTTATAACATTCATTTTACAGTTTATTTTTACAAAGGTTAGAAAGACAAGGTGAAAGTGTTTTATACCTTATGGGCAATGCTGTCCATTATCATATATAAATATTTTAATTTCAAACTACAACCAGATTTTTGAAATATGTTACTATAAACCTAATTCATAAATATGGAGTTTGGGAACAGTTTCTTGTGTTCTTAACCTCTCATTGAATTTCCATGTCCAGTGAATACAAATATTTTGTTCAAAGTAGAAATGTACATGTAATGTTCAATTAGAATACAGAGTCATTTAACTAAGAGGAAGAGTAACCTGTCAATGGAATAAATTACCCTAATCCTTTCAGGCAAAATTTTCAGTGTAATTACAGTAACTAATTGATAATGTTCTTTTTGCTCAAATCCATATACTTGAAATAACTATTTGAGTATGCATTTAGTGTAATATATACTTTTATCTCTCCTTGTACCCTCTAAAGATTAAATATTCCTTTATATTTGAAAATAAGGTCTGTTTTTTCAGATTGAAATGAGGAATTATGAGTAGGAAATTACTGTCATGTTAAAAGTTGACCAATACCTGTGTTACAGTTCATGCAAAGGACATTCGTCTGGATCACCTAATTATCATGATAACTAAAATGGTGTGTGTACATGTGCATGTGAGTGTGTGTGTGTGTGTGTGTGTGTGATATTTTCCTTTTTGAAGGGAGTTTCTGACAGTGAGGAAATAATATGTGATAAGATGCTTTCTGATAATGATAACAAATCAAACAATTTTACTTTGTGTCATTACTTAGTGTCATTCTCTAGTCTAAATATTTCACGTAGGTTATCTCAAAAGAACCATATAGAATATCTCCATTTTGCAGATGAATAAACTGAGGCACGCAGTTTAGGTAACCTGACCAAAGTCTTACAGTAAGAAGTGACTGAACTCTGATTTGTGTCCAGACAGTCTGTTTCTGTAGACCATTCTCTTAATCACTGTACATACAACCTTGAAAACGTGAATGTCCTTTTTAAAATTAGATATGCTACTTTCATTTTAGGCACCAAAGCCTAAAATTCAGCTAACTATCATATGATAAGGTACACATTTTGCTATATATTTAGTCATATATTAGAACTATATGTATTTCATAGAAAAATATGGCTAATTGTTTTAAAATATCTTTCAAGTCTCTAAGATAGCTTTAAAATAGTTGTAGCAATATACAAAGAAGTAGAAATAGTCCTAGGCACAATCTGCCAAATCTATTTAAGTTCTTATATTTGTCACTAAATTAAGCCACAGGCTTTTATGTCAGAGAAACTGAATTAGAATACTGCGAGTTGCTGATGCTATTGATTTTTGAAAATGAATTTGAGACTAGAAAATTCCTGCTAAAAAAAAAAGTCAGATTTTGCATATTTCCGGCATCCACCATACTCACTTATTACAAAGGTTTTATTTCTGTAGATCATGAGCCAGCAAACTATAACCCACAGGTCAAAGCGGGCCAGCACCTGTTTGTGTGTGTCCTGATACCTAAGAAATATTTTTACATGATTTTAAATGGTTGGAAAACAATAAAAAGAAGAATGTTTTGTATCAGGTGGAAACTTGAATTGTAGTGCCTGTAAATTAAATTTTACTGGAACATAGCCACATTCATTTATTTATATACTGTCTGTGATTGCATCCTCACTGCAAGGATACATTTGAATAGTAATAACAGACACCGAATGGCCTGCAAAGCCTAAAATATTTATTATCTGAGTCCTTATGGAAAATATCTACTGCTTTAGACACTGAAATCTTTCTTCAGTTAAGTTGTGATCCAATTTGTTGCATGTTGAGAGAATAAGGGAACAAATTCTAATGATTTGCAGATTTTTCAATCTAGGTCTTTGTATTTCTGGCCATTTGTCCTACTGGATCAAAATTAAAACTCAAGGTTTACACATCGGCCTGGATTTTCCCTTGATTACTGTGTTGATTCTGCCAAATGTAGCATGCATCTGCTTTGTAACAGGTGCATTCTAGTATCCCCTTCTCCTGGTACAAGCCTCTCCTGTGGCTTCACAGTGATTTTGCTCTTAGCTTTCATTCATGATTTTACTCTTAATTCATACACTCCTTTCCCCTTAAAATTCTACTTTATATCTTGCAACAAAATTTCCACCATGTGCATTTAATAGACTACATTAATGACTTGATTTCTCTTGTACTATGGAAGTTTATTTGATAAAATATAAGAAATAGACATCATGCAGGAACATAGAGCAATTTCCATATATTCCATGATCACAATGGCTTCCTAAATGTATACATCACATATCCCTCTACCATTAGGTAACCAGTTACTCATTACAAGCTACTGTTGATTCTGATGACAGAAGTTTTGGTGGGCTTCAGCTCTATAAAAGTGAATTTGAATGGAGATAACATACTTTTAAGAGCTGTTGGTTTTGTTTTGTTTTGTTTTGTTTTGTTTTGTTTTGTTTTAATTCACATGATTTAGTTAATGTTTATTAGATTGATAATTGCTCACCAAATGTCACTTGGGGGGAAAAACTGCTGTTTCATTGCTTAGGGACATCTGATTCAAAGTGTGTCAGAAAGACTGGCCGGTGTGCTAAACTCATGACAGCTCAGAGAAAATGCTTGAAACTTTTTGCTCAGAGGTATTAGAGCACAGTACTGTCTTCATGTTTCTAATTACCAAAACACTTGTGGAGAAACAAAGGGGTTCCTTCTTATGATTCTTGTAGTTCTTCATAAAATAACAATTTTGTTTGTGAATCCTGTCAGAGAAGATGAGTCAATGGAAAATGAAGGCTAACAAAGTACTAATTCTCAGTAAACTTAGACCCTGCATTTCTGCAAATTTTCTTCCAAAAAAGAGCAAGGAATGAAATGCCAGAAGGTGTTAAGGAAACAATATTGTGGAAAAATAGAATGCTTTTGTAAGTATGACATGCCACATCAACAATATTTAAGGCTTGCTTAAATAGTACCAGTTTGCTTTCCAAAAGGATTTATATGGCTGAAGATTTGCGGATTTAACAAAGGCCCAGTTTTCGTTATGAGGTTTTGTGAGAATAAATAGCATTATATTATATTTAAGTGTGTTATTTTAATTTAAATGACAAGGTTGATCTCCGAGCTGTAAAAAAGAGAATTAGAGTAATGGTGTCAGAGTTCAGGTCTTCAGGAGAATAGCTAAAAATTAGAGGTGTGTAACTGGCTGTGATCTAACAGTCTGCTTTAGAAGGCTTCTTTGATGTGCAGTACCTTTGTGGCATTGTCAGCAAAAACAGAAGCACAAGTGTGAAGAAGAAAGTCTGGGTTTTTCTTTTCTTTTCTTTTCCCTTAATGCTTGAATCTAAAATTGCCTCAAGCTTGTCTGAGGAGCTGCAGTTTTGAATGTCACTTTTCCAGTTTCATCAGTTAAATAAGAAACAAAAACAACAACAAAAAACAAAAACAAAAACAAAAAACAGAAGGCAGCTTTACACAACATGCCTTTAAAAATGTATTTGTTTCCTTGAATTGGAAGACTGCAGAAGGCCAAAGGAAATGACCAGAGATATAAAGAATTACTGCTTTCTTATTTTATTTGGTATGGGGACTATTTCCAATAGCTCTTTTTTAAGTAAAGATGTAAGCACAAATAAATTCAACCCGAGGCATTATAATCAATTATGTTCAGTTTTGCCTGGGGAAAATGATCCCTTTCTTGAACATAATTTTTTTTTACACTCTTATCCTCTCCCCGCTATGGTTCTAAACAGAAAAATCACACTTGTAAAAAGTTTCTAACATAATCACTTCTCTATACTGGGATTCAGGTCATCTCACCATTTCCCCAGAGTTAGTAAGAGAAAACCATAAAGCAGCAGAGAACTGCTTTTTAAGTCCATTAAAAGGGGCGCCTGGGTGGCTCAGTTTAAGCGTCTGACTTCAGCTCAGGTCATGTTCTCACTGTTCTTGGTTTGGAGCCTTGCTTAGGGCTATGTGCTGACAGCTCAGAGCCTGGAGCCTGCTTCAGATTCTGTGTCTCCCTCTTTCTTCCCCTCCCCCACTCATGCTCTGTCTCTCTCTTTCTCAAAAATAAATAAACATTAAACATTTAAAAAAAAAGTAAATCCATTAAAGTTTAGTTGTCTCACATGAGGCTGGCCTCCCATGGGGGGTATTCCATAGTCACTGCTGCCTGTACTGGGGGTTGATCCCATTGCCTAACTTAGCTACTTGACTCTTAATTAAAATAAACCAATTCTCCATGCCATCATCTTAAAGGCAGTTTATCTAAGTAAATAAATAAATAAATAAAACTGCAACATGGACTGGATAGAACAAGGGAGCTAGACTGTAGATAATTCTACTCTGTGTGACCACATGCAACTTATATTGTCTCAATGATCATCCAGCATAAAATGAGGGGTACTAATATACAAAAAGGATGTAACAAAACCTGATAAAAGATGATAGGATGCAACTAATTAAGTGACCATCAATATTTGAATAGTAGGTGTCTGATTTTATCCACAAAAAATTTGTAGAAACTTGGATTTTTTTTTTCTCTATGAGTTTATTTTATGGGATCCCTTATAGAGTTAAAGACTTTTAATATTTTGAATGATAATATAGTAATCTAAAGCATAATAACTTGTCCGGTTGTTGATCTTTTAATGTTTTCTTCTTTAGGCAGTAATTAATGTCGGAAATCAAATTGCTCTATAGAGCCAGAAACAAACAAACAAACAAACAAAACAAAACAAAACAAATCATCAAGGTAGCACTCTTAACTACAAAATTCTAAGTAAGTTTGAAAATTCCCAGACCACTTAACAATTGACTGCTCCAAGGCACATAAGCTAAAATCATAAACTGTCGAGTTAAAGGGTAATATCTATTAGCATGGCAACCTAATTGTCTTCTTTGCAACTTCATTTTATTCTGCCCTGAATCCAGTACAACTAAAATAATAAAGTCTGTTTCCTGAAAAAAATTGTACGAATATTTTTTGCGCAAATATTGTCATCTTAAGTTATATTATTTCTTGCGGGCTTTCAAATTTAAATGAAAAAAAAAGATGAAACTTGGAAAAGAGGAAGAAAGAAAAGGAAACAGGAGAAGGAAGAAAAGAAAGGGGGGAGAGAGAGAGAAGAGAGGAAAGTAGAAAGATGCAGGCAGGCAAAAATAAAGAGGAAAATAAAAGTGTTAGCCAGAGCAGCTGCTCCTGGATAACTGTGTAGAAGGAGGTTCTTTGAAGAACAAGGAATATTGACTGTGCAGTAACAGATGAGAGACAAAGTTCTTCAGAATTCCAGCAGTTGTGTTGTAATTTTTTCCTTTGCCTGAATAAATACATTTCCAAATGCTTGAATGCCAAGTCCCAAAAGGTAGTAAAATAGAACCAACTAATGACAGCTGTGAAAAACAAAGCCAGATTAAAAGAAATACCGAAACTCAAATAATCAACCCCTTCATGTAATTTGCACTTCATTTTTGGCAGAAACATGGGAAATCTTTGCCCAAAAGCACAGAAGCCTTGAAACAGCAAATTCAGTTGCTTACTTTTTCAACTTGCCACGTGGTTTCACTCGAAAAGCTAAGCAGCTTGTTTTCCTTTTCAGAAGTGAGTAGCACTTTGGGGGGGGGGTAGGGAATGGGTGTATATATCATTTTCTTAAAGCCCGATTTTACCCCTTCCCCACCTGTGGCCATCCCATTTCTGTTCTTGATTTTCTATTGGTTGTCATTATAGGCAAGAATAGTGTATTAAAAACCACAGTTAAAGGTCTAGATGGAAAAATCAATAGGACACATTTTCCAAGTAAAAATCAATAATACTTAAAACAACTTTTCTTACCTTAGAGGCAAATCCTATTGTGGTAAATAACTAAAATTCTACATGTGCTGTGACCATGTCATGTCTGACTTCTCATGTCCTTTTATATTTATATGAATGATCGTCTGACCAATAAATCCTGACAACGTTAGCTACTGAATAAGAATACACTGATGTGAAAGACACATGGATAAATGAATTAGCATGGAAATTATTTTAACTGCAATTATCAGATAATGTATTTTATTGTACAATGACTACAACATAATCTGAAAGGAAAGTCACTGAAATTTCTGAAAAGAGTAGCAGCGGCTCATTTTTTGACACCAATTAATGGAGTTAATTGGGTTGCTTGTGGCTTTTTAAAACCTTACTAGTAATCAAGTTGGTTTATGATTGAAGATTGATGCTAATCCCAGAGCAGTGCCAACTCAGTAGCTGTAAGTGTAACAACAAAAATGAGAGTTACTATTCACTCTCTGGAATACATTGTACCAGATGTTTTGTATGCATTATTTTTAATCTTGAAAATAGCTCTATAAGTTAGACCCATTAAAAGCCCGAGGAATCTGAGATTTTAGGGAAAAAACTCATAGAGTAAGGAATACACTTAAGATTCAAACCTACAACTTTATGTTTTATTATACATTACAAATGCTTCTATAATTTATTAAGTCATGGCAGAATGATGAGCAAAAATTGAAGTTATGCATAGGTCATTGCCTAAACTTCTCCACCTATAATTTTTATAGAGCAATTATTCTTGAAGTCATTCTGAAATAAACATATAATATACAAATTTGAAATTCTGCACCATAAGCTATATCAAGACTATTTGCCAAGTTTTTATTTTTTTATTCTTTGTTAGTTTCTTTCCCACAAACATAATTTTATAATTATGTTTAATATACACCAATGGCTTCTGGTATGCATGAGTAAATCTGTTTCTCTGATTCTTCTGGGACTGCTGGGGTTTCTGAGACCATGGTGCACATTAATGTAGGTGTCTTAGTAGGTCACAGGGGATCTTCATTTTTCTCTGACTTGAAATGAAAGCTAAAGTAAAAAAAGATCGTACACTGGCAGGCCATTCTTCAGGGCAATTCAGCCAGGTCAGTCCAAGGTCGTAGACTGTGCAACAGAAATCAGATACATAGAAGATATTAATAAGAATCTTAATCTCTGATCTGCATATGTTTGATTTTTTTCATCTCTGCCCTGTCACCTCTTATTCAAATATACTTCATAAACTCACCTCGGCCTATCCACTGTATCTTTAATATTTACTGCATCAACTAGCATTTTTATACTTTCTTTAAAGTAAGTTTTATATATTTTTTAATTTAAAGAAATATTGCTTTTTGTAAATTATGGTTGTTTGCATAATTTCATGGGTTCATATGAATATTTTGTCTGAAGGTTTTAAGATTATTAATTTCTTTCACATGTTTAAATGTACATCTGTTTATTAAAATCCTTCCTTTAAATCTTGTTGCTTTAGCCTTTAACTTTTATTTTATATTTTTTCCTAGTTATGTTTACCTGTTTAAAATTATTTATTTTAATATTTTTTGTTATTTTACTCTGAAATTTTAATTTTATCTTATCTTTTTTTTCTTATGCTAATTTTCATCTGGATTTTCTCCTTTTCCTCTGCTGTTTTCATTTACTGCATAATTTTTGCTTTTATAATTGCTGTCAGGATTATGACTATAATGATGGTAATATGGAAAAAGTCCAAACCATCAAGGGGAGGCTAGGGCATTCTTACCCACAGACTTTCCTAATGCAACCCTCTGACTTACCAAGGGGATCTAGTAACTCATTAAAGAATGGTTCCCCAAGAAACTCACCCTGGGAAAGCTAGTTAATTCTACCCCAGGCTATAAATCACCATGCAGATGTCACTCTTGATTTATTAGGATGATGTTGCTTCCTGATAGCTCATATCATTCAGTCATAGCATGAGAGATTGTTTTAAAACACCATTGTCAACAATGTGAATAACTACTGTATCGTAGGTGCAGGAAGCACACATGGTATAGTTTGCCATCATTCAGAAAAAAGATGTCATGTGGAGTGTTCCAATGCAGATAAACCCTCCATGTGCTGACCTGACCTTGTGAAAGGGAATACGTTGTACTGAACATCCTGATAAAAGTCAAGGGAATAAAAGTGTACCATTAAATACTAGTGTTATCAGGATACTTGTCTTTGGTGGCTTTCTCTTTTTACTGTCTTCATTTTTGATTGATATAATCCACTTTCTATTATCTAGCAACTCTCTACTAGTATCAAGTATTTAATAATTATTTTATATGGATAGTATAAAACCCACGTCCCAATTTGTGTCCCTCTCCTGAACTACAGATCTTTGTATTCAATTATCCAGAGGACACATCCACCTATATATTTAATATGTATCTTTAATTCAGTGTGTTTACAACTTTACTTACTAACTTTGTTTTCCACCAGTCTTCCCAAGAATCATTTCTTCTTGAATTTCATGTCTCAGGGAATCAATTTTCCATGGTAGAATCCAAGGGTTCTTGACTCCTCCTCTTTCTTCCATCCCACAATCTGTTTTCCAATTCTATCAAGCCTACTTTGCTAATTGCTCTACATCTCACAAAACTAGTCCATCTCCCTTTCCATTTTGTTGGAATGATCACCAAAGTGTCTTACCTGGAATATCAGTTATCAATGTATTGTCTCTCAGTTCCAAATTCACTCTGCATTGCCTTCTCTGCAAAAGTGTATCTTGCATCTTTAAATTATTATTATTATTATTATTATTATTATTATTATTATTATTTGGCAGTTGGACCAATTTTAGGCTTTTCCAGTGAAGATTTTGGACATTGTAAGAGGAACAAGTTTTTACTTCCTTGTTTTGGTGTGTTAGCATAGGTGGCTTCTTTATGACCCAGTCCTGTAGTTCATAGTGACCAGTTTTTTCTGTGGCACACTTCCTTAAGTGGTTTTGTAGCAGAGTGCTTCAGTAAGATATTTCCAAATCAACAGCTTTCTCAGCACCATAAAGGACATATTTCCAGCAAGTTCCACAGGTACAACACCATAGTAACTTCTTTGACATGCAATGTTGCAGAACCATTCCCTCCAATATAGTCTGTGTCAGTTCTGGATGGAAAATTGAGGGGTGGAAGAAGGACCTGGATCTCTTCCTTGGGCTTTTTATCCCAGCCTTAGTGATAAATGTATACAGTAAAACCTTGGATTGCAAGTAACTTGTTCTGTGAATGTTCCACAAGACTAGTAAACATTTCTAATAAATTTTAACTTGATAAATGAGCGATGTCTTGCAATATGAGTAGTACATGGCTCCGAGCATCACATGATCACAACTGAACCAATGGTTCTTCTCTCTCGCTCACTGTGGGATTGTGGGTGATCACCTCCCATGCTCAGATGCTCAGTCTCAGGCTGTGGTGTTTGGCAGAAATCAATGATTTTTCAGAATCTTGGAAGGTGACAACAACTGGCACTACTTTATTGTTTGCTACTTCAAAGCACCTGTGGACAGTCCTTTGCTTTTCCATACAAGAGTAAGCTTAGGAATGCTTTGCTTCATCCTAGGTCAGGCTGCCTGCAGATATAGACCCTTTCCTCTGTTTCCTCTGTTTATTGCCAGTTACATAAGAAGAGTTTATTAATACTGTTCTGTAGTCAATATCCATGTGAGTCTATAAAATGGCCCCCATGAAGAAAAAGGCTGAAAAGAAAGGCAGTAAGAAGAAGGAGATGAATACAGTGAAAGTTAAAAAGGAAATCATTGAGAAGTATGAACGAGGTATGCGAGTTGCCGAAATTGCAAGATTTTATAAGAAATCTATGTCTGCATCTCAACTGCAGAGGAGGAGGAGAAAAAGATGGAGGAATCTCTCACTTCAAATGAGTTTAGGGAGATGTGTTAAAATATGGGAAACAGTGCAAAATTTGGAGAAAACACCATCCGAATAAGGTTGTAACATTGCAAGTGATGAATCTGTTTAACGACAGTGCAATGTCCCATTTCCGCGAAATTCACAAAAGGAAGCAAAAGCAAGCACCATTGGATAGGTTCCTTGTTACAGGAAAAGAAAAAGATTCCACTGAACCAATAGACACCAGTGATTCTGTTAGTGATAGTGAACGTCATCCTAAACAATAACCCTCCTCTGTCTTGTCTCCCTCACACCAGTCACAAAGGTTTTCCTAAGGTAAGTGCAGGTTAATTTGTTTATTTTTCTTCTCATTTTGTATTTTCTTTATTTGTTGTAGTATATTACAGTATTGTAATCATTTTTATATGAATATTTTTGGTCTGTGGAACAAATCATCTGAGTTTCCATTATTTCTTCTGGGGAAATACGCTTTGATATACAAGTGCTTTTGATTATAAGCATGCTTCCGAATGAATTATGCTCTCAAACCAAGGTTTTACTGTATGTGTGTATGTATACAAAGAGAGAGAGAGAGAGAGAGAGAGAGAGATGTACTTCGCCCTTTGGTATTTGTGTCTGCTCCTTCCATTTGCTATTCCTATATGTATTTTTTAAAGTTTTCTTTATCTTTTAAAAGCCTATTCCCTGTTACTCCATCCTTTGTTGTAGTTAATACTTGTGTATATTAAAGTTCCCCTGTTCAAATTGCTATGTTGTTTCTCTCTCTTGATTTGTCCAGACTTCATAGATAACTATCATACCAGTCCTCCAATTTCCTATCTTTCCAACACTTTGATTCATTTTCTCCTTTGATCCAGAAAAAGTGAAATGGACACAGTTCAGTAGCTTGTATCTCTCTTCTGGGTTTGGAGAGATTTCCATCCCAGCTTGAAATGCCCTTCTTCCTCTCTTGCACGTTCCATTTGGCTAATAATTACCACAATCACTAAACTAGGCACTGGGGACTCAGCAATGAAAATAATAGTATCTGCCCTCATGGAGCCTATATTGTTATGTATGGAAACCGACAAACAAATATAGGTATCTATGTTTAAGGGCAAAATAAATGCTTTGAGAAAAAAAAATATTGCAAGTTAGAGGATGTATGCCTGTTGCTCGTATGAGGTACTGTATTCCTGAGAATAGGCTGGTTATACTGTGATAACAATCAAACCCCAGATCTCAGATTTACTATGGCCAACATTACATGTCATTCCAAACCATGTTGTTCTAGCCCAAGGGCTCAGGTTGACAGAATAGATTCTATGCAGATCTGGGCAGTGGGAAATGAGATAGCAGTAACAATGTAAAGGTTTGTAAAGGTTTGTAAAGCTTCTGCTTGGAAGAACACATGTCGCTTATCTTCACACATTATTGGACAAAACAAGTCATATGGCCAAACATAAAGTCAAATCTCCTCTGGGGAGAGTGAATATATTGTGTACAAGAATACAATCTAACATAGGTGATGAAATCTTTTATGAGAAATTTGGGAGCCCGGGTGGCTCAGTCAGTTAAGTGTGCGACTCTTGATTTTGGCCCAGGTCATTATCTCACAGTTCTCGAGTTTGAGCCCTGCGTGGAGCCCCACCTGTAGCCCAGCACTGCAAGTGCAGAGCCTGCTTGGGATTTTCTCTTTCTGCCCCTGTTCTCTCTCTCTCTCTCTCTCTCTCTCTATCTCTTTCTCTCTTCCTCTCTCTTTCAAAATAAGTAAGTAAACTTAAAAAAAAAAAAAAACTTTATGAAAATGTTATATTGGATCAGCAAGACCTGAAAGAAGGAAAATAAGGAGCTATGAGGAGATCCAGGGGCAGATCCCTCCGTAATAGGCACAAAAAGACCACTTTTATTCTTTTTGTTTTAAGTGAAAACACTTTAGCTGCAGAGAAAATGATTCTTTTAATAGTAATTCTCTTGACAGTAATTGCTGTGATATGTCATGTCATGTATAGTTAGCATGTGAAGAAAATGAATCAGGCACATTTCCTAATAATAATTATTCTGGTGAATGGTGATTCAAATAGACAAGAGGATAGGAGCTTCCTTAAGTGCTTATCTGTCTTGAAACTTAATGTAAGTCTTGTGTTTTAAACATAATATCCTAAAAGTATGTTTTTGTAAAACAGTTTATCAGATATACCTCAGCTTTTGCACTGAGAAATTCTTATTAAAACCTTTGTTAGTCAACTGATCTTTTTCTAAAATGAGTCTTTGTGTTTATATAGAGGCAGAATTTATGAATGAATACAAATTGAATTTGATTTGGTATCTTATACAAATATTTAACGTTGTATAAATAATTTAATGAAACTCATTCATCTGTATTTATAATCTATGTATACGTAACATAACCACTTTATCTCATATTTGCCATATTAATATTCCGCTTTGGTTATATGAATAAATGTGAGCTTTTACTAATTATATGCTAACTTCTGAGCTTTTCTATGGCAAAACTTATTTTTAATGTTTTATTTCTAATGTTTAATGTAATGAATAATTTATAAACTATTGCAGTCATAGTGATATATAAGCCTGGCTAACCACTGTTTATAGGTTACTGTGTGGCTCTTATCTTCATGAAATTTTGAGCATGGAGCTCTTTTAGTGAAAATATTTCACTACGTTTGAATATTCTTTGTTGGCTTAAATATGAGAACTCTTCTAAAACTAATGCTTTTCAGCAACATGTTTCTATAAGATTATCCAGTAAATTTACTAGCATGGCATTGTCCATAACATTCTCATATTTTTTAGTTGCTCTCATTCTATTTATAATTGCTTTTATTCCAGACTCCGTAACTTTGTTTCCTCTCTTGATTAGAGTTGTCAGAGCCTTGTCAATATACTATAATTTAAAGAACTAAACCTTAGCTCTATCAGTTGTATAGTTATCCAGTTTTCTTAGCACTTTGAATTTTTTCCTAATTTTCTGTTTCTTTCATTTATTTATTTTCTGTATCCCCAAGTTAAAGGCTCAGAAGTGCCACCAGAAGCTCCCAAGGCCTTTTCATTACCTCTCCATTTCCTTCACTATTTTCTCTCTTTGTATATGTCCTGTTGAGGACACCATTTTACCCCCCTCCCCCAATGTGGTCATGGAGCCATTCCTTTTCATTACCAAGGATTTAAGCACAGGATAGCAATACAAGAGTTCTACAACGAAGAACCTCCACATGATGTATTGTTTTAATTCAAACTTTTATCTCTTTGTTTCACACAGATCCCTTCTAATCTTTTCCAACTTACTAACTTTTATGCCCAGATTCCACTTTTATTTAATCTTTGCCTCCCCACTTTTGTTCATACATTCTTAAAGTGAAAATCTACTGGGGACACCTGGGCGACTGAGTTGGTTAAGCATCCAACTCTTGGTTTCGGCTCAGGTCATGATCTCACATGGTTCATGTGATTGAGCCCCACATTGGGCTCCATGCTGACAGTGCAGAGCCTGCTTGGGATTCTCTCCTTCTCTTTCTGCCTATCTCTCTCTCTCTCTCAAAATAAATAAGTAAACTTTAAAAAATGTGAAAAAAATCATAAAAGAGTATATATTAGAAGATAAAGGAAGTGCTCTAGTTTATTTCTCCTCACTTTCCATGCCTCAAAATTGGTAAATGACATTTTTCTTTGAAGTCAGTTTACATTTTATGTTATATATAATAATTTCAGGATAGTAAGATCATTGGGGAATTCCAGTGTTATGTTATTCCTAATTGGTTAAAATACAAATGCTTGAAAATATATTCAGATACTGAAATTGAAGAGAAAAACCACATAATTTCAAATGTTATCCTAAGTCTTTATTAAAGCTCTATTTATGTGGAAGTCAGTTCATTAGGAAGGTGTTAATTAAACTCTCACGTATTGAATTTGAAAAGCAAAGACACCCTTGGCTAATAGCATATTTACCTGAGTAAATCAGAAGATGTGTCTGCTCTATTACTCCACAAAAATACACGGTTTCAAAGTATTTGCAATTTGTGAAGCATTTTTCACACTCAGGTGTAATCCTAAAATGTTTTTTGAAACTGTTATTTCAGTTTGAATATTAAATTAGGAATGATAAAATATTTGAAAAGTTTTAGTACACGTCTGAAATATTCCAGTTTAAGAACATCATCCTGATGATGCTTGTGTTAATACTTTTTCTGAGTCAGTTAATATTGATTCAGAAATACAGCATAGGTGTTTAGGAAGAAACACAGTCATAGATTTGTTAGCATCTCATGTCTCATTTGTTGACAGCTGATTTTCCTTTTTTTAACATTGATCCAACCCCCCCCCCCAATATGCACATTAAGTATTAGTTTGTTGCTTTCATAATGAGATATACTATTTTTTTCATGTTGGAATTCTCTTCTTATTTTCAAAAGTACATTATTTTATATGCCAATAAACTCATCAGTAATATATTAATGATTGACCATAGACATGCCACTTATTATCTTTTATTAAACTATTAGAGAGTCCCAATGATTTGTCTAATAGATTTATCTAGAATCCATATTGATGGGACTATACTACCTCCCTTTATCTCTCTTCCAGATTGCTTCTGTAAGTGATGAAATTTCGTGCTTTTTATTTTACTTTTAAGAGTGCTCCAGAGAACATGCAGAATAAGCTGAATAAAAGGCAATGTATGATGTTGCCTACTGTCTGATGCTAAGCTCCATGTCTGGGCCATAATAAGCAAACAAATATATTTGTTAAATGAATGTTGACTATAAACCTCCTTGTAGTTCTTTTGTATTAAATGTTATTTAAAACTTTTTTACATATTTTTATTCCCTTATTTTCATTCTCAGTTAATACTGAAGCTAGCGATAGATAACATTTATTTAGTGGTTGTGTGTTTGTGTGTGTGTGTGTGTGAGAGAGAGAAAGGGAGAGAGAGAGAGAAAGAGAGAGATTACTGAGACAAGTTTGTTAGGTTCATATTTCCCCAAAATTTTATATAAAGAAACTATCAGTGAATGCAAATGGTTTTTCTAAAGTCATGCAACTAATGAGAATCAGAGCCAGAATTAAATCTCAGCTCTGCCTGGGTGTTTCCATTGTTTTCTGCTTCTAAAACTTTTTATCTGCAGTACCAGTAACAACAGGATATTTATATTACTTCTCTGTGTAATACTGAGGGGCAGAGATAGGATTTGAAACCATGCAGTATAGCTTTAGAATTTGTTCTCCCAAGCATTCTTCTTAAATTCAGGGGGAGAATATGAGCATGCACCTCCCAATGAAAGCAGGTTATTTGATGTTTTACCTACGGTACATTGGACTAAGATACACATCCTTCCACATCTTTAAAAACATGCTTGAGGAATATTAGATAAAATAAGTTTGGTTGAATAAAGTTTTGTATCATAAAATGTGGCATTGGGGTTGTAGGCATGCAGATAAATTGTGGTGCATAATAGCTGAATGAAGACAGAACCAAGAAGAAAGTCTAGGTACTGAATTCTAGGGAGATAGTTGGAAATATGAAAGATGTGGGAGGGAAAGAGAGATAGCAATGGATTTATAGTATGTAATGTCTTTGGTCTACACATGAAATGTACCATATTCACCAGAGCTTTGGAGTTGAATGGGGCTGGAGGGGGATAAGGGAGAAAAGTGGTTAAGAACAGAGTAGTGTTATAAGTTGTGTTCAGGTCAAGACCAAAATCTGCTAAAATAGGCACAGCTACATATTTATTATCTTTCCTAATACTTAATGCAAAAGTTTGCTGTCCATACCTTGTATGCTTTCATGTATCAATAATGGTCCTGGCTCCTACAAAAAGCTTCAAAATTGATGATCCTAAAAGGTGTTCCCTGTTTATCATGAAGGTTTTCCTATCTTCACTACAAAACTTATCTACAATACAACGTAGCTTCTTCAATAAACATCCCAGAGAGAAAGAGAACATATAAATATATCATTTTGAGGGTAAAAAAAAAAAAAAAAAAGAGAGATACAGGGAAATAAGGCCTTGCCCAAAATTGTGTAATTGTAATGACATTTCTGGTTGAGAATCCAGGATTCTAAACCCTTGTTCTTATAGATAAAATAAAGATCCCACAAAAAGTTCAGGTTAGAAGCATATATAACTACACTATTTGAAAAGCTAATCTGCTTGATATTGAGCCCAAAATCCAAATGGAGAATTTTATTTTTTTTAAACCTCTGAAGTTTAGAACTAAAATATTCTCTTGGACTGAAATAAGACATGTGGTTGCTGGTACATAGATCATGTTTATTTTCCTATTTTAATCATTTTTATATCATTCTGTTCTCTATCACGTTGAAAAGAAATCTGATTTCTATTGCTTTAAAAAATACCTTAACTTATTTTTCATTAGTTTCTAACTTCTACATTAGGAGTTTTTCTATCTTCCTTACTTCAGCCACAATTTGTAGACTTTACTCTCCTTGTCTGATGCAATCAGTGTAAATGAAATGGAGAATCGAAAGGTCAATACCTTTCTAATCCAGGAAACACCATCTCATTTTTACTTTCTCCAATTTCTCCTAAGCCATAAGTCTTTGTTCATCAGTGATTAAAATTTTGGAACCATTGTGATTTTAAAAGTATAGACTTTTTTTTTTTCTGTTTAATGCTCTGTAACATCAAAGTTTTTCTTGGAACATTATAGCAAAAGAGCAGCTCACTCTAATTTGTAAGACTAGGTTGATTTTATTTTTCATTTAAAAAAACCCTGCATTCCTTATTTAAACAGCAAATTACAATAGTGTTCCAATTAAAAAAAATATGTCATGAATTAGGTTGGCCTTTAAAATTAATGAAACTTCATTTCATATTTTATCATATTAAAATATATTTAAATATATTTCTAAATAAGCCTTATGCGTATTAATACCTATATCCTGAATAAAATCCTTAAATGAGTGAAAAATATTCAATTGGCAGTTGATAAAAATTTCTGGTATAACTGTTCCTGCCAATCTATGATTTATAAGTAGTTTTTATATAGAAAAGATATGTACAAAACAATTACAACAGAAGATTATTTCTTGGCAGAGATTTTAATTTCTCACCAATTGTTATCGCTTTCTCCCTGTTAGTAATGGAACCTTCCATGCCCAACCTCTATCAAGTTCTATGGATAAAGCTATAAAAAACCTTTCGCACCGTTAGGTACGGCCGTGTAAAGAAACCCCTGCTATGGGAATGTAAGCACATGTGTTGTGTGAAACTCTCATGTCATTTCCATAAAAGGAAACTGCTCATCATTTATTTTACCCTTCATTCCCTTCCGCTGGCTGTAAGCTGGAGACCCCCATCACTGCCACCTTAGACCAGGAGTGGGAAACCACCTTTTGAGGAGAGTAGAAGTTACTATTAACCTGGGTGTCTATATGAAGACATGAAGTAACACTGTTCTTAATAAGTTGCCTACCTGGAAATTGTGCGAAAGAGAAATAATCGTCTGTATTACTTAAGCTGCATCCACTGCAAACACAGCAGTATGGATGAATATGATTATATTGCAAAAGAAAAAGTGAAGCACTACAATATTCTTTGTCTCTAAAATAATTCCACTGTACATGTATACTCTATAACCAAAATATCAACAAGCTTCTAATTCAAAATTTCAAAAGTTCATATAACCTTTTATCTCTCTGGAAAAGAGTAATTAGTGCTCAAAAATGAAATAAACTTAGATATGATTATCTTTGTTAACATAGTATTATAATCATGGATAGTTTTATTATAGAATAATGGATATCCATTCAAATGAGTTTAAGTAAAATAGAAATGTATTATAATATGGAAAATATGAAGAAATTAATTGCAAGAAATACAATGTGGCCACAATATAAGTGTAAGTTTGCAGTTTCTCCATTGCTTTGTGTAGCTGTGAATCTTTTCATATCATTTATTTATATACATTTGTACAATTTTCCTCTTGAAGACTAGCTTCTCAGGCAGGTTGTTTCATTTTTGTTTTCCTTAATTTTGACTTGACCATTCATTGCTTTAGCCATCATCGGCACCAACAATAATGCCAATAATATGAACACTCTTAACACTAATATTTACATCTAACTAATTCACACTTCTATCAACATTCCAAATTCCGAGAAGAAAAACAAAATGATTTGCCCATATAGGATCAGGTGTTCATTCCCAAGCTCCTCAGTCCTCTCCTTTATCTAAAGGGAGGTTGGGTATGGGTACATTATCTGAAGAGACAATAACTGGGATCTCCAGCAACAGAATTTAAAAAACAGAAATTATATAGGCTGGAGGGAATTATGTTTTAGATAAGTCTTAGGTGCTCTAAAGCATAAAACATGTCTATGAGGAAAGGAGCACATACATGGGTTGATTATTTCTATACAGAATCATTATTTAAAATGAAAATTAGGTTTGTGTGTCTTCTATATTGATGGCCATTGTACTAATGATGACCAACTGAAGTTTGCAAAACAATGTCTGGAGGAAGAAGTAATGGTTACTATAAAGGTGAATACTGCAATTAATTTGCATGAAAAGTATTTCCTTAGGAGTTTCAATTATTTAAAAAATTTCCATAACAATACTGTGTGTCTTCAAACAGACCACCTTGATTTGACCTCTTTGATCAACCCTTCTCTAGCCATTTCACCCAATCAAGTCATAGTCTCAAATCGATTTTTTAGAGTTTTTCCTTTATTTACTGTATCTCCTTTTATAAAAAGAAGTAGCCTTAACATATTTTCTGTAATTCATATAGTTCTTCTATGAATTTGATTGTTAATAAAATCCAGTGAATTCATGTATTTTTTGCATTATTTACCACCTAAGAAAAAGTGGGATTGTTAAAAAAAAATAAAGTTGCTAATTGGGTTAGAGAGATATATTTGTGGTTCTGTGTTTACACTAGTATGCATTCTGTGTGGAGGGAAAGAAATCATTATGTAATATCAGGATTTTTTTTCTTTTCAGAGTTATTGTATCTACTTATAAGTAATAACCAAGCCCATACTTGAGATGAATTTTAGGTTGTCTATTTAAAAAATGCATTTTAAATTGTAATGGGGTAAGGCATTATATGGATTTTTGGAATTAAACAATTTTGAAATTAAACAGTTCCATGAGGACATTACTGACTCAACGATGATACTATATATGAAGCTTAAATGGTTGGATCCTTTTATCTGACTTGCCAAATATGCAGGTACCTGCTCTTTGTTGAAAGTGGATGTACTAATTTTATATATATATATATATATATATATATATATATATATATATACACACACACACACATATAAATACATAAAAAATATAGATGTATATATTTTAGATAAACAGATCTACAATTACATGGATTCTGGTCTCCATTACTCTAGCACTCCTTTTGCTTAATATACCATGAAGAATCTTGTACTTCTCTAATAGATCATAGTAATATAGATGGGTTAGAACTTTTCTCTAAGGTAGAGAGCACACACGATATATTACCTCTTAACACATTTTAATATTACATATAATTAGAATGTTAAATGCCACCAACTACACTTTATAAATTACAGCTAATGTACTTCTCACCAAAGAGTTGCTCACCTGCAGAGCAACCATCATATTTAAAGCCCATTTCCAAGTCTTCGTATGCCCTCAAGGATAAGAGAGGCTAAAGTAATGATACTACTGGAACTGCACGTAATCAGCTCCTATAAAAACATCTAGTCCTGATTCCAATTACGTTAATTCATTGCAGCGAGACTGTACATTTCAATCACCAAAAGGTTCAGTGCCTTTTGGAAGCCTCTTGGCAGCAGGGGCAGTCCCCATGAAAGTATTTAGCAAATCCTTTTGTGATGCATGAGGGGTTTAAAGTGGTAATAAACCAATCCCTTTACATTGATAAATTTCTCTTAAGTCAATGAGGGCTTTGCTGGGACTGAAGACTGAAGATTTTTTTTTTTTCTTCAGTTCAGGCTCCAGAAGAATCTTGGAAAATGTATAATAATACAGACATCATTTTCAATGTCTGGAGCCACTTGAGGGCAAGGGAATCATAATTCACGTGAAACAAACAGTTTAAATCTGAGGCACCTAATTTCAGTCCCTTAGAAATGCTAGTGGTGCTTTTTCTGCAGCATTTTGTAATTTAAATGTGTCACTGCTTCATTTCTGTACACATAATAGAGCACTCAAGACACATTTATTGTGTTGTGGAAAGGGATATACTGTAATATTTTTGCTTTATCAGTAAAGCTCCTTTGTAATAAGGAAGTTGATTTTTACATCTGTAGCAGAGTCTTTAGCATAGAATTTTACTGAAGCAGAAGCACAATTATATTTGGACACCCAGAAAGGACATACGTGGTAAAAGGATAAGCTTAGTATGAATATTAACCTACTGCCTGACGTAATTCCTTGTTGTGGAGTAAGTGGATAATTTACTTCAATTTTTTTTTTTTTTCTAAACACAAAACCATTTGTTAGTGACTAAATATACCCAATATGGTCAGAGAAATATATTCTAAGGCAAGCAGCAACTGTAAAATATAGGATGCCATGAAAAGTATATTAAAGTTTATAACTCCCAAAAGCATGCCTTAATTAAGAATTGTAGTCTATAGCACTTATTTAGCAAACCTTGCCTTTTTTCAATTTTCCAGACTGATGGTGCATTGCAGTAGGGAAAGTCTGGCAAAGGTTGTCCTACTGACTTTGAAATTCCTATAGCATTGTTAATATTTTTAAAATATTTTAAATATCCCCAATTAAAAAAATAGTATAGGGATTTAAAATCTGATCCAAAATATACTAGGCCAAAGTTTTGATGTGTGTAAATTATCAACAACCTACATATGTATTACAAATACTTTTCTAATATTATAAGACATTTACTCAGTGTTTTAAAAGAATCCATAAAGGGGCCACCCGGGTGGCTCAGTTGGTTAACCATTGATTTCCGCTGAGGTCATGATCTCATGGTTGGGACAAGGAGGAGCCAGCTTGGGATTCTCTCTCTGCCCCTCCCGTGCTTGCATGCACTCTTTCTCCGTCTCTAAAAATAAATAAATAAACATTACAAAAAGGAAAATAATCTATAAAATAGTGGCCCAAAGATTTAAATGAGATCAGGTCTTCAGTTACATATTACTACTTCCTTTGATCTGATTCTTGGTCAAGGAAAAGCTTAAAGATATCCAATCTAAATTTATACAGAGAGTGCATTTTGTTAAGTGGACTTACACTAACATCAATGTGCTTTGCTCTCTTCTGATGAAAAAGTTTAAACACACACACACCCTCACACATTCATTGAGATTTTAAATTTCTGTCCTACATTACATGAATCAGAAATCATTGTCTAATATCCAAATAAACTGAGTTCAAAATGTTTTGTAAACACCCATTACATAAAAGATGTTCTCTTAATAATAAGAAATGAAATGTCCAAAGGTATTTTACCTCTCCTATCAAGGAGCTTAGAGCCAACTAGTGAAAAGAATCTATAAATAAATCTATTATAATAAAGGTATTTTTATTAAAAATTTTGTAACGTTTATTCATTTTTGAGAGACAGAGAGAGACAGAGCATGAGCAGAGGTGGGGCAGAGAGAGGGAAACACAGAATCCAAAGCAGGCTCCAGGCTCTGAGCTGTCAGCACAGAGCCTGATGAGGGGTTAGAACTAACTGACCACGAGATCATGACCTGAGCTGAAGTAGGTCGCTCAACCGACAGCCACCCAGGCGACCATAAAGTTTTTGCTTTTTTTTTTTTTTTTTAATTATAGTCTCAGAAGAAGGACCCTTAAAGCAGTTTGAAGTATGGAGGTTTGAATTGGTAGCATTTACATCAAATTTTTGAGTTGGAATATTAAAATTACAAAATTAATGTGAAAGATTATTAGAATAATTTACTTTGACTTCACAATAGGACTCATGATTGAATTAAAACACTACAGATTCATAATTGAATTAAAACACTACCTCCCTTCTGGTAACCGGCAGGTAGTTATTGTTCTCAGTAAGTCTTTTTCTTGGTTTGCCTCTCTCTCTCTCTTTTTTCTGTGTTCATTTGTTTTGTTTCTTAAATTCCACATATGAGTGAAATCATATGGTATTCGTCTTATCTGATCGACTTATTTGCTTAGCCTCATACTTACTATTGGCTCCATCCATGTCATTGCAAATGACAAGACTTTATTCTTTTTGTGGCTGAATAATATTCCATTATATACCACATCTTTATCCATTCATCAATCCATGGAAACTTAGGTTGTTACCACAATTTGGCTATTGTAAGTAATGCTACTATAAATATGGGGGTGCGTTTATCCCTTTGTTTGTTTCATTATCCCCAATTCACACACAAAAAAGTTCCCAACAGTGAGTACTCAATATATCTCAAATAAATAATGTCTTTTACATGGCAGTGCTATCTCACAGGTCCTGGTCATATTGCTAAACCCTCAATTTCCCCCTGCTCTTGCTATACCCATGGATTCTTCTCTTATTGAAAATTGTATATTCTCTTTCTATTGGAGAAAAAGATAATTTTGAATAAAATAGATTTTAGAACAAATATCATTATATATAGATAAAATTTTCATCTGAAACACTGAGACATTTTTATCTCTAATGCACAGCTGACATTATTTTAAAGAAGTAAAAATTGATAGAAAAAAAGAGAAATTGACAAATCCATTATTGCAATAAAAATTTAAAAATTCTCCAGATAACAGGGAGTTAAAGCAGGTAAAAATTTAAGGATATAGAGTATTTACATTGTACAGGTAAGTAATAATATATATAATATTACAGAAAACAGCTGGTGACTACCATACATTTTCAAGATCTCATTCACATTACATCACTATTAATATCAGAATAGATATTGCTGAGAAAAGTTCATTAAGGGGTCAGCTAATTTTTCCTTTAGTGAATATCTGGCATTCTTGCAGCCTAGAATTTCTTTGCCCTTCATTCAGAAAAATATCTTTTATCATACTGGATAACTATATATATAATGTGAGGGTAGTAACTCAGCTAATATTTTGACATGTGCCCTACACTGAACGTAATCAGTTATCCCATATTGCACTTAAACCCAAGTAGAATTTTCTAGGAATTGTAGAAAATACACTCTCTTAAAGGCAGGCATGGACCTAATTGAAAATTGAACATATATGAAATGGTGTAGAATAAAAGAAAAATCAGGTTTTATTAATGAATACCACTTGAAACCTTGACTAATTTATATAAAATTTTTTGTCTCTGGATTTATGAATTTGTGAAGCAAAAAACTTCATCAATTCCTTATTTGATTTAGGTTTGACATGGTTTTAATATTTTTTTAAAAAATCCTAATTGGTATACATGGAATTATCAAAGTAGTTGTATCAAATCATTTTTTCTGTACAAAATTACTCCAAAATTTAGTGACTTAAAATGAGAACAAGTTGTTATTCCCCATGGTTCTTTGGGTGAACAAACAATTCTTTCTTCTCCCCTGGGCTTACTCAGAGGGCTTAAGTCAGCTGGTGGGTCAGCGGGAGAATGGCATCAGCTGGAATGGTTGGGATGCTTGAGTCCCATGTTTTCCAACAGGTGTCTCATCTTTCATGAAGCCAGTTCATGCTTCATCACAATATGGTCCCACAGTTGTCAACAGGAAACGAGGGCAAGCCTCCATGAACAATTGCTTTGAAAGCCTTTGTTGTGTTACCTTAGCTAAATCCCACTGGTTAAATGAACTCACGTGGTTAAGTATAAATTTTTGTCATGTAAAATACAAACCTCACCTTTTGACTGCAGGTGTTACAAAGTCATATTGTGAAGAGTGTACATGCAAGAATGGAAGAAATATGTAACCATTTTTGCCATTGGCCAGAGCTGCATGAAGTGTCTAATTTGCTAGACTCACAAAATTAAATAGAAAAGAGATGACTTTGTTGGCATTTTATATTTCATTTTTTTCTCAAGAGTATTTGGTCTATTTATACTACCTTGAATGATTGACTCAATAATCAGATTGAATAATAATAGTTGTTTCTGGATTTTTGAAATCTCCTAGAAAGTAGCTTTCACAGCCATGTCCTCATAGTATAAGTAGATATCAAATATTACCCACTTATTATACATATGGAATATAGTGCATGCCAATGAATATTTATTGAATAAACTAGGTGAAATTTTATGTCAGCCAATATGCAAGAAAACCAAAATAGTGGTTTATGCAGATAAAAACCCACTTAACTTAGTGTCTAACCATAGCGATTTACCATTTTGTTTGCCATTGCTGCATGGCTAATCCTTCTTGGTTAACTATTGCCCACTCTCACCTCTTCCTTTTTTAAATTAGCAGCAATGTTTTTTTTTTTTATTTTTTTTATTTTTCATTTCAATTCTAGGTAGTTAACATACAGCGTCATATTAGGTGCAGGTATACAATACAGTGATTCAACACTTCTATACATCAACTGGTGCTCATCACAAGAAGTGCACTCCTTAATCTCCATCACCGATTAATAACCCATTCCCCCACCTACCTCCCTTCTGGTAACCGGCAATTACTGTTCTCAGTAATTAAGTCTTTTTCTTGGTTTGCCTCTTTCTCTCTCTTTTTACTTTGCTCATTTGTTTTCTTTCTTAAATTCTACATATCTGACTGACTTATTTTGCTTAACATTATACTCTTAGCTCCATCCATGTCACTGCAGAGGGCAGGATTTTATTCTTTCTGTGGCTGAATAATATTTCATTATATACCGTATCTTTATCCATTCATCAATCCATGGACACTTTGGCTATTTCCATAATTTAGCTATTGGAGATAATGCTACAATAAACATTGGGTTGGGTTTATTCCTTTAAATTTCTATTTTTGTATTCTTTGGTTAAATACATACTAGTGCAATTGTTGGATTGTAGGGTAGTTCTATTTTTAACTTTCTGATGAAACTCCATACTGTTTACCACAGTGGCTGCACTAATTTGTGTTCCCACCAACACTGCAAAGGGTTCCTATTTCTATCTATCCTTGCCAACACTTGTTTCCTATGCTTTGTTGTTGTCGTTGTTGCTATTATTATTATTATTATTATTATTATTATTATTTTATTATTTTAGCCATTCTTATTGGTGTGAGGTGATACCTCATTGTAGTTTTGATTTGCCTTTCCCTGATGCTGGGTGATGTTGAGCATCTTTTCATGTTTCTGCTGTCCATCTGTATGTCTTCTTTGGAGAAATGTCTATTCACGTCTTCTGCCCATTTAAAAACTGGATTATTCATGTTTGGGGTGTTGGTTTCAATAGATTCTTTATATATTTTGGATACTAACCCTTTATTGGATATGTCATTTGTAAATATCTTCTCCCATTCAGTAGGTTGCCTTTTAGTTTTATTGTTTCCTTCACTGTGCAGAAGCTTTTTATTTTGATGTAATCCCAGTAGTTTATTTTTGCTTGTGTTTCCCTTGCCTCAGGAGGCATATCTAGAAAAAAAAACTGCTACAGCTGATGTCAAAGAAGTTACTGCTTGTGTTCTGTTCTAGGATTTTTATGGCTTCAGGTCTCACATTTAGGTGTTTAATGCATTTTGGATTTATTTTTGTCTATGGTATAAGAAAGTGGTCCAGTTTTATTCTTTTGCATGTTGCTGTCCAGTTTTCCCAACACCATTTGTTGAAGAGACCTTCTTTTTCTTATTGGATACTTAATTAGCCATATAATTGTGAGTTCACTTCTGGGTTTTCTACTCTGTTCTTTTGATCGATATGTCTATTTTTGTGCCAGTAATATACTGTTTTGATTACCACAGCTTTGTAATATAATTTGAAGTCTGGAATTGTAATACCTCCATCTTTGTTTTTCTTTTTCAACGTTGCTTTGGCTATTTGAGGTTTTTGTGGTTCGATACAAATTTTAGGGTTGTTTGTTCTAGCTCTGTGAAACATGCTGTTGGTATTTTGATAAGGATTGCATTAAATCTCTAGATTGCTTTGGGTGGTATAGACATTTTAGCAATATCTGTTCTTCCAAACTATGAGCATGGAATATATTTCCATTTCTTAGTCATCTTCAATTTCTTTCATCAGTGTTTTATAGTTTTCAGATAACAGATCTTTTACCTTGTTGGCTAGGTTTTTTCCTAGGTATCTTGTTTTTGGTGCAATTGTAAATGGGATTCATTCCTTAATTTCTCTTTATGCTGCTCATTATTGTTGTATAGAAGTGCAACAGATTTCTGTACATCGATTTTGTATCCTGTGACTTTACAGAATTCCTTAGTTAGCTATAGCAATTTTTTTTGACAGAATCTTTTGGGTTTTCTATATATAGTATCATATCTGCAAATAATAAGTTTGATTTCTTCCTTGCCAATTTGGATGCCTTTTATTTCTTTTTGTTGTCTCATTGCTGAGGCTAGGATGTCCACTACTATGTTGAATAAAAGTGGTGAGAGTGGACATCCCTGTTGTGTTCCTGACTATAGAGGAAAAGCTCTCAGTTTTTCCCCATTGAGGATATTAGCTGTGGGTTTTTCATATGTGGTCTTTATTATGTTGAGCTATGTTGCCTCTAAGCCTACTTTGTTGAGGGCTTTTATCATGAAGGGGTGTTGTACTTTGTCAAATGCTTTTCCTGCATCAATGAAATTATAGTATGGTTCTTTTCTTTTCTTTTATTAATATGATGTATCACATTGATTGATTTTAATGGCCTTAATGGAATTTTTCTGTCATCCTTATTCCTTTGTATGGAAACCTTAGAAATAGTGCTGTACTCAATGAAAAGAAATATATATATTTTTTCTCTTCCATCGTGCTTCTAAACTCATGAGACCCCAAAAAGTATGTTATCCATGTAGTTTTAAATAAAACTAATTGGGACATCACTAAATAAATAGATGGAAAAACAGAAATCCTTTTCTTTCGGGAAATTTGATAATTGCAGAATAGTGTCAGGGAACATGTTAAGTATAAGCATTATCTATTTTGAGTAGAAAAAAATAACTAGAATTTCATGGACAATGTTGTTTTGAACTTCCTCATGTGGTTAGATTTTTCTTTTGAAAACAAGTGTAAAGGGCCACTGCTGTCAAGAATGAAATGTAGAAAGTGTCTGCCATATAGATTTGAAGCAGGATCATAAAATATTGAATTGTAAAATTTTAAAACAGATTTATGAGAGAAATGCTTCCATGTAATTCCACAGTCCTGAATACCTGAAAAACTTGCTGAGATTTTAAAGTTTGCAGATTTAAGAAAGTATAGAAGATAGGAATAGAAATTATTACCAATATTTCACTTTATTGCTTGCTGAATATTGTTCACTATCTGAAAATGCCTTGACACAAGTGATGATTTTTACCACAGAGTATTTCCTCAATAATGATCCCATACTACATTGCAGTGATTTAAAACTGATAACTCTGAAAACATTAATGAGAAAAAATTTATTTAATGTTGCTTGTGATTTTGCATTTAAACATTATGTAAGTTGCACATGAATTACCTCAGTGAAATAAAATTTTAATATTTTGGAAGAAAATAGCGAGTCCCTCTTTGTAACCCCCTTCCTAGGCTAATACTCAGAAGTAAGCACTGCTAAATATTATGTTTTATCCAGTTAGACTTTTCATTTGTATTTGTAAACATTAAACATCTATATTTTCTATGTAATATATATGGAATACATTTAAAAACTGTGAATACATTAGATATTTTAATGTTATATATCAATTTATGGGTATGGTTTTGTTCAGAAGTACATGTAAGATTGTATGTATAATATTATTCAGTAACTTGCATTAATAATGTATCTTAAGTTACAACACCCAGAAGAATGCAGAAATTATAATTGGTTACTCAGTGATTGCATAGCTTCCACCCAGTTCAAGATATAGAACATTAGTAGCATGTGTGGAAATTACTATCCATTCCTTCTTCCAGTGAATCCATGCCCCCTTACTCTTAAATCAAGATCATGACTTCTAATAACATAGATTATATTTGCATGTATTTTTAATTAAATGGATAATTTCATGTGTGGTTGCATTCATACCCATGATATAGGTGAGGTTAAATCTCATTTTTTGTATACCATTCATTAATTTTCAATGACAATAAAAGTATAACATCATCCACTTTACTGTTGAAATTTGGTTTCAAAGAACAATGCTATGAACATTCTTGTATATGTTTTTTGGTACACACAGACTGACACTTTGTTAACTGATACTTAAGAGTAGAATCACTGGGTCATACCATATGCATATGTCCATTCTAGTAGCTAAGACCCAAGAGTTTTCCAAAAGAGTAGTATCAATTTGAATTTCCAACAGCAACAAAGAAGATATGCTAATTTATATTGTTGCCAGCATGTAATGTTGTCATTTTTGAAAATTTTATTCATTCTGATCTTATACAGTAGTACATAAGTTTAGTTTTCATTTTACTTTTCTAATGAATAATGAGCATTTTTTGAAACTTTTATTTGCATTTATTTTATTTAGAATTTACTCCAGGCCATAGTTTTTGTTTCTTCAGTTTCTTCTGAATATCTTTTACTGCTGTACAACTTCCTCTTCTGGTTCAGGAACAACCTGCTCTTATTCAGGAACAATCTGAATGTACAGTTGTACATTCAGAGCTGTACAACTTCCTCTTCTGGTTCAGGAACAATCTGCTCTTATTCAGTAAGAATCATCTCAACGTGGGAGGGAAAGCTCATGTAGGGGTTAGGCCAACCATGAGCCATGTAAATTCTATAATGCATCCTGGGAGTTTGTTCACCTGGATATGCTCAATAAGCAGAGAATCTACATCTAAACTCTTAAGTCCAGCATTACTCTCTGCATGTATAAGCATGTGAAGTAAAAATTCAGCACTCTTTTTGGGCCACTGACCCCATATCCAGCCCCACTGTTTGGCCTGGGAATCCCTACAACTCTACCATTGTAGCAACAGAATGGCACACATGGCTTCTGCAAAGCAACATCTTTCAGATACTTGGTGGCTTTTCAGAGCACCTGGGCAGTTTCACATGTGTTCTTAAAGTGAAAATTGAAGATTTGAAACTCCTACTTGCATGATTTTGTTGAGTTTTCTGGGTCAAGTGAATAACAAACTATTTTCAGAAACCACCTGGGGCCGCTTACAGGAAGAACTAATGAGCATTTTTAAAATAAGATTGTTTTTAAATATATTTATTGATCATCTGTATATTCTTTTTTGAATTCCTGTTTTTGCCTATTTTCCAATTTTAATAAGGTTATTTATTATTATTGACTTGTGAAAACTTTCTTGCATTCTGAATATGAACTTTTTGGTAGCTGTGAATATCTTCTTCCATTTGGGGCATTATGTCCATTATGATTTCTTTTGATAAGCAGATATCATAACTCTAATGTAGTCAAAGTAATTGTTGTTTTCCTTTTGTTATTTTTTTCTTTTTTTTCTTTTAGGCACAGAGAGCATGAGTGGGGGAAAGGGACAAAGAGAAGTGAGAGAGAGAGAGAAAGGGAAAGAGAGAGACAGAATCCTTAGCAGGCTTTATGCTCAGTCTGGAGCCTGACATGGGGCTCAATCCTATGAACCATGAGATCATCAACTGAGCCAAACTCAAGAGTAAGTCGCTCAACCAACTGAGCCACCCAGTCACCGCTTACTAATCCAAGTACATAAACATGACTTTTTAAAGGAATCTACAATCTTAATTATCATTTACACTTAACTTCAAAATCCACATAGAATGTATTGACTTTTATTTTTATTGAGATATACTTCACCTAACAAAATATCTATGAAAGTATACAATTCAGTGGCTTTTACTATATTCGCAAATTGTAATTCCAGAATATTTCCATCAACCAAAAACAAAAACAGGTACCCATTAGCAGTCACTCCTCATTTTCTACTCCATCACAACGCCTTGCACCACTAAATTACTATTTGTCTCTGTAGATCTGTCTATTCTGGACATTTCTTATAAATAGAATCATATAATAATTCATATTTTGCATCTGAATTCTTCCATTTAGTATCATAACTTCAAAATTCATCCATGCTGTGGTATGTCTTAATAGTCCATTCCAACTGTGGTTCAATATTATTCCATTGCATGGGCATACCACATGTTGTTTATCCATTCATCAGTTAGTGGACATTGCTGTTTCTGCTTTCAGCTGTCATGAATAATACAGCTACGGACATTTCTGTGTTTTGTGTTTACATATGTTTTCAATTTTCTTGAGTATATACCTAGAATTTCCGGGTATAGAATAACTCTATGCTTAACTTTTTGAAGACTACCTAAGTGTTGCCAAGAGGACAATTATGTGATTAGCAATGTAATCTAAGATGGAAACGAAAAGAAAGATGAAACCATGAAGTTGAATGTCTAATGAGGTTGAGTAAAATCCCTAATATCAAATTTTTAGTTACTGGTGTAATTAGGTCTTCTGACTCCTTTACAGGTGTCCTAAAACAACTCTGTTAATCACAATTTATTGTGAAAATCCTATCTGACTTTAGGCAAATGCTAGAGCTTGCAACCCTTAATTCATCAGTACCCACAATAGTATTTTATCATGTTATACTCCAACCCAAAGCATTTCACTATTGATGAATCAGGTATTCTCCTAACTTGTTCACAGCTCTCTGACTATCTCCCTTTAGAGTTTCTTTCCATGCAGTATTGTCAGTAGGCAGGAATGAAAAGGCCATGTATATTCATGTACATTTGGTTAGTTGTGGATAAAATACCAGCAAGAAAAATGGCATGAGAGACATATGCCCAAGATGTCCTTCAGCTTTTAGGTTGGACACATTTTTTTTAATCCATGTCTCAAATTCTTATCCACATAATCTCACAGTACTTTGTCTACAGCATGAATTTCTCCTTATCTTCACATCAATCTTTCCTCTTTTGTAGTCACAATAATCACGGTGTATACAATTGCTTTGTTTGTTGTTCCCATTTTATTCTTGTATTTCTAAATAGCTTATAAAATATTTTCTTCCTGACCAAAATGAGTTCTTGTTGAATCTTTTACTAACATATATTTTATTAAAATTGTTTTTCACTGAAATATGAAACAAATGTGACCATATTTAGAACCACTGGCAAGTTTCTTTACTCATATATTATTTAACCTAATAATTTCTCCTTATTTAAATGTTACCCTCACTCACCAATCAGGGATATCTTTTAATTACAAGTTATCTTTTCTTTTTTTGTGGGGGTTATATGTTTCCATTTGCTTTCACCAGACATGCTTTGCTGATTTGCTAATTACCTGCCTGTCTTTCTGACTTGCTCTTAGCAATCCTGTTCCCAGCTAAGCATGGTTGCCTATAGAGTTTTTGCAATACTTCATTTTGTTTCTTCAGTTAGCTAGAGGAAAACAATCAAAATCAGTGCTGCCACACTCTCTCCTCATATATTCCTATCAGAGATCAGAGCTTCACCTTAGGATTCTTGAAACTTAGTGATATAGGCAGTCTGAAATAACTCTCCATTTACTTTAGAACTTTTACTTTTAAAAGTTTTATATGTTTCTATTTAATCTTTATTCAATTAAAATAACTCCAGTGTTTATTTACATAGTTAGTTATACTCAGTGGGTTTAATTTGAGAATTAATGATGAATATTCAAACCAGTCTTATGGGAATATAAAATACTTGCATGTGGTAAGTAAAGGTGTCTTTTGAATAATTAAAAATGAGGGGCACCTGGGTGGCTCATTCGGTTTAGCATCCAACTAAAGCTCAGGTCATAATCTCATAGTTTGTGAGTTTGAGCCCTGCGTTGAGCTCCATGCTGTCGGTTTCTAGCCTGGAGCCTGCTTCGGATTCTGTGTCTCTTCCTCTCTCTGCTCCTCTCATGCTCACACTCTGTCTTTCCCTATCTCTCAATAATAAATAAATGTTAAAAAAATTAAGAAAATAAAAATAAAAATGAGACAAAATCTAACAGGGATAAACAAAAATAGGAGAACCATATCTCTGATGAACCTGGATGCAAAAATTCTCATCAAGATACTAGGAAATCAAGTTTAGCTGTACATTAAAAGAATTATTCACCATGATCAAGTGGAATTCATTCCTGGGCTGCAGGGTTGGTTCAGTATTCTCAAATCAATCAACATGATACATCACATTAATAGAAGAAATGATAAGAACCATATGATCCTGTCAATAGATGCAGAAAAAGCATTTGACATAATACAACAACCTTTCTTAGTAAAAACCCTCAGAAAGTCAAAATAGAAGGAATATATCTTAATATCATAAAAGCCATATATGAAAGGCTCACAGCTAATATCATCCTGAATAGAGAAAAACTGAGAGCTTTCCCCCTGAGATCAGGAGCATGACAGAGATGTCCATTCTCACCACTGCTGTTCAACATAGTACTGGAATTCCTAGCCTCAACAATCAGATAACAAAACAAAATAAAAGGCATTCAAATTGACAAGGAAGTCAAACTTTCACTCTTCACAGATGACATGATACTCTATGTGGAAAACCCAAAAGACCACATGAAAAAACTGCTAGAGTTGATGCATGAATTCAGCAAATTCGCAGGATATAAAATCAATGTACAAAAATCAGCTGCAGTTCTATACATCAATAATTAAGCAACAGAAAGAGATATCAGGGAATTGATTCCATTTACAATTGTATCAAAAACCATAAAATACCTGAGTATAAACCTTATCAAAGGTAAAAGGTCTGTACACTGAAAACTGTAGTAAGTTTATGAAAGAAACTGAAGAAGACACAAAGAAATGGAAAAAAATCCCATGCTCATGGATTGGAATAATAAATATTGTTAAAATGTCAACACAACCCAAAACAATCTACACATTCAATGTAATCTCCATTAAAACAGCACCAGAATTCTTCACAGAGCTAGAACAAACAATCCTAAAATTTGTCTTGAACCACAAAGGATCCCGAATAGCCAAAGTAATGTTAAAAAAGGAAACCAAAGCTGGAGGCATCACAATCTCAGACTTTAACCTGTATTATGAAGCTGTAATCAAGACAGTATGGTACTGGCACACACACACACACACACACACACACACACACACACACACACACAAAGACACATAGATCAATGCAATAGAATAGAGAAACCAGAAATGGACCTACAAATATATGGCCAACTAATTTTTGACCAAAGTAAGAAAGAGTATCTAATGGAAAAAAGAGTCCTTTTAGCAAATAGTGTTGGGAGAATGGTGCTAACACAGCAATATGCAGAAGAATAAAACTGGACCACTTTCTCACACCATACACAAAAATGAATTCATTATGTATGAAAGACCTAAATGTGAGGCAGGAAACTATCAAAATCCTGGAGGAGAAAACAGGCAAAAACCTCTTTGACCTTGACCACAGCAACTTCTTACTCACTATGTCTCCAGATGCAAGAGAAATAAAAGCAAAAATGAACCATTGGGACCTCATCAAGATAAAAAGCCTCTGTGCAGTATAGGAAACAATCAGCAAATCTAAAAGGCAATTGATGGAATGAGAGAAGACATTTGCAAATGACATATCAGGTAAAGATAAAAAAATCTATAAAGAACATACCAAACTCAACACTCAAAAAACAAATAATCCAGGTAAGAAATGGGCAAAAGACATGAATAGACACTTTTCCAAAGAAGACATCCAAATGGCTAACAGACACATCTAAAGATACTCAACATCGCCCATCATCAAGGAAATACAAATTAAAACCACAATGCGATACCACCTCACACCTGTCAGAATGGCTGAAATTAACAAACCAGGACACAACAGATGTTGGCAAGGATGTGGAGAAATGGGAACCCTATTGTACTTTTCTTGGGAATGCAAATTGGTGCAGTCACTTCAGGAACTAGTATGGTGTTTCGTCAAGAAACTAAGAATAAAACCTACCCTAAGATCCAGAAATTGTACTACTAGGTATTTACCCAAAGGATACAAATATATAAATTAGAAAGGTTACATGCAGCCCAGTGTTTATTGCAGCATTATCAATAGATAATTGATATATCAAAAAGAATGAAATCTTACCATTTACAACAACGTGGATGGAACTGGAGGGTATTATGCTAAGCAAAATAATTCAGTCAGAGAAAGAGAGATATCACAGGATTTCACTCATGTGGAATTTGAGAAACTTACCAGATGATTATAGGGGAAGGGAAGGAAAAATAAGATAAAAACAGAGAGGAAGGCAAACCATAAGAGATTCTTAAACAAGAGAACAAACTGAGGGTTGATGGGGGTGGGGTAAATGGGTGATGGGCACTTGTCAGTATGAGCACTGGATGTTATATGTAAGTGATGAACCGCTGGGGTCCTACACCAAGACTACACTGAATATTAACTAACTTGAGAATAATAATAATAATAATAATAATAATAAGAGAATATATTGCTTGGAGAGATATGTAAATTGATGCATAAAAACAATAAAGTAAATCTACTTTAATTATTTTGAAATTTATCTGTTATTATCCAATGATTTGTTGTAAGAAGCCAAAATATTATTGTATATTGAGTAATGCAAAATAATTTTGGTGGATGACATTACGCAATAAGGGAACATAGTAAACCAAGGGTGAAGAGACTAGAACTCAATCTAAGACAAAAATGGCCAAAGTGATTATTTTAAGATACTAAAATTCATCTCTTTTTTTATGTTTATTTTATTTATGAGGGAGAGAGACAGTGCGAACAGGGGAGGGGCAGGGAGAGAGGGAGACACAGAATTCAAAGCAGGCTGCAGGCTCTGAGCTGTCAGCACAGAGCCCAACATGGGGCTCAAAATCATGAACCTCGAGATCATGACATGAGCCAGAGTCGGTGCTTAACCAACTGAGCCACCCAGGCGCCCCTCAAATTAATATTTCAAAATAATATTTCTATTTTCCAAACAAATAATCTTCTCCATTCTCTTACATCATATTGCAACATAATGGGACAATATTTTTTATGGCTCTCAAAGAGTTTACCATGAAGATTTGGAAAAAGAGACTCGATAATTGAATGTCACTGATGAATGTTATAATAGAAGTTTGGCTCTATCACAGAAATAAATTGGAATATGGGCTTCAGGTCCTAGAGAAAAACACATTTTCATTATACACAATATGCCCAAAGAAAAAGTTCTTTAATATGGTCATTTGTTCATTATGAAACATTTTCCTTAATTTTAAATTAGTCTTGTTTTTTTATTCATATTTAGTTTACATCCAAGTTAGTTAGCATAGAATGCAATATGATTTTAGGACTATAATCCAGTGATTCATCCCCTATATATAACACACAGTGCTCATCCCAACAAGTGTCTTGCTTAATTCCCCTTGCCCATTTAGCCCATCCCCCCCCCACTCCCCAACCCTCCAGCAACCCTCAGTTTGTTCTTTATATTTAAAAGTTTCTTATGTTTTGTGCCCTCCCTGTTTTTATATTATTTTTGCCACCTTTCCCTTATGTTCATCTGTTTTGTATTTTGATTCCATATATGAGTAAAGTCAAATGATATTTGTCTTTCTCTGACTAATTTTGCTTAGAGTAATACACTCTAGTTCCACCTATATAGTTGCAAATGGCAAGATTTCATTCTTTTTGATTGCCAAGTAATACTTAATTGTGTGTTTATACCACTCTTGTTTATCCATTCATCTGTCGATGGACATTTGGGCTCTTTCCATACTTTGGCTTTTGTTGCTAGCACTGCTGTAAACGTTGGGGGTGCATGTGCCCCTTTGAAACAGCACACTTGGATCCTTTGGATAAATACCTAGTAGTGCAATTGCTGGGTCATAGGGGAGTTCTACTTTTGATTTTATTGGAGATATCCACACTATTTTCCAGAGTGGCTGCACCAGTTTGCATTCCCATCAGCAGTGCAAAAGCTTTCCTCTTTCTCCATATCCTCACCAAAATCTTTCGTTGCCTGAGTTGTTAATTTTAGCCATTCTGATGGGTGTGAGGTGGTATCTCATTGTGGTTTTGATTTATATTTCCCCGATGCTGGTGACGTCGAGCATGATTTCATGTGCCTATTAGCCATCTGTATGTCTTCTTTGAAAAAGTGTCTATTCATGTCTTTTGCTCATTTCTTCACTGGATTATTTGTTTTTTGGGTGTTGAGTTTATTAAGCTCTTTCTAGATTTTTGGATACTAACCCTTTATCTGATACATCATTTGTAAATATCTTCTCTCATTATGTTGGTTGCTTTTTAGTTCTGCTGATTGTTTCCTTTGCCGGGCAGAAACTTTTTATCTTGACAAGGTCCCAATAGTTCATTTTTGCTTTTATTTCCCTTGCCTCAGGAGACATTTTCAGTAAGAAGTTGCTATGGCTGAGGTCAAAGAAGTGCTGCCTGCTTTCTCCTCTAGATTTTGACGTCTTGTCAAAGCGTCTTGTCAAGTGTCTTGTCTTATGTTTAGGTCTTTCATCCATTTTGAGTTTACTCTCGTATATGGTATAAGAAAGTGCCCCATGTTCATTCTTCTGCATGTCGCTGTCCAATTTTCCCAACATCATGTGCTGAAGTGACTGTCTTTATTCCATTGGATATTCTTTCCTGCTTTATCAAAGATTAGCTGGCCATATGTTTCTGGGTCCATTTCTGGGTTCTCTATTATATTCCATTGATCTAGGTGCCTGTTTTTGTGTCAGTGCCATACTGTCTTGATGATTACAACTTTGAAATACATCTTGAAGTTTGGAACTGTGATGCTTCCAGCTTTGGTTTTCTTTTTCAGGATTTCTTTGGCTATTCCGGGTATTTTCTGGTTCCATACAAATTAGGATTGTTTGTTCTAGCTCTGTGAAGAATGCTGATGTTATTTTGATAGGGATTCCATTGACTATGTAGATTGCTTTGAATATTTTAGCAATATTTGTTCTTCCAATCCGTGAGCATGGAATATTTTTCCATGTTTTTTCTCTTCTTCAATTACTTTCATAAACTTGCTACAGTTTTCAGCATATAGATTTTTCATCTCTTTGGTTAGGGTTATTCTTAATATTTTATAGATGTTGATCCAATTGTAAATGGGATTGATCCCTTGATTTCTCTTTCTGTTTCTTCATTATTGCTGTATAGAAATGCAACCAATTTCTGTGCATTGATTTTATGTCTTGTGACTTTGCTGAAATCATGGATCAGTTCTAGAAGGTTTTTGGTGGAATATTTTGGGTTTTCCATGTAAAGAATCATGCCATCTGCAAAGAGTGAAAGTTTGACTTCCTCCTTGCTGGTCTGGATGCCTTTTATTCCATTGTGTTGTCTGATTGGTGAAACTAGGACTCCCAATACTATGTTGAGTAACAGTGGTGAGAGTGGACATCCCTTTTGTGTTCCTGGTCTTAGGGAGAAAGCTCTCATATTTTCTCCATTGAGGATGATATTAGCGGTGGGTTTTTTGTATATGGCTTTTATGATTTTGAGGTATGATCCTTCTTGCCTACACTCTTGAAGGTTTATATCAAGAAAAGATGCTGTGTTTTGTCAAATGCTTTTTCTGCATCTATTGAGAAGATCATGTGGTTTTTCTCCTTTCTTTTATTAATTTGATGTATCACATTGATTGATTTGTGGATATTGAATGAGGCCTGCATTCCCAGGTATAAATCCCACTTGATTGTAGTGAATAATTCTTTTAATGTATTGTTGGATACTGTTGGCTAGTATCTTCTTGAGAATTTTTGCATCCTTGTTCATCAGGGAAATGGTGTATAGTTTGCCTTTTTAGTGGGATCTTTGGTTTTGGAATCAAGGTAATTCTGGCCTCATAAAATGAGTTTTGAAGTTTTCCTTCCATTTCTCTGTTTTGGAATAGCTTCAAAAGAATAGGTGTTAACTCTTCTTTAAATGTTTGGTAGAATTCCCTTGAAAAGCCATCCAGCCCTGAACTCTTGTTTTTTGGGAGTTTTTTGATTACTAATTAGATTTCTTTACTGGTTATGGGTCTGTTCAAATTTTCTATTCTTTTTGTTTCAGTTTTGGTACTTTATATGATTCTAGGAATTTTTCCATTTCTGCCAGATTGCCCAATTCAGTGGCATATAATGTTCATATTCTCTTATTGTTTGTATTTCTGCAGTATTGGTTGTGATCTCTCCTTTTTCATTCTTGATTTTATTTATTTGGGCCCTTTCTTTTTTCTGTTTGATCAAACTGGCTAGGGGCTTATCAATTTTGTTAATTCTTTTAAAGACCCAGCTCCTGGTTTCATTGATCTGTCCTACTGCTTTTTTTGTTTGTTTGTTTTGTTTTGTTTGTTTTGTTTTGGTTTTGGTTTTTTCATTTTGATAGCATTGACTTCTCTAATCTTTATTATTTCCCATCTTCCGATATTTTTGTGTTTTATTTGCTGTTCTTCTTCAAGCTCTTTAGGTGTAAGTTTAAGTTGTGTATCTGAGACTTGCTTCCTTCTTTAGGAAGGCCTAAATTGCTATATACTTCCCTCTTATGGCTGCCTTTTCTGCATCCCAGAGGTTTGGGGTTGTAGTGATATTATTTTCATTGGCTTCCATGAACCTTTTAATTTCCTCTTTAACTTCTTGGTTAACCCATTCATTCTTAGTTTTATGTTCTTTAATTTCCAAGTATTCCTTGTCTTTCCAAGATTTTCTTGTGAGTTGATTTCCAGTTTCATAGCGTTATGGTTTGAAAATATGTGTGGTATGATCTCAATTTTTTGTACTTTTTGGGGGCTGATTTGTGTCCTAGTATGTTCTATTCTGGAGAATGTCCCATGTGCACTCAAGTACAATGTGGTATTCTTCTGCTTTAGGATGAAATGTTCTAAATATATCTGTTAGGTCCATCCAGTCCAGTGTGTCATTCAAAGCCATTATTTCCTTATTGATTTTCTGCTTAGATGATCTGTCCATGCTGTCAGTGGGATATTGAAGTTCCCAATATTGTGGTATTATTATCAATGAGTTTCTTTATGTTTGTGATTAATTGATTTGTATACTTGGGTTATTTGTTGAATCTAATGGGAGTTCTCTGTGCTTCCTGGATTTTGATTTCTGTGTCTCTCCCCAAGTCAGGAAAGTTTTCTTCTATGATTTGCTTACATAAAACTTCTACCACTTTTTCTCTCCATTCATCTTCTGGGACTCCTGTGATTCTGATGTTATTCCCTTTAAATGAGTCACTGGGTTCTCTAATATTTATATTGTGTTCTTCTGCCTTAATTTTCCTCTTTTTTTCTGCTTCATTATTCTCCATAATTTTTTTTCTTCCACATCACTGATTTGCTGTTCTGCTTCATTCATCCTTGCTGCCATGACATCCATACAAGATTGCACCACGTTTATAGTATTTCTAATTTCATCCTGACTTGATGTTACTTCTTTTATCTCTGAAGAAAGGGATTCTATGCTTTTTTTAACCCCAGCTAGTATTCTTATTAGTGTGATTTTAAACTCTAGTTCAGACATCTTGCTTATATCTATGTTGATGAAGTCCCTGGTTGTCTGTTCGTGCTTGTGGGGTGAATTCCTTTGTTTTGTCATTTTGGAGGAAGAAAAAGGACTAATAAAGTAAAGACTAAAAATTAAAAAAAAATTAAGAACAACACAAAAACTCAAATAAAGGAAGCTAGATCCTAAGTGTGTTTTGGTCTGGTTGTTGAAAGAAGCTTGAATGAACAGAGAAAAAACGGGAATAAAAAATAAGGAAAGAAAAAAAGTATGAAAAAAATGCACACAATAATATAGAATAAAATAAAATGAAGAAAGTAAATTAGAATAAAAATTACAGAAAAATAAAAAATATATTAACAAACTTCATTTTTCTATAAAACAGAAAATAAAAATAATTTTTTTCTTTTTGTATCCAAGATTAAGAAAAGAAAAATAAAAATAAATGAATAGGTGGACCAGTGAATAGAATGAATTATGAATGAAATTACATTCAGCTTCCCCTAGAAGTCAAAATATGAAGTACCTTATAATTCATATAGTAAACTGGTAGAGAGAGACTTGTGGTGATCCTCTAAAACTTGCTTGGTACAGTTTGATGAGGGTTTTAACAGCTCCCTTCTTGACTAAGTGGTGCTGCTTAGCTTACTGGGGTGAATAGGTGTGGCATGCATGCATGTGTGTGTGTATGTGCATGCATGGGGAGGTGAAAATGGCTTCACCCACCTTCCCAGTCTCTGGCACAGGAACACTGCACTCTCAGTGACCAGCGATCAAGCTCCCCTCCTTTGTCTCTGGCTTCTGTCCATTGGCCATCTCTATACTGTCCATGTCCAAGCCATCAGCCTGCCAGGTGGCACTTCCCTCCTGAATTTTATCTCACATGTGTTTCCAAACCCCTCACTTCTGAGGGCCCTGTGGCTTGGACCTGTTCTGACCCTCTGGGGAACCACTTCTCCCCATGTGACCCACAGACCCCATGAACCTTGGACCTTGCCTGCTCCTGGGGATTCACCCTTCCCACCAGAGCACCATAAGATATTGAGCTGTGGAATTTCCAACTGCTCTCCTCTATTTATAGAGTCATAATGGTATTGAAACCCTCTCCTTTCTCCTTTCTCCTTTCTCCCTTTCTTGTTCAGTCACATGTAGGTGTTTCCACTCTTTCTCTTTCCCTGCAGCTACTTTTGGGGCGAGTGCTTTTCCTGTACTCTTCCCCCATTTCTATGTCCTTTTGCAAAAACAACTCCCTACCTGCCACAGCTTCTCTCTCCCCCAGTTCATCTTTCCACAACATGCACCTGCCGAGTTCTGTGGCCCAAGTTATGCAGATTGTTGAGTTAATCCTCAGATCAGTTTTTTAGGTCTGAAAAATGGTTTGGTGCTGATCTAGTTGCATTTCAAGGAAGAGAGAAGCAGAGAAATTCCATGCTGCTTTGCCATCTTTGCCCTTCCCCCTATAAAACATTTTCATGTTCATGTTTAGTTTCTGCGGTCAGATTTCTTGGACATTGATCATGGTTCCTTCACTTATGGAGCTGTTACTTGATGCAAATAGCTAAACTCTTTATTAATTTCCTAATATGTAAGATGTGGACAAAAATTTTATCTAACTCATAGAATTGTGTGAGGGATGATTTTATTGACATATCATAAACACTCAGAATAGCCTAGTACCTAATAAGCACTTGATAAATGTTGGATATTTGTCCTACTTATGTATTCCCAGTTCTTAAAGTAGTATCTTTCATAAAGTAATGTTTAATTAATATCTGCTAACAGAGTACATAAAATTAATGAATGGCAAAAAATAAAATTTTAAAGTAGAGAAAGCTTAATATTATTTGACTCTAATTAAACCAAATCATCCATTTTAGAATCACTTTAAAAATTCTGACACTCTCAGCCTCTGGCCACATCTGCCCAGGGACTCTTATAACCACCAAATTCAGAGACTTCATCCATATGCTATACCTATCCTAACTGACTCTAACATAATAGTTACTAAAATTTTACCTGATAGTTAAAAATGTACCTAAACATTTTAACCTTCATAGGAGTTTCACATTTAAAAAGAGTTATATAACTTTTTCAACTCCTAAAGTGGAGGCAGGTAACATAGAAGAAACTGAAAATTATTGGATATGTCGATCAAAAGTGTCTTACATGATGGTTAAACTTGAAAAAATTCAACTGTGAGGAAGGTGAGAAGGTATTATAATTGGTGACTACCTACTAGATTTATGATTGTAGTAGGTAAAGGAATTACTTTCTGACAGCAAGGGAGTAGAAATAATCTTATTAGAAGTTTGGAAGGAAGAATATATTCTGGACAGATTTAAAAAATGAGTGTCTCCTAAATGTAATTCAATTGTAAAATACATGAAATTTTAAGCTTATTCAGTATTTCATTTGTATATTTGTAGACAATTGCCATGGACAATTACTGTTCTAAGGCCTCACAAACAAATACAAGTAAAACCTGAACAAAAGCACACAGAGATAAAAACACAGAAATCCCAGTAGTCCTACTCAAGTAAATTTGCAAGATATTATCTTGAATTACAAGAATTAAAGAAGACAATAAATAATATCCAGAGGAAAGAAACGAGAGTGAGAAAACCCTGTTGAGAAGAGAATTGAAATAACCTCTTCCTTTTTTAAACTGATAGGATCAAAATGAATGCATTCTGTTAAGATTAAGACTCTAGAGTTCCCTCTGTCTTTGGGAATAACGTGATATTTTTTTCAACACCCCTAATTGAGAATCTAAGCCATTATATGATATGGTTCTTTGCAGGAAGCAATATGTTTAATATTCAAATAATAATGCTATGATAGACAGAATTCTAAAGATATTCCCAAAGATTCCCATCCTTTATTCTGCAGTCAAACACTAATTTAGGTTCTGATTTGAAGGGCATTTTGCAGTTGTATTAAGGTCACTAATCAGCCAATCTTTTTTTTTTTTTAATTTGTTAATGTTTATTTATTTTTTGAGAGGGACAGAGTGTGAGCAAGGGAGGGGCAAAAAGAGAGGGAGATACAGAATCTGAAGCAGGCTCCAGGCTCTGAGCTGTCAGCACAGTGCCTTATGCTGGGCTACAACTCACGAACTGTGAGATCATGATCTGAGCTGAAGTCAGTTGCTTAAAGGAATGAGCCATTCAGGTGCCCCAACTAATCACCCAATCTTAAAACAGGGAGATTATCCTGAATTACCTAAGTGGCCCTCATGTAATCATGTGAGAGTTTTTAAACGCAGAAGACAAAAGGAGAGGAGAGATGAGGCAGACGGTGATGTCAGAGAGATTCAAAGCATAGGAAGAATTCTACCCACCTGTTCTTTCTTTGAAAATGACAGTAAGGGGACAAATGCCAAAGAATACGGGCAGCCTCTCAAAGCTAAGGGACATTTTCTGGAAATAGAAACCTCTTTACAATTCTGAATTCTGGCAAGAACTTGGATTACCTTTGATACAGCTTCCAGAAAGGAAAGAAGCCCTGACAGCACCTTGATTTTTGCCCAGTGAGATACATGTTGAGTTCTATTCTATGCACTGTGAGATAACACATGTGTGTTATTTTAAGCTGTTAAATTTGTAGTATTTTGTTATAGCAACGATAGAAAAAAAACAATGGTACAAAAAAATAAAAACCCACTATTATATCATATTAAAGGACATGTGGCTAATCTGAGAGATTATACAGATGAGATATTCCAAGAAAAGTCCATTTCCATTTCTTATGAAGTAAGACACACCATACATGTGTACATTGTCATTTTCTATCTTCTAAGAGGTGATATTTTTATTAATGTATTATTTAAATAAAAATTTGAATTTCAAAAGGAGAATGAATCTGGAGAAGGTATCTTTTTTTTAAATAGAATCATAAGGCACACTAAGTGGGAAATGTTCTATTATACCAAAACTACTATGGAAAATATAAATAAGAGTAGGAGTCATGGCAATGACAAAAATTTATACTTTAATTGACTATTTTATGGAAACTAATATTTTAGTTAACATTGTTTCTTTTATGATGCATTTTATTACATGAGTTTTTTGGTCAACGATTACCTACCTTTGACTTGTCCAAACAGGTTAAGAATCTGAGTTCTAAACCTTGGAAGTATTGACACTTTGGATTGGATCATTGTTTGTTGTAGGATGCTATCTCAGGCAATATAGGGCATTTAGCAACATCCTGGGCCTCTAAACACTAAATACCAGTAGCACCGTCCTCATATACATACACCCTAATTGTGACAACCAAAGATATCCCCAGACATTGCCAAATGTCCCATGGGGGCAAAATCACCCCCTCACTGAGAACTTCTTTTCTATATGATAAGGATTATATAGTTTAGTAGAAAGCACAATTATGGATCCAGGAAATTAAGGAGGCTGCTGTACAATATTAGACTCTCATTGATCTGGAAAAAAAAGAAACAAACTATATTTTCTTTTTGAGTTGTATTTCAAAAGAATATCAAAGCTCATCTTGCCTTTACATGGTTAGGCATGCAGTAATTTTTCATAATCTTGCTTCAAGGATACCTATTATATTCAATCAGTGCCAGAAGACTTGGATTCAATGATATTATCACAATATACTCAACTACTCTGATGATATAATAGCTCCTAAATTTGAAAAAAATATATATGTATCCAATGATAGATCAAAAAAAAGAGTAAATTGGCTATAATCATCTACAGATTCAAGGACTTAAATAACAAAAGAAAAAAAGATTATTTAGATTGGAGTTGTTAGAAGCATTATCTAGTAATTTATTTTTATTTCTGAACTACTTCAAAATGAGAAAATCTAAACTGGGTATGTTTAGGTTTTAGAGAATCCTTACATATATTTATGACAATTTGGAGGAACTCTATTAGTTCTCTCAGGTTGCCATAACAAAAATATCATAGACTGGGTAGGTCAAACAACAGAAAGCTATTTCTCACAGTTCTAGAGGCTGGGAAGTCCAAGATCAATGTGCTGGCGAATTTGCTTCCTGCTGAGTGCTCTCTTTCTTGCTTGCAGGTGGTTGACTTCTCTCTGTGTTCTCGCGTGGCCTTTCCTCACTGTGAGAGAAAAAGAACAAGTTTCTGGTGTCTTTTTTTATAAGGGAATTAATCTCCACCCTCATGACTTCATCTAACCCCAATTTCCTCCTAGTTACCCCATGTCTAAATATCATCACATCAAGGGTTAGTGCCTTAACATATGAATTATGAGGAAACATAACGTTAAGTCTATAACAGGTACTCTAGACATGCTATTACTTTGAAGGATCTGAGCAAATGTCCTGGATTATAGTAGAAAGGCTTTCTCATGAGGAAGTCAGCGATCGACAAAGCTCTCTAATTAAATTGAGCTGATTTATTTTCAGGAAGATACTGGGTCATGAAACAAGAGGTTCCTACATGCTCCAAGAGCACAGTTCAATATCCTTCTGAGATTTAATTCCTGCCTAGTAGATACAGTGATTCCCAGCATTTTATATATTGTCAGATTCAAATCAAAAGGTAAATAGTTTATAAATGAAAGTAAGAAAATGATTAATGAAATAAAGGAATAGGAAAAAAATTTAAACAAGGAGAAAGTACATCTGCTTAAAAAGGTCAATCTACCTGGTCTCTGGCTACGTATGCTGTATTCATTGAAAATATTATTCCACAAATTGTATATAACACCTTAGTCATTTGGTCGGCCGGGTGGTGGGGGGGAAACCTGAGCACAGACAGAGGGATTATCTAAAGTCCTGTGATAATTGTGAAAGTTTTTATAGTCCTGTCAGACATTGGTTACGTAGACAATGTGAATGAAATCTGTGTGCCCCTAAAGAAAGAAGTGTTAGTGACTGAAATAGTTTTGGGAGGTTCAGCATTAATATGATTTAGGGGAGATACAATACGATCATGAAGATCTAAAGATCATTGTTCAGGTATCATAGGGAATAAAATTTGAGTCTCATTTTAATTGGTCTGGGGAACCTCAACAAGTTATATCTAATATATTTAAAAATAAAATAGTGAGAAGGATAAATTGTCATAAGGCAAAGAGAGGCTCCAGAAGATTTTCTGTTCCAAAAATCAAGTTGGAAATAGGAATTCCACAATGAGGAGAGGAAGATTTATAAATCTGGCCTTTTGTAACCTCAAAACTCAGGACTACTTAGCTAGAACTCAAATATTAAAATAATTCTGGTTGTTCACTGTAGACTAAATTTTTAGTATGTTAGCAGAAATGGAATCAGACTTGTATAGTCTGAAATCCTAGAATACCAAACTAAAAGAAAAAAAAAATTATGAAAAGGGTATATAGAACTCAGAGTACTTGAAAATATAAAATGAAAGTATAGCCTACAGTTCAGTTTCCTAGCAGTTTAAGTAACCTGAATAAATATTTATGTTCAATATACAATTAGCAGGGATGATCCAGATCAGAGGCTAATGCCCAGGGGCAATCAATGGTCTGTAATTAGTGAATGCTACTTTGCAACTCATTTCTTTACAGAACTGTCCTTTTATAAACCAGTCAGTGGTCATGACCCCAGAAATATTTTGGAATGTAATTACTGAAACTTGTATAATCCGCTATCTGGTAAGGTGTCAAAAAAAAAGGATACTTCTGTAAAAGGAATACCTTTAATAATACCAACACTTGGTATCAACAAAGTATTTATATATTAAATTATACTTATAAGGGTATAATTATGAATATATTATGGGACATAATGAATGTATGGGGAATAAATATTTTGATAACATTGTGTAACTGATTTACATTGATAACTTGAAAAAGTTATCAAACTCTCCAAAATATGGAAAACAATTTTCCAAGTTATATATGATTGAAGATAGAGTCACAAATCGCAACTCAATCTACCTGCTAAGAGCAGATATGTTCATACAAAAAGGTGAAGTATAAGTTTGTCTGTTGATTAAATAATATGAAACTCTCCCTCAAAGAAAATGGAAAACTAGAGTTTATTTATCTAAATCTGTTTTTCTTCATCTAATTATCTCTTTGGATATTTCATGTAGATATTGACATAGTAATAAGAAAAACATTTGAGATGCTATCAAGGATCTTATCATTGTAGAAGGTTTATAGAGGAAACATGATGAGTTAATAAGGTGACTATAAGAAATTACAGACCAAGAGACATCTTACCTACTTATAAAGGAACCTCAGGGAAAACCTACAAGGCACCCACCTACAATCTAATCTAGTCTAAAATACCTGCTGTGAATGGTGCTAGTATTCATACAGACAAGTTGCCTTGCTTATAAGGAGGAGGGATGTGAATATTCCTAGAGAAAGATATACTATTATAATTGACACATGGCCTCACTAACTGGATCAGGCTGACATTGGCTGGAACTGCTTATGCTCTCAGTTATTTGGGAGTGGCCACAACCGTTTGACTCTCTCTTTCCATTCTACCAGTCAGAGGAACCGACTGGGCCTTCACCTTCATGGACTTGTAAACTCTGCTTTTGACTTTCAGGAGATGCAAAAACCAGAGAATGATATCACTACCTGGTAGCATGCTATTGTGTCCATTGTGCTTTACAGTCTCCTATTCACGATGATAAATAAGAACAAATTGGTTTACCTTTTACTCTTATGAAAGACACTTGTTTAATTTATCTCTCAGTTGGTGTCTTTCATCGGTCCTCATCATCTTTGTGCTAACAGTTTAGATGCATAGAGAACAAGTGATTCGTGGCCCAGAAAGAGAGTCACTTAGGGAGAAGACCTTCAGGAAGCTTGTCAGGCATGCTAAGCTTGTCAGTTGAAGCAACTGAATTCATAAAGCAATCAGAAGCATATGATAGAAAGTAGAAATTTTTACTAGGTAACAACATTAGCAGCTAAGAGCCTAAATTATTGATAATGTGTTATTGCCAAACAAGAATATAAATATTTTGCCTATATTGGTTCATTTAATCCTCATGTGTCAGACACACAAAGGTGACGTCTCAGTAAGTCACATGCTTATATAATCTTATTTCCTTTATGGTGAGCAGAATCAGTGCCTTGTTGCTAACCAATAGAATATGGCAAAGGTGATGAGATCATTACTCCTGTGATTACTTTAGCTTAAATAAGATCCCATCTCAGCAGACAGGAATAAGAGCTTCTCCAGCTTACCTTTAAGAAGTAAGTTGTAATATTATCAGAGAACCTGGGAGAGTTCTCCCTGGCATAGATTGCAGGAGGCCTCCTATAGCTGAGAGCCATTCCAGGATGACAACCAGCAGGAAAACAAGAATTTTAGTCTCATAAACACAAGGCACTGAATTTGCCTAATGTAACTTTGAAGAGGAGGTCAAATTTCTAAAAGGAATGCAGCCTGGCCAAATTCTTGATTACAGCCTTATGGGAACCTAAACCGAGGGCCTATGTCCAGACTTTCAACTCACAGAAACCTAAAGGCATTAAATGTATGTTGTTTGCATCTGCTAAATCTGTGATAATTTGTTACAAAAAATAGATAATTAATACATTTTTAAAACAACCCCACTGATGGTTGCCAGGGGGGAGGATGGGTAAAAGGAAGTGGGAAATACAGGCTTCCAGTTATGGAATAAGTAAGTCATGGGAATAAAAGGCCCAGCATAAGGAATATTCAATGATACTGAAATAGTGATATATCAGGACAGATGGAAACTAGACTTGTGGTGAACATAACATAAAGTATAAATTTGTCAAATCACTATGTTGTACACCTGACACTAATGTAATGTATGTCAACATTACATAAAAATCCATGAATTCAGTACTATTTGTTTATTATTTCTAAAATGATAATTAAAGTATGAATTGATTAAATAACTTCCAGTTTACACAGCTAGTAAATGGCAGAACTAGAATCTTGAAAACAGGTAGTACAAAGAGGAGAATGGATGTCTATAATCTTAACTTTGTGTATGAAAAACAAGATAATTCACTGTTAAATACCCAAAACTTCTGGCAGACTACAAATCTGTTGCATCCTCTAAAAGGACTATGAATTATTTTCTAATTCTCAACATGCCTATTTCCTTATTTTTATATCCCTGTACATATTTACAATAAGTTCCTTTTAATTAGGTTACCCACAAAATATGTTTCTTCCTCTGTTCTTAAAACACCTTAGTGAGTTAGGGACATCTATGGGAAAGTAAATGTGTGTATACCTATTGCCCATTAGTACCATAAGAAGCACCTTGGACAAAATGAAATCATTCACATATTATATATGGAATTTAGAAGGGGCCTCTTCATGATCTAAGCATTTCCTTTCATCCCAGAGCTTCTAAGATATACACCTAGTATTGCAGCTAAATAACGCAATATGATTTAATTTATACTGTCACTTTTGGTCTCTCCTTTTCACCCAAAGATTCCCCTTAACATTTCTGGTAGAGCTGGTTTAGTAGTTATGAATTCTTTTAGTTTTTTTTTTTTTTTTTTTTTTTTTTTTTTTTTTTTGTCAAAAACTATCTCTCCTTCTATTCTGGATGAAAGCCTTGCTGAATTCTTGGCTGCAGATTTTTCCCATTCAGCACTGAATATATCATGCCACTCCCTTCTTGCTTGCCAAGTTTCTTGAGAAATTTCCTGCTAGTCTTATGGGTTTTCCCTTGGAAGTTACTGTCTTCTTTTGTCTTGCTGCTTATAAAATTTTTTATCACTATATTTTACCAATTTAAACACAATCTGTCTAGGTGTGGATGTGCTTTTGTTGATTTTGATGGGGGCTCTCTGTGCCTCCTGGACCTGGGTATCTGTTCCTTCCCCAGACTAAGAAAGTTTTCAGCTGTTATTTCTTCAAATAGGTTTTCTGCCCCCTTGTTTATCTTCTTCTTCTGGTACTCCTATAATACAAATGTTATTATGTTTGATGGAGTCGCTGAGTTCCCTAAAAATATTCTTATTTTACATAATTATTTTTTCTCTTTTGTTCAGCTTTGATTACTTTCTATTACTCTGTCTTCTAGGTCACAAATTCATGCCTCTGCTTCTTCCACCTTGTTGTTCATCCCATCAAGTATGTTTCTCATTTCATTTATTGAGCCTTTATCTCTGCTGTTATTCCTTATCTCTGTGTTTAGGGTCTCATTCTTGTCTTCCACTCTTAAGTTCAGTGAGTATCCTCATGATCATTATTTTAAATTTTCTATCAGACATGTTACTTATATCCGTTTCACTTAGATCTCTGTCTGTGGCCTTATCCTGTTCTTTCATTTGGGATACATTTCTCTGTCTTTTCATTTTGTCTAAGTCTCTGTGCCTGTTCTCTATGTTGGGAAATTCAACTATGTCTCCTATTCTTGAGGTTAATTGCCTTATGAAGAAGAGATCCTGTAGTGTTCTGCCATGTGGTGTCCTCTGTTCCTGAGGGATGGCTCTTCTGGGAGTGGCTCCAATGTGTGTTATGTGTTCTCTGCTGTTTTGTCCTGGCCACTTTAGCCTACAGGCCAGTCATTGGCAGAGGCTCTCTTTGCCTGTTGCAGGCAGTGTTTGGTCCCAGGCCTGAATGTGGCATGTTTTAACTAGGTGTGCTCTGGTCTGTGAAATGAGACTTGTCACTACTACTGGAACCAAAGCCTCACAAAACTATCAAGTTAGGACATAGGGTGTTAGCAGGTTTTAGAGCAACCTTCTGTGCAAGGGAGCCTGCTGTGCTGGGACTAAGGCAAACATGACTTGGAGGGGAATTTCTGCAGACTGCAGGGCGGCAGGGGTTGGTGTAAGCAAGTTAGGTACTGGGTGTGAGCACTGGGATGGTTCCTGCAGGTGGGTTTGTGTTTATGCTGAGGGGTGGAGAATATAGAAGGTGCTGGTCAACTCCTTTGTTTCTGATGAGGTGTTGCTCTAAATACTGCCTTTCAGGGAGAAGTTCTGAGAAGGGCAAATAATATCCCTACTGTGCGCCCCAGGAATTCTTCAGATCACTGTTTCCACCCTGTCTGCCCCTGGGTTGTTTAACTGTCTTCTCTCCTGGAGAAGTGCAGTGCCTTCCAGACTGTACCCCAGTCAAGCCCACAGACTTTTAAACACCAAGCTTTAAGCCACACTTGTAGGAATTCACAAAATTTGGCCCCTCTCATTTTACAAGCCAACAGCTAGCCAAGAGAATTCGTTTTCCTGTTGTGCTCCCCTGTGTACTAATTTGTCTCTGAGACTGTAACTCTCTCCCCACCACAGTGGCCATGATCTTTTTCTCTCATAAGTCATGTCCAGGACTTCCTACTTTCTTTGATGTGGCCTATTCTCTACCTTTAGTTGTGGAGTTTGTTCTGCCAGTCTTTAGGTCAATTTGTAAGATATTGCGATTATTTGATAATTATCTAGTTGTATTTGTGGAACGTGGGAAGACTAGGGTCCACCTACTCTACCACCATCTTCCAACCTCCCTTCCAACCTTCCAACTTCCATATTTGAATACTTTGGCTGAAGTAAAATGTCAGTTAAAATTCTTTGGTGGTACTATATGGGGGAGAGATCTAAATCCATTTTGTTGCCTCTATTAGCTGCTAGGTTGCTTGCATTCAGTTACCATTATTGCAAGGCTGCTGGTTTTCAAGGTTTCATAGAACTGAAGAGAGATGGTTGAGGGTAGGCTAAATTAAAACACCAAATGCCCTTTCCCTACCAAGATTAATCTAATATTGTTGGAACAAGTGCTCTCAGATTGTAGCAAGTCTGATGTTAATTTTCAGATTTCTGTAAAACCTGGTCTTCATCATTTTTACCAATGTTTTCATTGTTTTTATGGAGGATAGGAATTATTTCCATCCTTGTGTGAGCTCTGAGTTTTGTTCTAATTCTTTAAGTTGGTTCTTTTCATGACCTAATGTAGTTTTATTATTGTTGTTGTTGTTGTTTGTTTGTTTGTTTTTTAAATGGATGCATTGATTACAAATTAGGAGAGGCTCAAGGGAACCCTCTGCAGAACTCCAGAGCACTGGCTGTATAGACTTCTTACCTCCATTACTCTTCCTAGAAAACCCTTGCTACTTTCACTTTCTGGATTCCTACCTTGATATCCTCATCTTAAGGACAGTCCCCAGGTTGGCCTCATTTCCTTTTCTCTGCAGTAGGGTGTAGGTACACTCTCAGTGTAGTAAGCTATGGGCATTCACAGGGTTTACCTCTTTTATTTCTCCTTATTTAGAGATCAGTTTCCTGTGCAGCATACCGTCCCCATATCTGATAATCATTGTTTCAAATATTTATCCAGATTATTATTTATTCAAGTAGAAGGATAAATCTAGTTTATGTTATATCAGTTTGACCAGAAACAAACATCTCTTTCTTACAGTTACATATTTACCTAATTTCTTTTCCTTTAAAACTATTTTTGAATATCTACTATGTATCTAATAATTTATTTCATATAGAAAATTACTGGGTACTATAGAAAATTATGTATTTAATTAACTTATCAATTCATAAATATATATAATTTTCTAAATTTAAGCTTAAATACCTACCAAAAGATTCTTAGAAGTTTGGGGTTTTTTTCCCCTTATTTAGTTTGCAGACTAGTGGTCAAAATCAGACAAGGATCCAAGCAAATGTCTTTAGGTTGCTTCTGCCAGCAGAGACAGAGTAGGTCTATGTTATAAAGATGCTATTTTATTTTCCCTTTCCCTGACTGGTAGGATTTTTAAAGATGAAAAATATGAAGAGTTTTGACAGAAAAAAAAGAAGTTGTGCAAAAAAAGTTAAGATGGGAAAGATTGTGAACTTGAATGGGAAGTAGAGAGGGGCAGTATGAAAAATAACCTGTTGTCATGGTTGTAAAGAACACATAAAGGAAAATATAAAAAGACAAGTCTTTATAAAGGAGTAAAATAATATGGGAAGATATGAATATCACTTGAGTGTTGACACTGCATTTGTCAACAGTGAGGACCATGGAGATTGGGAGATCATCAGAATAAAAGTTAGTTGCAAATACTTTGTCTTACTTGTGTAATATGGGGTATTCCCATGATAGAAAGAACAACTGAGAAACAGTGAAATTAGGGTTTCTTAAGGATATCACTGTGGAGTTACTGTAGTAGCAATGGCATTATTAATAAATAAAGGAATCAGGACATGAGGAAAGTTTAAAAGGGAAAAATCAAGGGTTCAATTACAATGAAAACAATACATATATAGATAGGGATAATATGCAACTATTCAGAAGATTATGTTAGGTGGATAAAATAATTGTGTGAGTGCTAAACATATCCAGACAATTATAAAAAATACTAATACTAAGCTAATACTAACTCATTTTCAGAGTTTGCTTGGACCTCAAATTTATTACCAGATGCTAACCAAATAAACCAACCTGTTTCATTCCACAAGGGGAAGCAGGTGCTCTAAATGGAGAGATTATTAAATATTTTAAAATTTTTTCTATTAGTATAGTTGTTTAGTTAATGAATTTTATTTTGTTAATTGCTAAAATTATTACTTCTTGCTGGATTTTTCAGGTAATATGTCACCGATAGTTGAGCACAAGTTATATTTGTGGAGAATTAGGTTTTATGCAGGTGACCTAGGAGTGAAAGACTGATGTCCCTCTGCTAGTCTTCTAAATGTTTATTCCCCTGCCTGAATGGTTTGTTATATCAAAATATTGATAAATGTGTGTATACCTATGTTTACTTTTCTCTCCCTGGGATTTTGTATATCCAAAGGTTGTGACAAACATTTTTAGAGAAAGATGTTTTCTTTGAACTTAAGGGAGACAAAGGAAGTCCTGTCAACTCTAATAAAAGTCAGTTCACACAAACAGCAAACAGAAATAAATGAGTTGCATGTTCTGTGCGTGCAATCTTCTTTAAAAGAAGTTTTTATTGTTTTTAGTATTCTAATAAAATAAAAAATGAAATGATAAATTTTCTGGTCATCAAACTATAACTCATGAACTAAATTTTTTGAAATGTCTACACAAATGTCAAAATTCACTCTTCCCCGTTCTTGTTCTCATTGCTACAAGTTTTTTAATTCAATGACTACTTGTGTTTGTTAAAGCTTAATTATATTTACGTTGCTTTTACTTTTTTAAATTTATTTATTTTGAGAGAGACAGAGAGAACACAAGTAGGCTCAGTGCTCAGTGAGCAGAGCTGGATGTGAAGCTCATACTCACAAAACCATGAGATCATGACTTGAACCAAAATCAGACACTTAACATTGGATGCTTAACCGACTTAGCCACCCCGGCACCCCATATGTTGTTTGTCTTTTAACAAAAGTTTCATTAGAAGAAATGTTTTAATAAATTATAAGTTTTTCTAATTCAGAATCATTCATTTTGGGCAGGGTAGAACTCAACAATTCCAAGTATAAAGGAAAGGAAGCAATCTGTTTCAAGTGCAGTAGAGGTGCTTGAGACTAGATTTAAAAATGATAAATCAGGCACTGAAGTTTCCCAAACTGGCAGTAACAAACACTAACACTGTATCCTAATTGACTCAAATCATTACTCTAATTCTCTGTGAATACCAGTTTCAGATCTAAATTATTACCATTTAAGGTATTCTGTGCATATCTTTATTCGTGAAGTAAATAAGAACTGTGAACTTAACACAACTAACCAGAGTTCTGTAGACATTTAATAACTTTCTTACTAGACACTGGCTTAAAAAGTCCAGTAAGCATTTCAGAGGTATTTTATATTTCTTGAATTGTTCAAGAATCTGTCTCAGTTGTGGATTTCAGCATTCACTGATTTTTTTTTTATGTTTATTAATTTTCTAGCTGTGTTTCTATCTACCCAGGCTAAGCCTGATCTGTTCCACTTTTGATTACAGTGTTTTGCATAAATTAAAAAAAGAAATGTGAAGATTATATAAAGTCAGGAAAATGCTAAACTAATTTTTCCGGTATTTCACTGAGCCATGGATTTGGTAATGTGACTTGTGATTCTTTAGTTTTTCGTTTCTCAAAATTGCATAATATCTCGCAGGATTAATGTTGTTTGAAACATGTTTTGATCCATCATGCTCCATCTCTGTTTAAAATACAGTCAACTTTATTTCTTCCAAGTCATAGTGTTAGTTTATGGAACCCTGTTCCAACACTCAAAATTTTCACTAATTTCCTCTTAATAAAATGCAAAGTTTGGCTTCATGGTAAAACATGTCAGAAGACAAATAATTGAGCTTTGGTACTATTAGTTCTTTTTATCATTTCAAGGAAATGTTGCAAGTGAGACCACAGTTTTCAATGATGTTTGTTGAGTACTAGACTTAGCAAAAAGGAATTAGTTGTGAGGTACACTGCTTCAGCTTTTTATAAATGCTATGTCTGTGGATACAAATTGATTAATTTTAAGGTGGTAAAGCAGTAATAATTTTAGACTCCATTTTTTTTTAAATTATTACTCCCTTTTTACTTTAATTCCATTTTAGAGGCTGCTTACTACAATGGCATTATTTTAGGTGTGCCATGGAAGATGTGATATTACAGAGTGGCCTGTCAAATAACCCACTGGAATTATTTCTGTCAGATTGCAGAACCAGGAAATATTGTCTGGCTTCTAACAATCTGGTCTATATTTTACACCAAGAGCACTGTAAACATTTTATCTAATTATGCTTCTGTCTGTTGTCTATTAGGAAGTTCAAAGCTTAATTTTAGTTGACTTTTAGCAATTGTAGGGAATGATATGGTATACATTTTGTGTGCTAAAACCAGCTTGATATCTATTTATTACTGTACTCACATCCATTTATTCCAATCTCCTTAAGTATCTTTTTATGTTGTATTTCTATATGCCTTTAACTTTATGTCTAAACTATGGGTAAGAGTTATAAAAGAAAGTTAAAAAAATAAACATTCCTTACTATGTTTCAAATATTTTTCTTGTTTTGAGTGACTCTTAAGTTTGTCTTTGTTAGACTAAGTATCTATAATTTTGTAAGCTCACTTTACCCATTCTGTTTGATATATATATGCTTAAGGCTACATGATACCCACTGAATCTATAATATAGAGGGTTTTTTTTTCTAATGAAAATTACATAAAATATTTTATTGGTTAATATCCTTTCTTTAAGGTGCTTCTAGTTACAATATTCATAGGGTCTCTAAAATATCATTAGTTAAAACATTGAAAAGTTTTTAAGTACATACTTTAAAAAGTCATATTTCAAGACTATGCTTTTTGACAGCTGTGAAATAACAATGTAATTGCATCATAACTGTGAAATATGACTTTTTCTTGCTTGTAGAAAGTGGATATTTTGCCAATCATGACATGTATACAACAGTTTCAGGGCATCGATATTTCCTGATTAATTAAGCCTGCTATCCACCTTGTCAGATTCATTGCCACGTTACTCAAAAGTTGAGATAAGCAGATTAAACATATAAAATAACAGGAGGTAGTTTGAAAAATAAAAGAGTAATTTCTTTTGCAATTGTATGTAAAAGTACACTATATGTAGAAAAATTTATAAGTAATTTTAAAATAAGCCATTTTGGAACTAATTTTTTTCTTTTTTTGTCAACAGTTTTCATAGACAGTAGAGATTTCAGATGACTTGGTATGATGATCCTCAAATATTAATGAAAAAGTTTTCAGTTATCCCCAAGTAACTTTTAATTTAGATGTATTACTGTGGAAGTTGAAATTATTAATTTATTTATCATTTATAGGGGAAAAGATTATGCAATTAATCCTTTAAGAGAAAGGATTATATCTTTTTGTCTATTTATTTTGAGAGAGAGAGAGAGAGTGAGGGGAGAGGCCAAGAGAGCAGGAGAGAGAGAGAAACCTAACCAAGCTCTGCACTGTCAGCACAGAGCCCAAAGTGAGGCTCAAACCCACAAACCATGAGATCACGACCTGACCTGAAACCAAGAATTGGACGCTTAACCAACTGAGCCACTCAGGCACCCCATGAGAAAAATTAACTTTAGATACAAATCATAAAGTAATGTCTGCTCATGTTATCATGAAAGACATGAAAATGCATTGATTCATATTTTTCTAATTCTTATGATAAGCACATTAGGTTGGAAAGAAAAAAACACTAGCTGCAGCAAGTTTTGTAGTTACATAAGAGATTTTCAGAATTATAACAAGCACAATAAGAGATAGTGATTTTTGTGATCAGAATTTTTAAATGCCTATTTATTTATTTTGAGAGAGAGAGAGAGAGAGAGAGAGTGATCATGAATGGGAGAGAGTCAAAGAGGGAGAGAGAGAGAATCCCAAGCAGTCTCCATGCCTGGTGCATAGCCCAGCATGGGGCTTGATCCCATGATTGTGAGATCATGGCTTGAGCCAAAATCAAGTCAGACGCTCAACCAACAGAGCCACCCAGGAGACCCTGTGAAGAGAATTTTTGTTATAATTATGCTTTCTTCTTTAAAAAAATTGCTCGATATGATGATTACCAGAGGGGAGGCAACTGAGGGGATGGGTGAAATAGGTGAAAGGAATTAAGAGTACACTTGTCACAATAAACACTGGGTAATGTATAGAATTGTTGAATCACTGTAGTGTGCACCTGAAACTAATATAATATTGTATGTTAAGTATACTGGAATTAATTTTTTTAAAGCAGGAAAAAGGCTTGAGATAGAGACAGACAGACAAATAGCAAAAGATGTGAAACATCTACCAGTTTGATTTACTCTTTGTTTCAATAGAACATAAAAGTAAGCATTTATTCTTTTTTTAAAAATTTTTTTAACGTTTATTTATTTTTGAGACAGAGAGAGAAAGAGCATGAACGGGGGAGGGGCAGAGAGAGAGGGAGACACAGAATCGGAAGCAGGCTCCAGGCTCTGAGCCATCAGCCCAGAGCCCGACGCGGGGCTCGAACTCACAGACCGTGAGATGGTGACCTGAGTTGAAGTCAGACGCCTAACCGACTGAGCCACCCAGGCGCCCCAATAAGCATTTATTCTTGACCTCAAAAAATAAGAAGATAAATACACAGCAGGCATCTATGGAACGTGAACAGAAGAGAGTGTGCAGCCAACTAGAGAAATGACAATTAAGCCAAGGGTTTACGGGTGTGTGTTTTTTAACTAGGTTGTGGAAGATGAAAGTAAATGGGAACATTCTAATCATGGAGAATAGATTAACTAAGGGAATGCAAATCTGAAGTAGAATAAAGCATTCAAGTAACTACAAACTCTTCATTACTATGATAGAATAAAATGCGTGATGTGAAGTAGTGGAGATGAGGTTGGTTGGAGAACTGGATAGAGGCCCCAGAATAAGATGTCGAGTTTGAAATATACCCTGAGGCCAAAAGTCCCTATAACTTAGAAATCCTCCAAGTTGACAAACACTAAAGCAAATAATGCCATTTTTTGTCTGACTTCCTACATAAATCCAAAATTTCAGATTAGTTTCTAATATGAATTACATTAAATGTAATTAAAATATTAAAAATATCTGTATCTATATCAAACTATCATAAGGCATAAAGCATTTAAAACATTGCTTCTTGATGACTGAACAATTAATATACTTGTTCACAAAAATTACATTCAAAATAGTACAATTTACACATCGATGCAGTAAGATAAAATCTACACTTGTAATAAGAACCATAAATAAAATATAATAATAAATTTATTTTGAGAGGATATAGAAAGAATGCTAATAAAAATAAAATTCCTATATTGAGTCATTATTCACTGAGATTGATATTGAAGAAAGTTGAGTTGGGAAGAGGCAAGGATTTTTGAAGCAATCAAATGGAATGATTGTTCAGGGTGGCATACAGAGGAGTTAGGTGAAGAAGAAGAAATTTCCATCAAACTGTCATATCCAGAAGAAATGACATAATTTTCCTATCATTTTGTTACTGCTGTAGACAGTCCATGACAGCAAGCTTCAGGCTGCTCTTCACATATAAGCAAGCACAGCACGGGTACTTACCAGATTTAGCCATTTCTGTCCCATGTATGATGCTTCCAATGGAAAATCTGTGCCCTGTGTCTCCCCATCAGCTGCCCAAGACTTTCTCAGAGTCTGAGGCTCTTTCTAGAAAGTATTTCTTCCTTTCCTCTTCTTCATCAAAGAAGTCAGACCTGCACTGTGGGCTAAAGATAATACCCACCTACTTCTGATCCCTCACTCCTTTATCTTCCTAAGTATTTCTCTCAAGAAATCTGTTGCCCTTTCACTTCCGCCTTGGTATGTGCTTCTGGAGAATCTGAACTATCACAGTAAGAGACATTAATCAATAATCAAAAGAGGAATTTTCATTTAGCTGACACATTTAAAGATAATGTTTAGCATTATATTTGCATGGCCTATACATTCCTTAAAACTATACGGCACCTGTGGATTGATGGTGTGCCTCTTAAAGTTGTCGTCATTCCTATTTTCTTCAAACCAGAGTTACATATCCTTCTGAACAAGTATGGCTTTTAATTTTTCTGCATGCGATTTTAAGAGCTCTCCAGAATCTTTTTCATCAACTTCATCAGAATTAATATCCTTCTTCAGGAACATCAATTTTCACCCAAGGTATACAAAAGTATAGATTCAAGGGAATATATGCACCCTAATGTTTATAAAAGCACTATCAACACTAGCCAAACTATGGAAAGAACCGAAATATCCAATGACTAATGAATAGATAAAGACAATGTGGTGTATATATATATCACACAATGAAATATTACTCAGCCATCAAAACAATGAAATCTTGCCATTTGCAACAATGAGGATGAAGCTAGAATGTATCATGCTAAGTGAAATAAGTTGATCACAGAAAGACAAATAATGTATGATTTCACTCATGTGGAATAAGAAACAAAACAGATGAACATATGGGAAGGGAGGGGAAAGAAGAGAAGGAAACAAACTGCAAGAGACTCTTAACAATAGAGAACAAACTGAAGGCTGATTGAGGGAGGTGTGTGGGAGATGGGCTAGATGGGTGATGGATATTAAGGAGAGCATTTGTTGTGATGAGCACCGGGTTTTGTATGTAAGTGATGAATCACGGAATTCTACTCTTGAAACCGATATTACACTGTATATTAACTAAAGTTAAATGGAAAAAAAGGAACATAAATTTTCATTCTTCTTTAACCATCCTTACAAAACCTTTCAAATAAATAAACCACAGTTGTGAAGTTGGTTTCTTGTATGTCTTGGTGTTGATGTATAGAAATCTTTTACCATGCCTGTCTGGTAAATTCTAAAGCCATCCTTTTTTATGTCAAAGATTTCAAAAAAATATTTTAGTAAATCTTCTTGTTTGACATCTGTATCCTGGACCAGGTTTTGCATAAGGAATTGAAAACGAGTCTAGGTCAATGCCACAATGTTATGGACTAAAGTCATGATCCATGGGTTACACGTGTAGTGTAATATTTGAACAGAAGAAAATCACTTGGATGTTAGCACTATATTCTAGATTCTTGGCTGAATGTTAGGGGTCAAAAATGTTTAGAACTTTTTTTAGCAAGATTTTTGTTTATTAAGGGTCAGAGATAAGATTGTATGCAATTCTCAAAAATTCTACTTTGTTAAGTAGGCTTTGAGGATTTCCAGGGAACTTGCATTTTCCTTTGGACATATTTTTGAGTAAATGTGTTTTTCAGAACATATTAGGCTAGTTTGGGTTTCACATATTATTAGCACAAATGCCTGGATAAATAGATACAGCCAGCTCTAGAAGCCTTTGTAATCATAAATTTTCTTCTTCTGAAGGATAAACATACAGGACATTATTGCTTTCAAAACAATCCTATTTCATCTACAACAAAATTTGCTTAGCAGTATAACTTCCTTTTTAATATATAGTTAGTACAGGAAAATAACAGTTTCTTCATAGAGAGTTAAGATAGCTTTCACTATTATTTTGATGGTACGAGCTGTCAGTCTGCTTTGGCTGCTATAACATAATACCATAGATTGGGTGGCTTAAACGAGACATTTTTTTCTCACAGTTCTGGAGGCTGAGAAGTCCAAGTCCAAGATCAAGGTGTCAGCAAATTTGTGTTTTGATGATGGCCCTCTTCTTGGATTGCAGACAGCCAACATCTTGCTGTGTATTCATATTACCTCTTCTTTGTGTTCAAGGAGAGGGAGAGAGAGCTCTGGTCTTTCATCTTCTTCTGATAAGGACAGTAATCCCAGCATGAAGTCCCCATCATGTTTTCATCTAAACCTAATTACCTTCCAAAGGCCCCACCTCCTCAAACTATAACATTAGGGGTTAGGACTTCAACATATGAATTTTGAGGGGATGCAGATAGTGTGTTCGTAACATGAGCGTAGCTTGACTCTTGATACTATTGAACTTCTCAGGCTTATTTAGAAAGACAACTCCTTTGCCAACTAATTTTCCTCTGCCATTGCCTTGTCCTTTAACTTCTCAGACATTACTGTCTTCTTTTGAATTAACAATGGTAAAACCTTTGTGTCCTTGAGTAATCTGTCTCTCCATTTTGCCAATCATTTTGCTTGCTTTTCCAACAAAGAATGTCATTCTTGTCACATCATGCATGTGGATGCTAATTCACAACTCTTTTAACTATTATTTCATTATTATCATTATGGTGTACACCCTGATAATTTGTTCTTCAGCACTTATTCAATTTCTTTACCATGCTCAGAAGAGTAAAGAGTTGTCAAAACATTTTAGTTTTATTTCATTGAAATAAAACTTTCTCACTTGCTTTGCTTTGATTTCCACATTTTTATTTATAACATTTTCAACTATTTTATGATTCATTGTAGAACATTAGACAAAAACAAAAACTAACTATAATAGATACTGTGGAAAAGCATTTGAGACAGGTACAAAAAAGCCAAGAAAGTTTCACACCAAGTGTGACATTGTGATGTCTTTCTTATTCCTATCACCATCACACCAATGAAAGCACATTTCAAAAAGTCTTCGTATAATTCTCAAATTCTTCCAATTGTACTTGGGGATATAGCTCAAGTTGGTCTTCTTGTCCCACAATTTCATTTATTAAAAATAATGCATTGAGGGGCACCTGGGTGACTCAGTTGAGCATCTAACTTTGTCTCAGGCCATGATCTCACAGTTTGTGAGTTCAAGCCCCATAGCCCAATAGGGCTCTGTGGTAACAGCTCAGAGCCTGGTGCCTGCTTTGGATTCTGTGTCTCCCCCTCTCTCTGCCCTTACCCTGCTCTCTCTCACTCTCTCTCTCTCTCTCAAAAAATAAATAAACATATAAAAATTTAAAATAATGCATGTGTATTGGAAAAGTAAATATAGTATTTTCCTATATAAAGTTTGGTCAAGAGCTTTGAGAGATATGTATATCTGTAAAATACAAGTATCTCCTAATGTGTTATAAAGTCAAATCCTATTCACTATTGTATTTTTTCCTGCAATATAATGAATCATGAAAGATACAACCTTAAATTTTCTTGAACTGAAAATAAGATGCATCATAAAATATTGATAGTTTAAGGATATGGAGCAGGTGTTATGACTCTTATTCTACTTTAGTAAGCTTTGATATCAGACAGAATTGAAAGCCTGAGAAAGAATATTCAAAGAGAAGTATGGATGGTGGGTCAAAAGAAACTCCTCATATTTAAATAAATTTTCAAAGGCTATCCCTACCTCTAGTTTCACCATTATATTTATTGTTTACCTAAGGTAGTTTTCATAATAGAATATACAGATATTAGTAACTTTCATTTAGCATAACTCAAAGCACCACCATTCAAATTGTTTTCTGTGAATATGAAATAAAATTGTAGAAAGAAGTCCTGTGTGGTCAAGAGTAATGTCACATGCTAGTGTCAATGTTGTTACAGACATGACACACAGAGATGCCAAGAGATGTAAGATATCAAAAAGAGATCAAAGAGACATAAGATATATTTTCTATAAGTTTTGAGTTATTTTGTTTTTTACAAAGCTGGATTTAATTAAGTATGTCATATATATTTACAATAAACTTTTAGTGAGGAGAGAGATTACAAGTTGTAACATCAGTATTTTCAAAACTTATTTTCATAATCATTGCCTAATATATATTGGGCCAAAGATTATTTCAGAAAAATAATGATAAATGTAGTTCAAAAATACAGGTAAGAGAGTGGAGAAGAGGATGAATAGATAGAGCCCAAAACACTGAAAATATAGTCTGTATGATATTATAATGATAAGCATATGTCACTATACATTTGCCCAAATTCATAAAATATACAACCCAAGAGTGAACTCTAATATAAATTATGGACTTTGATGATTATGATGTGTCAATGTAAGTTAATAATTGATAAAAATGTACCATTCAGACAAGTGATGTTAATAATGAAGCAAATCAAAACCACAATGAGATACCATCTCACACCTGTTATGAACGGCTAAAATTAACAGCATAAGTAACAACAGGTATTGGTGAGGATGCAGAGAAAAGGAAACACTTTTGCACAGTTGGTGGGAATGCAAACTGGGTCAGCTACTCTGGAAAACAGTATAGAGGATCCTCAGAAAGTTAGAAATAGAACTACCCTATGATCCAGCAATTGCATCACTGGTATTTACCCAAAGGATACAAAAATACTGATTTGAAGGGGTACACGTACCCTAATGTTTGTAGTAGCATTATCAACAATGGCCAAACTATGGAAAGAGCCCAAATATCCATTGATTGATGAATGGATAAAGAAGATATGGTGTATGTATGTATATATGCATGTATGTATATCACATGCAATGATGTGATAGAGCTAGAGTGTATTAGGCTAAGCAAAATAAGTCAAAGAAAGACAAATACCATATGATTTTACTCATATGTGGAATTTAAGAAATAACAGATGAATATATGGGATGGGAAAAAGAGAGTGAGGGGTAAACAAACCATGAAAGACTCTTACCCATAGAGAACAAACTGAGGGTTGTTGGAGTGAGGGAGGTGGGGATGGGCTAGATGGGTGATGGGTATTGAGGAGGGCACTCATTATGATAAGCACTGAGTGTTGTGTGTAAGTGATGCATCACCAAATTCTATTCCTGAAACCAATATTGTATTGTATGTTAAGTCACTAGAATTTAAATAAACATTTGAAAAGAAAAAAGTGAAAAAGGTTATGCATGTGGGGGGAAAGTGATATATGAGAAATTTCTGTACCTTTCTCTCAATTTTGCTAAGAAATTTTTCATCTGCTCTAAAAAAATTCTTTAAAGGGTGTCTGCCTGGCTCTGATGGCAGAGCATGCGACCTCAGGGTTGTGAGTTTGAGCACCACGTTGGGTGTAGAGATTACTTTAAAATAGAATATAGGGTACCTGGGTGGCTCAGTCAGTTAAGCGTCTGACTTCAGCTGAGGTCACAATCTCATGGTTATGAGTTCAAGCCCCGCATCAGCCTCTGAGCTGACAGCTCAGAGCCTGGAGCCTGATTCGGATTCTGTGTCTCCCTCTCTCTCTGCCCCTCCCCTGCTCACACTCTTCTCTCTCTCCCTCTCTCTCTCTCAAAAATAAATAAACATTAAATAATAATAATAATAATAAAATAAAATAGAATATTAAATAAATAAAAATATTTAAAACAACAATAAAACAATGTATAGCTAGTAGAAGAAAATGTAGGAGAATATTTTTATAACTTTGTAGTGCCGAAGATCATCCTAACCAAGTATACTGACAACCAGAAATGAAAAACCAATAGACTTGACTACATAAAATATACAAACTTCTATAATGCAAAATCTATAATGACAAAATAAAATTGAAAGAAAGTAAATACTATTACACATATAAATGTTATACATAAATTTAAAGTACATTCTAAAAAATAATCACAAATATTAATTAAAAAAATAGACCCCTATGTTTCCACAATTTACTTTATGGAATAAATCCTAAGATTTTTAAATTTCCTGTATATCCCACTGCAACCTATCCACTTTCCTCCACTACAAAGACAGCTATAATCCTGAATTTCTTTGTTTTTGTTATAGTGTTACCAAAGTGAGTTTTTCCCTGAAGATATTTCCTTTATTATTTAAAATAATTAAATAAAACATCATGTTTTATGTATAAAATACTGTTGTTATACATAACCCTATGTACATCATGAGTGGTAAGATTTTAAATTCAGAGCTTGATACCTTTCAAAAGAGGTAGATGGTATGTATTTCTAATGAAAAGAGAAAAAACACAAGAATTTCCCTTTTCCTCAATTATTACTTCCTCTTTATAAATTAGCCACTTAAAAATATTCAGTATCATTTTAGGTGTAATGCATCATATGCTTTTCAAAATATAGATGACCAACATAATTACCCAGGAAAGGTGTTTTAAAAATTCATTGTATTTACAATTGAAACATGATATGAATGATTTAAGAATTATAATGTTAATACATACATTTTGAAATTAGCCAATATACAAAATCTATGTGTGCTTAACCTGCTGTTTTATGTAAAAGAAATTTGTATGGAAACCATGTGTCAGAGTGATCTTCAAGTAGATAGAGATTCAATGTCAAAAGAATTGCTTTATGTAAAGTAATGTGATCTTCTTTCCAGTAATCCTGGTAGTTGTTTGCTTTCAACATGTAACACTGAATTCCAATGAAAACAGTAGATGTTAAAAAAATGCATCTTTTGGAGGTGGGCATTCAGAGGTAGTGTGCACAGCTGTGTTTTCTGAGTGTGTTAACAGGCACCGGAGCTATGAATTTCTCAACCAGCAAGGTAAGCTTCTTATGCTTTGCTCGAGCTCAAGAAGGGAGCTCCACAAGCCAAATGAGGTCCCAAATATCAGCTAGCTTGTGTGTTCATAGCTAATTACAAAGAAATTATAGAAAAGTATGGGAATCTATATTTTTCTTATTACATATTTACATACCAGATGGAATTTAATATAATGTAAAAGAAAAATAATGACTTAAGGTTCAGGAAATGAGAATACATTCTATGCCCACATCACGCCAATTTCCAGTGGTGCAGAAATGTAGGAGATTAGGAGTCTAGTAATATTCAGAGTTCATATTTCACTACTGTCTATAGTTAGTATATACTTGCATATGCTTGCCAAATATGCACCCTCTCTTAGTCCACAACTGTGATCTCAGGGGATTCCATCTAGCTAATCAAAGTGGAAAAATAACATGATCGAGGTTGACAGTGATTCTTAAATATGCCAGCACTTGCTGGGGATGGAATGTTCTGGAATTTCTCTCAAAAAAGGATTTCTCCAAGTAGTCAGAATTTCCAGATGTACTTTTCATTGTCTAGTTTTCCTGGATGGATAGCCCTAATGCAAGATCTATGTCATGCTGAGGGTAACAATTGTTAGATATAAATGACTTGGGTAGTGAGATAATTGAAATGAAAAATTGAGAGTCCACTCTGGAAATGGACTTCTCAGAAAAACCCAAAGACTATAAATATTGCTAATTGATACCAGAAGATTATCATTACTATCACATCTTACAGACATGATGTCCTATTTAGTAAATGCTACTGATCATGTACACTCACCAAAAAAATTAAGTACTTATTAAATGGGTGAAAAATTGGTCATAAATGCAGAGGTGGAATTTGTAATTTTAACAGCATGAAGCAGTTTTCCATAAAACTGACCAAAATCTGTATCTAGCAAAAATTAAGGAGACAGCTGTAAAGGTATTCACCATTCTCACCAGGCACTCTTAATCTAGAAACATCTAACTTTATGTAACAAATTGAATTCCTTATTGAAAATTCAGCTATAACGTCAGTTATAAGCAGACCACAACTTGTGAGGGTTGGCAGGTGTTTGTCAGAATTCAGAATATTCTGTGAAACAGTGTCCCTTAATCAAAATAAATGGACCAAAATCCATGTAGTACCATTTCTTAGCTTCACACTTAATAGTCCATAAACTTTAACTTCCTGTACTATGACTACACACTTAGCTAGTGGTCTTAGAAAGAAATTCCCAAAGGAGAAATACTTCTATCCCAGTCAGCTAGAATAAGAGCTGAAGGCAAAGCAAAACTGAGAAGAAATGTGATATATGCTCCCTAGGGTTTTGTCACACTTGCAAATATGAGGACTGAAATTTTTCTTATTTACTGACTGGAATCTTTTTTCCATTTCATTCTATTTGGAATAGAAAATATATATTTTCATGTATTTCTTCCTTTTTTTACTATGTTATATAGGAAACGTGTTACATTTTCATTTGTTCCTAAGGTTTTTGAATATTGACATATATAATATCCATATATATAATATCCATTATATCATCTCTGACTACCGTAGCTTCATGTGAATTCCAGTTATCTCTATCTCCTCTGGTGAAGAAGAGTCCGTGAGAAGTAGGGTTGCATTTTGTTAAGGAGGTACCTTTTGGATAGAAGGAGATAACATGCTGTGTGTGTGTGTGTGTGTGTGTGTGTGTGTGTGTGTGTGTCTATGTCTATGTCTATGCATGTGTGTGTATGTGTGAACAACATCCATAAAGTAGAATGCTGGAAGATTCCAATTAGGTTGAATTTCTGGAATTTCCCTTACCCTAAAAAAACTTCAGTTCAAAGACCTAAGCTGATTGATCCAGGAGTAGATCAAAGCCAAGCTGTCTAATCATCTCTTCTGGGAATATTAAACCTTGAATGGAAAGATCTAGAAACTGGAAACCATTAGAGTGAGCCTTGGTAAATGCAGCACTGAAGGGAGAAGTTCTGTTTGTCCCAGCTTCCTTATTTCCTTCAGGTGTTATCATCTTAGCTTTTCTCACTGGAGCATATTTTCTTAGCTGTTCCTGGGATTCCATGAACAGCCAAGCTATCTGTCCAATAAAGTCCCTTTTTCATTAAGTTAGACAGAGTCAGTTCCTGTTGTTTACAACTACAGCAATCTTAATTAAATCAACTCATTGCAAGTAGTAAAATAATACCAAGGAACTATTTCTCTTGATTAAGAATTTAAAGAGTTTTCTTTTTTTTTTTTTCGGGTACTGCAAATTTCATTTGCTGCCTACAAAAAATGAGTAGGAGGATTTTAAGGGAGATGTGATTAGGAGTTCAGAAGACATAAAGGAGTAAGAATTCTAATAGAATTTCAGTAAGTTTGGGGACTGGCAGTTACCATTGAAATTTATTTTTTCCCCCAAAATAATAGTATTTACTAACCTGTTACCGATTTGCTTGTGTCAGACTTTTGGTTTGTCTAAGTCAGATTTCTAACCCAAGATGTAAAACATAGACATTTTGTAAGGATGACAGTGTGCTCTTTGATACAATATACAGTGCTCAGAATCACTCCTTCAACATGTACAGATCATATTCTTGGTGTATGTGCTCTAGCACTTTAGAAAGACAGTTTTCATTTTTGTAAATGTTTATTTATTTATTTTGAGAGAGAGAGATAGAGAGGGCGCAGGGGAGGGGCAGAGATAAAGGGAGACAGAGAATCCCAAGCAGGCTCCCTAGTGTCAGGACACAGCCTGATGCGGCTCTCAAACCCACAGACTGTGAGATCATGACCTGAGCCGAAACCAAGAGCTGGATGCTTAACAGACTGAGCCACCCAGGCGCCCCAAGACGATTTTCATTCTTGAACAAAAGACACTGCTTTGTGATGAAAATGCTTCCTGTGAGGGTCATAATATTTACTGTTTATGAGTACAGGCTTGAGCATCATGGCTGCTGGAGATGGCATCCCAGGGCCATCCTGTTCTAGGTTAGTGACCTGTGAAAATCACTTCATTTTCTCCCTTAGTGTTTCCATCTGCAAAATGTCTATGGTAACAATGAAGTTTGGGGAAAAGTATATTAATGAATATTTAAATAAGTAAAGTATGAGTTTGGCACATAATCCTTCCTAAATATTAGCTATTATTCTTTCTTTTAACCTATTTACATTACTTATCTTTAGGGTGAAAATACTAGTTTATGCCAATTGTCCTCCAATGCTTACTGAAAATCTCTTCTATCAGGCTCAAAAGTATGTCTGTTTGATGATAAATTATATACTGTCTTTGCCGTCTCAATTTAAGTTCTCTTCATGACATGAATTTGTTCCTTACCATCTGCCCTAATCAATAAATGACATTATCCTCAAATTAAAAAAAAGAGAAAATGGAAGTCATCATTTATTTCCCCCTTTTCTTCATCCTATACCTCAAATCCATCAAGATAGTCTGTCAGTTTTAACTCCTAAATACATCTCTCTTGTGTCTACCTTTCTCCATTGATATCTTTCCCCCTCCTACCTCCAATCCTAGTCCGGACCAGATAATAATCCTACACTAAGGGTCCCTAGGTGGCTCAGTCCGTTAAGTGTCTTGACTTCAGCTCAGGTCATGATCTCGAGATTCGTGAATTCAAGCCCCTATCAGGCTCTGTGCTGACACCTCAGAGCCTAGAGCCTGCTTTGGATTCTGTGTCTCCCTCTCCCTTCTCTCTGCCCTCCCCTGCTTGTGCTCTGTCTCTGTCTCTCTCTCTCAAAATAAATAAAAACGTTAAAAACACAATTAAAAATAATCTAACACTCAAATAACAACAAAAGCCTCCTAATTGATTTCCCTAACATTCTTCCCTGACTCAAATAGATCTTCAAAATGACCTTTTATAATGTAAAGGAGATCATACCATTGCTCTGTTTAAAACCATTAACTGCCTCCATCAAATGGGAAAAAAAAATAAACTTCTTACTGTGATCTATCTGCTGCTAAGCCTCCTACCTACTGCTCAGACTCAGCCTAGGCCCCTCCTGTCTCATTGTGTTCAGTCACGATAATAGGTTTTCAGTATATCCCACAACAAAGCACTTGTCATAACTGTCTTTCTTTGTTTGATATGTTCTCTGCTTGTCTTCCTTTGTATCTTAGCTTAAATTTTACCTCTAGCAGGTAACATTCCCTGATCATCCTTCCTAGTATTAGTTCCACTCAGCCCAACTGTGTTTCTTTTCTGTTAGCAACCCGTTTGCTGCTTTCTTTGAACTTAAACACATGCAGGAAAAATTTAATTTTTTGTTTGATTTTCAATCTCTTGTACTACTGTAAGCTCAGAGAGGGAAGAACCCCTGTCTGTGTTGTTCACAGAGGGAGCTGAGCCAATAGAACAGTGTCTAGTCTTTGATAAATATTTTTGAATGAATGAATATATTTAGTAGACATTATATAAAACTATACATTTTTCTTTATTTCTCCTCACAATTACCTCCTGATATTTTTAATTCTATTTTTCTAAGACTGTTCAACGATGTTCTGAAATGCAAAGAACCTCTTTTTATCTCTGTGAACTTAGAAAGTAATTTAACTTCTTTATGGCCCAGTTTCCTCGGTTTAAAAATAAGAAAATATCCACCCCATCTACCCTGTCTTGAGCTCAGAAATGAGACACTACTGGCAAACTTATAGCACTATAACGATGCATCATCCCATTGTTTGGCAAAGAGCAGTAATTAGCAATCACCATTATTTCTCACTTAGCATTATTAATTTGTTTTCAGGTTAAATAAAATTAAGTACAACATTCCTAATGGTTTAAAATGTTCAAAACTTTGATCTCATTTAGATTGGTTTATCATATATTTGTAGACAGGTATTCATTTCTGCAAATGGGTTAGATTTCCCTTGAAGAGCTAGAATTTAAATTATAATGTTCACAGATAGCATAATGAAAATCATAATAATAGTTGGCATTCTGGAGTGTACATAATGTGGCGGACACTATGTGAATAAATTTACATATCTTACTTCCTCTAATCAACCATCCTGTGAAATATTCTCTTTTACTATCTGTATTTTATGGTAAGGAAGTAGGCTTACAGGATCTATGCATTTTGCCTAAATTTCTAAGGTCGCTAAATGTAAGAACTGTATATCAAGACTTGGTATATGGACAGAAATCGAGAGATAACATACTCCCCTTGATAGTTTTAGCAGTGAAGAAGGGAAGATATATTTATATTATTTTTATATATTGTATATTCCTCAAAGGACACATATCAGCTATCTCCTTTATTCATAGATTCTTTCATTCTGTCAGCAAGTATTATTTACTTACTTCAGAGTGTCAAGTATTCCCCGACTAAAAAACTGCTGTATATAAAATACATAGAATACAATTTATTGTATGAATATATACGAACAGTGCTACAAAAAACAAAAGAGGTAATCAAGAGACTTTTGCCTACGGGGAGTTTAAGCTTTATCTACTACACACTGTGGAGGCATTGAACTAAACAAAGCACTAAACACGAGTTTTAGTCTGTTAAGTAACACGGTTATATTTGTATATTGGAAGAATCACTATAGTAAAATCATAAAAAGGTAAAGAAAATGACTTTTCTTGATAAGCCTATATGATAGATAATCCTGGCAACATATATGTAAATACTTACAATACACTCTATTTCAGTTTTGGGATTAAAAGGAATGTTTTTGGCAATATTTACCTGCACAGTTAGAAACAGGAGTAACTTTTTCTGTTTGTTTTTTAAGCTTTTAAAAAAATGTTTATTTATTTATTTTGAGGGAGAGCATGAGCATGAGCAGGGGAGGGGCAGAGAAAGAAGGAGAGAGAATCCCAAGCAGGTTCCGCACTGTCTGCCTAGAGCCTGATTCGGGGCTCAATCTCACCAACTATGAATTTATGATCTGAGCAGGTATCAAGACTTGGACACTTAACCAACTGAGCCACCCAAGTTTCCATTTTTTTAAGTTTTAAAGGCTACATCTTTCTGGTCTTATATGGAACCTTTCTGGTCTTATATGGAACCAGAATTCATGGCTAAATTTTTAACAAATATACCTCGTATTTATATTGTGTTTCTGTGGAAGAACTATAATTATATATTTAATGTGATATATATCTACATATGTATACTTACACATATACATATGTATGAAGTATATTAAATATTTTTCACAATTAAATGAATAAACATACCTTGAATTTATTAAAGATCATATGGAATAATTTTAAAATAACTTGCATAGAAATAAGTAAATAATTTTAAGAAAAATAATTATCCATAACATGTACAAATAGATAATTATCATAATGACCTGCAGAATGATTATAGTTATTTGAATTGTATATCATATAATTATGGAGAGAAATTCCTTTAAAATATTAAGTCCCTTTGGAGGTCCATAACCATTTAGATTGCATATGCCTTTAAAATGCATACTGCAGAACGTTCAGATAGGAAAAGAAATACTCAGTTCTTTTATAGCCCATGAATCTGATAGAGTTTTATTCTTTTTGATAGTATTGTAAATAGTATTGCTCTCTCAATTTCTCTTTCAGACAGTTCATTGTTAGTGTATAGAAATGCAATTGATTTTTGTAAGTTACCTCTGTATCCTGTACCTTTACCGAATTGCTTGATTAGTTCTACCAGTGTGTGAAATTTTAAGAGTTTTCTATATGTAAGATCAAGTTATCTGTCAACAGAGACAATTTAACTTCTTATTTTCCTTTCTTTTAATTTTTTAAATATTTTTTTGGTAACTTCTGATTTTCCAATTTGAAGGCCTTTTATTATTATTTTTTCTTATCTACTTGTTGTGATAAAGACTTCCATTACTATGTTGAATAGAAGTGGCTAGAGTGTGCATCTTGGTTTTCTTCCTGATATTAGAGGAAAAGTTTTTTCCTTTTCACCATTTAGTATGATGTTAGCTGTGTCTTGCCATATGATATTTATTATGCTGAGACATATTCTTTCTATATCTAATTTGTTGAGAGTGTTTTTTTTTATGAAAAGATGTTGAATTTTGTCAAATGCTTTGTCTGTAACTGTTGAGATGGCCATATGATTTTTATCCTTCACTCTGGTAATGTGTAATTGACTTGTATGCGAGGAACCATTTTTGTATCCCGTGGGTAAATCTCACTTTATCATGGTGTATAAGTCTTCAATGCACTGTTGAATTTGGTTTAAAGTATTTTGTTGAGGATTTTCACATCTCTGTTCATCAGGGATATTGGCCTGTAACTTTCTTTTCTTTAAAAAAAACATTTTTTTTAACGTTTATTTATTTTTGAGACAGAGAGAGACAGAGCATGAATTGGGGAGGGTCAGAGAGAGAACGACACAGAGAATCCAAAGCAGGCTCCAGGCTCTGAGCTGTCAGCACAGAGCCTGACGCAGGGCTTGAACTCACAGACCATGAGATCATGACCTGAGCCAAAGTCAGATGCTTAACTGACTGAGCCACCCAGGCACCCCTGTAACTTTCTTTTCTTATAGGTATATTGTGGCTTCTTATAATATCTTATAGTTTCTTGTCTGATTTTGTTATTTTTGTAATGCTGATCTCCTAAAATAATCTAGAAGTATCCACTCCTTGCAATTTTTTGGTAGCCTTTAGGAAAGACTGGCATTGACTCTTCTTAAAATGCTTGGGAGAATTCACCAGGGAAGCCATCTGGTCTGGGGCTTTTCTCTATAGGGAAATTTAGTTATTGATTCAATCACCTTACCAGTTACTGGTTTATTTAGATTTTTTTGTCTTTATGATTCAGTTTTGATGAGTTGTATGTTTCTAGAAACTCACTCATTTCTTTTAAGATGTCCAATTTGTTGACATACAAGTGTTCATAGTAGTGTCTTATGAATATTTTAATTTTTGTGCATCAGTTACATTGATCTTTTTATTTGTGATTTTATTGATTTAAATCTTCTATTTTTTTTTCTTTGAGGTAATGGTTTGTCAATTTTGTTTATCTTCCAAAAAACTATCTCTTAGTTTTTTGTTTTTTTTTCTATTTATTCTAATTTCTATCTCATTTATTTCTCCTCTGATGTTTTTGGAGGAGGATTATTTTGTTTTGTTTTTATTTATTACATTTTTATTTTAACTCTAATATAGTTAACATACAGTGTTATATTAGTTTCATATGTACAATATGGTGCTTCATCAATTCCATACATCATTCAGTGCTAATCATGACAAGTGTACTTCTTAATTCCCATCAGCTATTTCACCCATCACCCTCACCCACTTCCCTCTGGTAACCATCAGTTTGTTCTCTGCAGTTAAGAGTCTGTTTCTCTCTCTTGCTCACTTGCTCACTCTCTTTCTCTGTTTTCCTTTGGTCATTTGTTTCTTTAAAAAAACATTTAATGTTTATTTATTTTTGAGAGACTGAGACAGAGTGCAAGTGAGGTAAGGGCAGAGAGAGAGGGAGACACAGAATCTGAAGCAGACTCCAAGTTCTGAGCTGTCAGGGCAGAGCTGGATGTGGGGCTCAAACCCATGAACCATGAGATCATGACCTGAGTCAAAGTCAGACACTTAACCAAATAAGTGACCCAGGCACCCCTCATTTGTTTCTTAAATTCCACTGATGAGTGAAATCATATGGTATTTGTCTTTTTCTGACTGACTTATTTTGTATATCTGCTCTGATTTTTGTTATTTCCTTCCTTCAACTAAATTTGGGCTTAATTTATTCTCTGTTCCATGAGGTATAAAATTAAGTTATGTTTTTGAGATATTTCTTTTTTCTTAAGTAGGTACTATAAGTGTAAACTTCCCTTTTAGAACTGCTTGTACTACATTCCATAAATTTTGGTAGGCTGTGTTTCCATTTTCATGTGTATCAAGATATTTATTTATTTCCCTTTTGCTACTTCTTTGATCCAGTGGTTGTTTTCAGTGTGTTGTTTAATTTCCATGTATTTGTGAATTTTCCTCATTTTCTTTTCCTATTATGGATTTCTAATTTCATGTTATTGTAGTCAGTGTATACTACCAAGTGTATTTCAGTCTTCTTAAATATGTTAGACTTATTTTGTGACCTAACATATGATCCATCCTAGAGAATGTTATGTTTATGCTCAAGAAGAATGTATTTTCTGTTCTTGTGGGATGGAATATTCTCTATATGTCTATTAGGTTCATTTAAGCTCAAGTGTAGTTCAAGTCTGTTATTTCCTTATTGATTTTCTGTCTGGATGATCTATCTATTTTTGTGAGTATTGAAGTCCACTACTATTATTGCAACAAAGTCTATTTTTCCTTCAGACCTGCTAATATATTGTTCAATATATTTAGTTGCTCCAGTTTTGAGTGCATAGATATTTATGAACTGTTATTTCCTCTTGATGAATTGACCCCTTTATCATTATGTAATGACTTTTTTTTCTTTTAGGTTTTTTACTTAAGGTCTCTTTTGTCTGATATAAGTATAGCTATTACTGTTCTTTTGAGTTTCCATTTGTATGAAATACCTTTTTCCTTCCCTTTACTTTCAGCCTATATGTATCCTTAGAGTTGAAATTAGTGTCTTATAAGCAGCATATATTTTTATCCATTAAGTCACTATTTCTATATATCCATTCTGTCACTCTGTCTTTTGATTGGAGAATTTAATACATTACATTTAAAATAATTATTGATAAGTAAGAATATATTATTGCCATCTTACTATTTGCTGGCTATATTTTAGTTCTTTTATTCCTTCCTTCTTCTTGCTGTCTTCCTTTGTGATTTGATAATTTTCCATACTTGTATACTTCCATTCCTTTCTCTTTATCTTTTGCGTATAATACAGGTTTTTGGCTTGTGGTTAACATGAGGCTTGCACAGAATATTTTATACTCATAACAGTCTATTTTATACTGATAGCAATTTAACTTTAGTCACCTACAAAAACTCTTCCCCATTACTCCTCTGTTTTTGTGTTTTAATGTAATAATTTATATATTTTTACATTGTATATTCATTAACAAATTTTTATAGCTATAATTGTTTAATAGTTTTGTTTTTTAACATTTATACTACAGTTAAGTGATTTATATACTACCATATAATTACAAAATTAGAATATTCTGAATTTGACCATATGTATACCTTTGCCAGTGGGTTTATACTTTTATATGTTTTCATGTTACTAATTGGCACCATTTAATATCAGCTTGAAGAACTCCATTTAGCATTTCTTGTAAGGCAGATAAACTCTCTCAGCTTTGTCTGGGAAAATTCTTTTTCCTTCAACTTTGTAGAGCACTTTTGCCAGATATTCTTGATTGGCAGTTTTTTTTTTCTTTTATTTTTAGAACTTTGAATATATCATGCCACTCTCTACAGCCTGCAAAGTTTTGCCTGAGAAATCTACTGATAGCCATACGGTGATTGCATTGTATGGAAATAAATTTTTTTGTCAAATTCGTATGGGGTGCTATGCTTTCATGAACCTGGATGTCTGTACCTCTCCCCACTTTGGGAAATATTTGGCCATGATTTTTTTTAAATAAGTTTTCTGTCATTTTCTGTGTTTTCTCCTTCTGGGACCCTAAAATGATAATTTTGTTTCCTGTGATGTTGTCTCAAAATTCAACAAAGCTTTTTTTCTATCATTTTCATTCTCTTTTATTCTTTTCTTCTCTGAATGGATAATTTCAAATGTCCTGTTTTTAAGTTCATAGACTATCTGTACTGCTTGTTCAAGTCTGATGTTGATGCTTTCTACTGCATTTTTTATTTCATAAATTATTTTCTTTAGATACAGATTTTGCTTGTGTTTTTTAAAATTTCTGTCTCTGTTGCATCTCTTGTATTGTTCAGGCATTATTTTCTTGTTTTTGTTGAGTTGTCTATTTGTTCCATGGTAGCTTGTTGAATTTCCTTAAAACAATTATTTTAATCACTGCCAAACAATTTACAAATTTTCATTTCTTTGCTGTCAGATACTGAATTTTTTAATGTTTTTTTCTTTTTATTTTGAGAGAGAAGGTGCACATGGGTAGGGGAGGGGCAGAGAGGAAGAGAGACAGAATCCCAAGCAGGCTCTGCATTGTCAGCACAAAGCTCAACACTGGGCTTGAACCCATGAACTAAGAGATCATGACCTGAGCCAATATCAAGAGTCAGACAGTCAACTGATTGAGCGGTCCAGGCACCCCAGATACTGGAAATTTATTGTGGTCCTTTGGTAGTGTCATCTTTCCATGATTGTTTGTGTTCCTTAAAGTCTTGCATTGCTGTTTTCACATTTGAATAAGCAGTTATTTTTTCTAGTCTTTACTGACTAGGTGTAGAAGAGAGTTACCCACACCTCTTATTCCAAGGTGAAGGGATTTTGAGGCTTTCTCAGACCTTTTAAGAGATATACCTGCTTCACACTCCTGTTCTCTCTTGGTGGTGGAACAGGGTGTGTGTGGGGGGGGGTGATTTCCTAGGATTGTGTCCCTTCTTTCAATCTTGCAGATCCAGGCCAATTGTTGTGTTGTAAGTCTTCTGTTTATTTCTCCTACACAATGTCCTGAAATGCTCATGCTTGTTTGTGTGTTTTTGCCCAGTCGCACAGAGTTGGACTGGCTCTCTGCATTTGCATGCTGGCTACCTGCAAAGACTTATTCTGTGTACAGGAAGGAGCATGTCTTGGGAGTCAGCCATGAAGAGAGGAGGGTGAGACATGTGGAGTGTTAGGGATGCCAATCAGTTGTGAGTTCACAGATGAAGTTTCCCTTGTGACTAGGGACAGACTTCCTAATAGAGTCTGTGAATTGGTAGTAGGAAGAACCATGAAACAGTTAATAGTATCCCAAAGTACTTTTTTTATTGGCTTGTTTGAATTTGAGAAGTGTTTAAAAACAGATATTTTTAATCCCTCAATAATATTGTCATTATTATTGATAATAATTTTTATCGCAGCTCACAATATAAAAATCCAAAATAGAATTAAAAGATAATATTTTTCCAAAAATAGTGCAAGCTCTATTGGAAAAGGACTGATGAGAATGTGCAAAATACAACTTTAAAATGTATTATCTTCTCTGACAGTGGCACCATAAGCATATAGCTGATGAAAAGACTTAATGAACTCTAAATTAGTGGTAAGATGTGTGATTCTATGGTATTTGAACCAAGACTTGTGTCGTTTCTATTTCTCCCTGTTTAGTGAAATATAAGCTCCATGCCCAATTTAAACAGTAAAAACACAATCTCCCTCTCCCCACAGCTCCCAGTCAGAGGGCTATTTTCCCAGGAAGGCAGGACATCATGATTTCTCATCCCTCCCCTAGCTACCTATTGCTGAGGCTAAATTCCAGGTGAGAACTGCTAAGAGGTAGGAGCTCCATTTTTCTTCCCAGTCCTTACTCATGGGATAGAAACTGTACATTGGGTATGGTACTGCTAAATAAAGTGGGGTCCTGACCACCCTGGCCCAGATTTTGTGGTGGAGATTTCATACTGAGGGAGACAAACCAAGGAGACCTGTGGCGGCTACCTTCCCACACACCAAAAGTGAAAGTGTTGTGCAGAGAGAAGCAGGCAATTGTTCTTACATTCAGCTTCCTCAACATCAGAGGTATGGTTTGGAGATTTTGTCCTAGGGAGATCAGCAGGATGTAGAAGAGGGACTGAATCCCTGTTAAGAAGACCTAATGAAAATGTATAGATGACTCCATCTACCAAGAGAAAAATGTACTCTCTTCTCAAGAGCACATGGAACATTCATTAAGCCAAATAATACACCTCAATATATTCAAAAAGATAGAAATAATAAAAGTGTATGTTGTCTGACAACAATGGAATGGAATGAAAAATTGATTATTAGAAAGAATTTGGGAAACTCACAAATAGGTGAAAAATAAACAACATACTCCCAAATAACAGATAGATGAAAGGAAAAAAATCACAAGGGCAATTAGAAAATACTTTGAGAAGGATTAAAATGAATTCACAGTACATCCAAAATTTATGGGATACAGCTAAAGCAGTGCTTATAAGGAAGTTTTTAGCTCTGAAATGCCTAGCTTGAAAAAGAAGGAAGGTATCAGATCAAAACCCTAAACTTCAACCTATGACTCTAGAAAAAGTATATGAAAATCAATCTAAAGCTAGAAGAAAGAAGGAAAAAATACTTTAATGAAATACAAAGTAGAAAAACGAGAAAAATCAGTGAAACCAAAAGCTGGTTCCTTGAAAAGATTAAAAAAAAAAAAAGTTGACAAACTTGTAGCCAGATTGACCAAGAAACAAAGGGACAAAGTAAAATTCCTAGAATCAGAAGGGAAAGAAAACAAAACCCTGACCTTGCCAAAATAAAGAGGTTATAAAAAAATACTATGAATAATTGTTTGTCAATTGGATAACTTACATGGAATGGAAAAGTGCTAGAAAATCAAGGGAATCACACACACACACACACACACACACACACACACACACACACATGTTGGGAATTAAAAGAAGACAGTAGGAACTTAACTTCACAGTAAAAAGCTTAAAAATAGTGCCAAAATTTGCTTAATTATGGTGTTATATAAATAACATCCTTCTGATATCACTGATCGATTTGTGGTCATGAATAACTGTCTATACATTCCCTGAAATAACCAACATTTGATACAGATAGAAAAGTAGGAATTGATATGTCATTCATGGTTTCACCAAGTGAAGTAATTCAATATATTTTAGGTGCAAAGTACTTAATATTGGAGTATAAAACACAATTCTCAATCTTTAGAACTGGGGGAGTAAAAATGGTGAAGGAGTCAATGAAGTTTGGGGGAATCAATAACAAATATCTCAGGGAGGAAACAAGACAGGTAGTTCCCAGGAATGTGGTATGGATCCCGCCCTTGCTCTACATCTGACTACAGCTGTCTCTGGCTAAAGACTTAATGGCATGTGTTCCTCCCACTTCCAAATCTTGGACATGGATCTCTCATTGACAAATCTGACTAGAAACCTATAGGAAATGGATTCTGAGAAATGTATAGGAGACTTTGTGGTGTCCATGAATTCCCCTCTGCCCCCAAAATAGAAAAAAATGATGGAATGCTTAACATTTCTATCCAAATGAACATTTTTAAAGTATACTTTAAATACTGTATATATAATTATATAAAATATAAATACTGTATATATATTATATACGTAAATATATTATATATATAATTATATTGTGTATAATTACACATGTAATTATATACATGTAATATAATATATAATAATGTATATATACATATATACACACATATATACATATATATATACACATATATATGCAATAAAACTTTCACAAATATTTTGGGATGTAAACATAATAGTCATTTTACAGCCTTGAATACTGAGTCTCAATGGGGCTAAATGACATGTTCAAAATTACACAATGATTAATGTTTAAGCCAAAAAAGGAAATTTAAGTCTCTTAATGAAAGGCTTTGGATTGTGTTCCTTCACAGCTCCTTCTAACAAAAGCCCCTATGTGCTTTTTTTCACAAAGACTGTGCCTATATATGATTTCAGACTTGCTTCAATCAACTTCTAGTAAAATAAATGTTATACCTATAGTTACAAAGCTCTATTTGCATTAATCTGCTTTCTCTAGCATATGCTTTCCTCTCTATATAGCCACTATGTGTTTACCATATTGCTATCAGAAGATAAATACAAGTTTATTTTTAAAAAGTAAGTAAATTTATATATTTATATTGGAAGGCTATTTGATTTAGTCCAGAAATAAGGTATTACTAACTTGCTGACAATATTCTCTTTGCTGTTTTTTTTGAACAATTAGATGGTAAACATCTAAAAAAGTTAAAAGGTAATATAGTTAATTTCTCATTTAACAAAGTGTAGATAAGTAAAAAAGGTGGATTCCAAAAAAAGAAATTGAGAAGTTTGTTTGAAATTCATACTGATAATGAATTTCTTTATATGATCAAATTAGTCAAAGGGTTATATATTATTGTATATCTGTGATTCTTTAAATTCTAGAACATTTGAATATCTCCTTCTTAAAATGTATTTAAGCTAAAGCCATAAATATCTAAGTTAATGTGTATTGTATTGAACCATATAAGTTTCATAAAAGCATGCTTTCTAATACAGTAAGTTCATTAGTATTCTCCTTTTTAAACATTTGTTTTGGAACCTTAGTAATTTTATTACCTTTATATGCCTTTTCTTTCCTTTATCTTCTAGTTAGATGTAAAAACCTAGTGATATAAAACATCAATGCATGGAGTAACTTTTAATAGAATGCTAGGGGAGAAACTTAGATATGTTTTATTCAGCAAGGCGGATATACTATATTGAAGATTATGATTTGATCTTATTAATAATAGCCATAAATTATGAGTGAATAGATAGTGTCCTCTGAAAATGAATAGCTTCTGTCACAGGGTGACACAAAATGCTATGCCGCAAAGGCACTACCACAAACCTGCTGTTCTGGTGCCTCATTTAATTTCCAGTGGCTGGATGCATGCTGACCAATTCCTATTTGATCTAAAGAAGGTTGTCGTAGATGTAAGCTCCAATTTGCTGAATATGCTCTTTGTTATTAAAGCAAAACATACTTTAAATTGTTTTATTAAATTGGATGACAAATTGAACCCCCTTTAAAATAGGAGTCAAATCCTAATAAAAATGATTTTGGAGTGTGAAATCATCTCTCCATCTCTATTTTGAAAGGATTATAGACAGCTTTTCATAAAACTGCTGACACCTCTATCCATGTCATATTATATACTCAAGAGAAAGAGACACGAAGTAAAAGTGTGCAACATATTTTACTAGCTTGGCCATAAACCCTCTGATGCATCCAGGTGCTGAAAATAGGCTTTCTTGATACATTTCAGGAATAAATCCTCTGTATCTGATTAAAATGCAGATGAGCATCATAAACTATTGTAATTTGAAAGGACTGAAGTCATGATACAATCTGCCTCCATCTGCTTTCAGGTGTAAAGCAGGAGGGAGTTTTGCTGAAAGCACCACTGAATCCAATTTAGGTTAAAATTCAGGGAATTAAACATGCCAACCTGATTCCCCCAATTTTCTGTTTGTTTGTTTCTGCATTTGTGTCATTTTGTTGTGTGCCTGTGTATGTTTAGGGCATCTGCATAATCATATTGCTGTTAATTATGACAGTATTTTATTTTTAATATTTTTCACAAATATGATGCCATGCATGCATGGAAAAAGAAAATAAAAACAGCTAAAATTATTGGCAGGGTTTTGAAAGAACTTTGGAATTAAATTCACTGCCATAGGCTCATTTCTTCAATAAGGTGTTTGCCTCTTCTAACATTTTTCAGCAGATATGAGAACAGTGGAACAAAGCCATATGTGGTGAACAGGAACCAGTTAAATAGCAAACACTCCACTGAGTCATTGCTCCGGGGGTGGGAGCAGACAGACAGGGGTTTTGGAAAAGATACACTTCAATAGGAAACCTAAGTCCTCTGACTAATAATTGTGTGGTTATGGGGAATTCTTAAAATTCCTTTAAGCTTCAGTTTTATCTTTGAAAACGGTCATGATGAATGTGCACCTGTAGGGTTTATGGGACGATCATAGCCAGAGAGCACCTAGTGAAGTGTCTGCATACTCTTGGTGTAAAATGTACACAGTCTGGTTTTACTCTGGCTTTTTTCTGCACATTTGTTCTGTAGAAGTTTGTTAAGAGGGAACAGGAGAGGGCCCTACACACCCATATTCTAGAAAGTGTATCCTGGGCTTATACTCATCTTCTAAAAGTTCTCCACAATTTTTGCATTTTGTATTTTTTGTTTAAATATGAATAATAAAATATAGAAGTGTATTCCGAGTCGTTGAATGACTATCTGATTTTATGGCCTGGACTTTTGTTTGTGTTTGGAAACAAATTACTTCCAAGTATTATTATTTTAAATTTTAAACTTGCAAGTTCATTGGTAAGTTACAGAGGTGGTCTTCATGATGTTTTAGGGACAAGTGGCAGTAATATCACAATATGCTGTAGATTGAGTAAATGTTTTATAAGTCAAACAGGCTTAGAATATTGAGCCATCATAGGCTCCACTGAAGTATGAAGAGGTCAGTGCCATAAGAAAAGGAACCATAGCCATCAGTACCATTGTCCCCCTGCAAATGACACTTTAGCTTTCAGCTAAACCATCATTTGTCACATTTAATTAAAGTGATTTGTGTTAATATTATTGTGTAAAGCTTAAATTTAACCAGTGATCATTTTGCATTTCACACTATATGGGAGCCATAATCGTAAGAAAAGTAGATTACCTAGTTCATGAAATGTACATATTTAAGTAATTTTTTTAAATGTTAAATTCACTCTAGAATCATTAAAGAATTTCAGTTTAGAATCATTTTTCCAGTTCTGCACATAAATGAAAGCTCATTTCACAAATGAAATGAAATGAATTAATTAGGAAGAAGTAAAAACAACTCTTTGAATGAAAAAAGTATACTATCATGTATGAAGCTTATAATAAAAAATATAATATTAAAACAAAGCATAAGAAAATATGTGTATACTACAGTTACATGAAATTAAATTTTTTATTTGATAAAAAACTATAAATAAGTTCAAAAGATAAATGATAGACTGAAATAAAATGTTTGTGTGAGCTATACTTAATCGCCATCCATTGGTAGATCAAAAATTGTCACAAGTTGACAAATGTATATGGTTTGACCAGCACTTGTGACATTTAACACCTAAGGAATTAATGTTTCTAGTGTACACCAAAAATTTTACATGTTAATGAAATGAAAATAACAGCCTCAAGAAAAATGAGCAAGGAATATAATCATGAAATTCACAGAAGAGAAAATGCAAATGACCTTCTAATGAAAACAGATTCCTCTTCACTAGTTATCAAGGACAAGATGATTGAAACAACGATACCTTTTTGACAGAAATCTGAAAGACTGATCATATTCATTGCTGCCAGGGATGTAACACAACCATATCCTTTGACCAATAAAATTGGAGGCCACTCTGAAGTTTGTGGAATTTGGCAGCATTTTTAAACATTAAAGTGCACATGCCCATTGAGCCAGTAATCTTATCTGGGCCTGATATAACAGAAACTGAAGTATCATCACATAGAAATAATGTGCTTATTTTTATGATACTTTTTATTTTTTATTATCTTTCATTTTTCTACTCTGCTTAAAATAGAAAAACTGAAAACAAAAGTGATTTGAATGTCTATCACATGTGGGATACTAAATATATTATGGTGGATCAATCTCTGGAGTCAATTTTTATATATTTATTTTGAGGAAAATGCATTATTAAGTGAAAAAAGCAAAGTACAGAATATTTTCCTATAATAATGTTTTCTTGAAAAAATGTCTATAAGCTTATTTAAAAATTGTGAACAACAGTTTCCAAATTGTTACTCTGCCTATAGTAGGAAATGGGGTTCCAGTAGAAGATGAGAATTGTGGTATACTTAACACTTCTATATTGTTAACATTAGTAAAATATGAAAATATTGCTGAAAACAAAGGCACAGATTCATCAGTTTAATAACATCAAAGGAGAATTGCAAAGAACTCCCTTGTTTTACTTGGCCTTACAAAATTATGTAATTTATCTTCATAGAAAAATTCCTAAGATTGTGAAAGCTGCGTCAAAGAGGACACAACATGTTTAATCATATGGCCAGGTTATGTTAAATATATTTCACCATTTTACAGTATAACTGGTATTATTTTGGATTTCCAAATTTATAAACTCACTATTACAATGTTTTGTTTAAAAAATGATGGTTTCCAATCCAATAGGCAACACTTTATTCTTCTATGCCTTTTTTGTGTTCATGTGATTGACATATACAAAGTACTCAATCCATGAATATACACTGAATTATTAAAGTATTGTGCAACATTTTGAGTTGTATATTTCTTCCTTGTGTTTGCCTATCTTTGGCATGTCAGGTGAACATGCATTAAAACCATACTTCTGTCTTGTACGATAGGATAAGGTAAAGGGAGAGACTGCCTGAAATCTATATGCTAAAAAAATTGTTTTTAATTTTTTTTATAATGTTTATTTATTTTGAAACAGAAAGAGACAGAGCATGAATGGGGGAGGGTCAGAGAGAGAGAGGGAGACACAGAATCTGAAACAGGCTCCAGGCTCTGAACTGTCAGCACAGAGCCTGATGCCGGGCTCGAACTCACAGACCACGAGATCATGACCTGAGCTGAAGTCAGATGCCTAACCGCCTGAGCCACCCAGGTGCCCCATATGCTAAAAAAATTTTTAATGATTTCTGAACATTGAAGTTTGGATAGCATTAAGCAACTTTGAAAATTTTCCTAGGAATATAATAATATGTTTTAAAATGTGTTGTCCGCACCAGACAGCAGTAATTATTTTAATTTTCATTCTTGAGATTTTGAACTATTCATGAAGGTTTACTGAACTCATATTGTGTACAGAATATATTTTCATAGAGACGCTGCTTAAGTAAGCTAAAGTTTCTTTAAGAATGAAATAAAGGAAGAGATAAACTTTTTAGTCCTGTTTAAATACAGTATAAAATTTGAAAATGGGGGCGCCTGGGTGGCTCAGTCGGTTAAGCGTCCGACTTCGGCTCAGGTCACGATCTCACAGTCTGTGAGGTCGAGCCCCGCTGTGGGGCTCTGGGCTGATGGCTCAGAGCCTGGAGCCTGCTTCCGATTCTGTGTCTCCCTCTCTCTCTGCCCCTCCCCCATTCATGCTGTGTCTCTCTGTCTCAAAAATAAAATAAAAAAACGTAAAAAAAAAAAAATTTGAAAATGTAAAGCTTGATTGAGATCTGATGTTGGTATTTATTAGCAGATGTGTTGATCCTGGTAAATAGAGCTCAGTTATTCAATGGCATATAGCACCACTGAAATGAAGCGAGAAGAAAAATAAAGAGCTAGCTCAGCCTGAAAGGAGTTTTTCCTCTCAAATAGGTTACTGTTGCCAATAGTTTTCTTTATTACTTTTGTTATTGAAAGAAAAGTCATTGAATATTTCATTCACTTTCTTTTCAGTAGATATTTTGATAAGCAGAGTGTCCCTTTATGGGAAACTCATTTCCTCAAAAATACATTTTAAAGTAAATCTAAGAGATTTGAAGTCCCCAGGGGTCTTTTACTTTGTTCTCTAGTTTCTTAGTATTTTATGTGAAATATGTAGTCCTGAAGGCATAATACTATTTAAAACACAAACTTTCTAGAAACTTCTTAGAGAGGAAATATTCTGATTTTGATTTTCTAAAATTTTATATGAAAGAGGTCATTGCATCTTTGAAATAGTTTGTGTAAGCCGGAGGCAATATAATGAAATTTTAATGTCCTTATTTTCCCTTTTATATTCCTGTCCAGTTTGTGCCATTTTCTTATCTGTTTATATGCCAGGAGGAGCAGTATACTATTATTTAGAGAGTTTTTAACTGTAAAAATAAAAAAAAAAGTTATAAGCTTGAAAAACCTTCTTTTAATAGTTTTGCTTGGTAAACCTGAAAGAGTTTGACTGCCATTGGGGTTACATTTGCTAATTCTGACATGTCAGGATACAGTCAGGGAGCTGTTTGGTCTATTTAAGCCCCAATGTCCTTGGGATTTCATTATTCCATTCATAAGTGAAGTATAATCGCATCGGCTATTTAGAAATCATAAGGCTACTTGACCAGACTGTATACCTCAGATAGTTGCTCTACTACATAGTAAATTTTCAAATGTCAGCAATCACCTTCTGGAATGAAATGCTAGAAAGTTTAATTCAGTATACATTTTATTAGTGTTTATTGTACCAATAACAGACTTGAAAACAAAATATTCCAAATCCTACCATTCTGTCAAATCAGCGACAGTGACATGTTTGTTTCCTTCCAGCTGCTGTCCATTTGCATTCATGAATTTTACATATTTGTAATCATAGTGTAGGCACAATTGGATTTCATTCAATATTGAAGCAAACAAATTGGCCCTAAACAGCTTTGTTCTCCTGACTCTGGGGTCTTAATATAGGCCATAGGAAGTTCTCATCGACTCAGCTTCACCTAAGGCTAAAATATTTTATTGAAATATTGAATTATTAAAAAGTACTGCTTATCATTTCACATTCAGAGTTAGAAAAATATAAAAAAATATAAACCATTTCATGAAAACTCTGTTGTTTCTATCAGCGGATGCAACATTTCTCAATCATGAAAATGTGAAAATATTGTATATGACCTTTGTATGTACATTTTAATCTTATAATACGACAACCTGTCAGATAAACAAAATCTAATACATATACTGGCTTATGAAAGTACCTTAATTTCCATGTATTCTGGTGATCTAAGAACTTGAGGAAGTAAGCAAAAATTCCTACTTATAGAGACCTATCCTGGAAAGTCTATTCAGACACTGACCATATCTTTTCCTATTAATGAAAGAGGAGGTCAGAAGATATCAGCCTGAGTTAACTACTAATTAAAGATTGTTCTTTTGGACATATAACACTGACCTTGCAGAAGGTGAGCATAGTTTTATCTAGACTACACAGCATATCCACATTAATTGTAAACAAATTGGCTTCATTTGTAGTTATGTATTTTCAACATTAGAAAAACTATTAAAGATTAAATAAGAATGTTAATGTCCCTGTGTTGCTTTTTCATGTAAATCAACAGGTAATATATTTTTTCCAAAAAATATTTATTTTTAACATATGTATTTGAAGTAAAACCTCCTGAGGAACAACCAATTAGAGAGAGTGATAATTCTTCTTGAGACCTGACTGAAGTGCAGACATATTTCAGCTTTCATTAGCACACTATTGAAGCAGATCAGCCACAACCACTTATGAAAAGATTATATTAGTCTTAAGTGGAGAAGCAGAACTGTGAATCAGGAGGCTCAGTGCTACATCTTGGTATGTTAGCTTTCATTTGTTGCAGGAAACAGAAAGCTGTCTAGGCAATTACTAACAAAAAGAGATTTTATATAAAAACTTAGATGCTTACCCATCACTTAAAGGACCCCTAGGCCTAAGACTCAGAAACACTCTATGCAGAAATAGTTTGCCAGAGAGCTTCTACATCTGTCTGATTTCAAGAAAATACCACTGTGCCTGAGATCCAGGGACCAGAAAGCCACCCATGCAGCAGCTTCCTCTCAAAAGCACACTGTGAGATGACACAGGTGTCTGTTGCAAAAAATCTCGATACTACTGTGCTTATCTGCAGCAAAAGCCAAACACAAGAGGAACAATCTTTCCTACCTTCTAGATATCATACTGTGCGTTTAACTGGCAAACTTTAATGCATACTCAAAACCCTAAATGAAAGAGAATCTTGGGAAATGTTTTTAGTTTTCCAGACTCTGGAAACAATGTAAATGATGCTCAGTGTTGCTCTGCTCTGCTCAGTACACTTGGTGTGCCTTTAATTCCTTTTGATATCTGAATTTATGGGTACCTATTAGGTAGGCTAATTATATGTTCTGGTTTGCTTGGGGCAGTCCTGACAGGTGTCAGTTATCCACCTCTAATTATAAATAGTGCCTCCTTTTTATTTATATTGAGTTCTGGTTTGGAAGATAAATTCCATATTCACTTTAGGTATGTGTATCATACCCTACAGGGTATAAGGAAGAAAGACAAGAATGCCACTAACTGGTCCGTGTCTTCTTATTCAGCACTCAAAATAAGGCTGTGAGGAATTATTAGCATTTTACCTTAGTGGATATAAGGCCTGAAAAATGTACTAACTAGCCTGCCATGGTCACGCAATAACTAAGGGAACAGGGGTGAATTTAAATTTAAACCTGTCCGACTTCCAAGGATGTGATTTTTGGTTAATCATGTAGCTCTTAACTATAATTGGTTCTGTTCTGTTGTTTTTGTCAAAGTTATTATGGACTTTAAGCATTTTATTTTCACACATTATTCATTTATTTATTAATTCATTCCACAAGTATTATTTGAGCAACTCATATGAAAAAAAACATTGATCTGTGCCCTAAAATAAATTATTAGACCAGATAAAAATCCTTACCCATGTAAAGCTTATAATGGAGAGAAGATGGATATATATATATATATATATATATATATATATATATATATATACAGATCTATATCTATATCTATATCTATATCTATAGAGATCTATATATATATATATATATATATAAATCTATAGATATAGATATAGATATAGATCTCTATAGATATAGATATAGAGAGAGACTAAATGTGTCAAATGATAAATAGTGTCATAGAGGAAAATACATCAGACAACCATGATAGGGAAGCCCAGTGGGGAGGTGGGGTTGCTATTTAGATTTGGATGGTCACTCATAAAATATGGTTTTATTAGATACATAAAATAGGTTAAATTATCATGAAGATATATATATGTAAGAACATCTAAGGCTAAAAAATGGAAAATGTAAACCACTGGCAAAAGTGAGTTCAGAGAGTTGAAAAAACAAGAGACCAGTTTAGGTGCCATTGATGAATGAGGGCATGAGTAGGAGATGAAGACTCAGATTGTGTGTGTGTGTGTGTGTGTGTGTGTGTGTGTGTGTGTGTTGCCAAGGGGAAGAAACAGCCTGGACAACCTAAGGATTTAGCTTTGAAGTGAGATAGGAAGCCAGTTTGCCAATTTAATATACTTGTATATTGCAGCCAACTATAGATATAGCCAATTTATCACCTTGGTAAGAGGTGAGTATTATTCAAAGATAAGCTTTAGAAAACAAATGGGCACTATTATGCATATTATCTTATTTAATCCTCAAACCCCTCACCAATAAAGATAGAATAATAAAAATGTGGCAAAGTTTCAATACAATTATAAATAACTTGATAAGTGTTCAATCAATGAAGTCAGTTGTTATTAGCTTAAATGAGGAATAATTTTAATCAAAGAAGCAGCATATATTTCTAATTGCATTCACTTTGCTATTTATGAACCAAATAACAGAATTGTTAAATCTCATGCAAGATTTAATCATGCATCCATATATGTACTTTTCTAGCCTTAAACATTTTAATATGCACAATAGAGTAACCCACTTGGTTCCAAATATAATGGCTGAAGATATTATAAGATTGAGAAGAGGATTCAGTTGCAAATAAAATAGGAAATTGATATTTGGGGTTAGAAAATGTATTCTGAACTTCAAATCAAACATTAACTATCGACTATGTGTGATGTCTGAGGCTCTGTGCCAGGTGCTGGCACAGCAAAAATAACTGAGCATATATGTTAATAAATAAATATAATTAATCAATAAAAACTTGTTAGTATGGTAGGTGATAAACTTGAAGTTCTCTTTGGGTACTTGAGAACAGAAGAAAACATCTTTCCTAGCTTTATCTGGACTGAAGGCTTATGAATAGAGGTTTTCTGAGGAGGTGGAACCTAACTACCTAGCTTCCTCCCTCCCTCCCTTCCTCCCTCCCTCCCTCCTTCCTATTTTCTATCTATCTATCTATCTATCTATCTATCTATCTATCTATCTATCTATCTATTATCTATGTGCCATCTATCAACATCCGAATACATAGATATCCATATCCTAATTATAGCTAGGAAGTGAGATAAAGAAAAAAAAAAACTTGAGGGTAGAGGATAAGGACATATTCTAATTTCAATATAATTGTTATTTTTTTTTTAGAAAATGAAAAAAGAAAGAAGTACTTGTAGAGTCTCTAGGAATAGTTAGTTCAAGGTATCCAGTGACAGTCTGTATAGGGTCTAGTCTCTGTTTTTTAAAAGAGTATCATGTAAGAGCAATTTCTTGGTTCCTCACAGATGTGGTAACATTTACAGGAATTTAAGGTATCTTTCTGAAGAATGTATGTGAGAAATAATGGTATGTGGAAAATGTATCTTGTGAAATATATTTAACTTTACAGTAACATGCAATACATGAGTTCTGGATATTGAAGATGATGGCCAACATTCTAAGAGAAAAATTATGTTAAAGTAAAGCTTTTAGAAAATTAAATAATAAATCCTAAGAAGCTGATTTAGATGTGTATATGCAGAACTCTTTTCCAGAACACTAAAACAAATATAGATATTGCTTCTAACATATTTAGTGGACACATAGGAATTGCCAAAGAACACTTTACAGAGTGGCTGGGAAGCTCACATCATTTTTATCCTTATGAAGTTCAGATTCTAGGGTGGTAAGGAAGTCCTACAAGTATATATTAAAAGTGGGCTTATGGGGCGCCTGGGTGGCTCAGCCGGTTAAGCATCCGACTTCCGCCCAGGTCATGATCTCGCGGTCTGTGAGTTCGAGCCCCGCGTCGGGCTCTGTGCTGACAGCTCAGAGCCTGGAGCCTGTTTCAGATTCTGTGTCTCCCTTTCTCTGACCCTCCCCCGTTCATGCTCTGTCTCTTCCTGTCTCAAAAATAAATAAACGTTAAAATAAATAAATAAATAAAAGTGGGCTTATATGTCAGCATCAAATTCGTTCAATAAGTATATTTTAAATGTGTGAGAGTGCATAAAGTCAAAAGATTCCTAGATAAAATGGACTCTAGTTTTTACTCTTTCATAACCTTGAACTGTAAGATCATAGACAACTTATTTCTGTGTGCCTCAGCTTTCATATAGTTCTTATAGTTTCATATAGTTCTCAGCATTTCATAAAAGAAATACACAACTGTCAGACAACAACCTTTTGTCTTTTATATTTTTAATTGTGTATAAAAAATACACATAGTATTATGACCACATGTAAAAACCTCAATAATTATAAGAAAATAATGAGATTGCTAGGATTTATAATTCACACATACCATGTGCCAGACTCTGTGATATTTTATTTATTTACTGAAACAATCTGATGAGTTAAATACTATTAGGTACTAATAAAGAAAAAGAGGTGTGTAAGGTAAGTAATAAGTAAATGCCTCTGCTCTTGGGTCAAAGAGCGGGCTGAGGTGAAAGACAAACATTCTGTCTGTACTAAAACTAACATTCTAGTTTGGATGTTTTTATAAGTATCAATTTATCTATATCTCTCATGTTTTTGATGGTTACATTGGAAATACATAAGATGCTTGCCTTCAGGGTATCCATTATGCTTAGGAAGGAGGGAGGGAGAAATTGAGATAAGATATATAGTTTGTTAATATACTTCTTCATTCAAGCTCCAGGAGGAAGAACACATAAAACCAGCTAAGTGTGGGAGAGCCAGAAGAGTTGAATTTTGAGCTTGTTTGTACAATAACTAGAAGTTTATTTAAAGCAAACAAAACAAGCTAAGGAAAAACAATATAAATCAAGAAGACAGCCTATAAAAGACAAGGACTGCATAAGTGAGCAGGGCACATTTGGATAAGGATAAGTCGTTCAATATGTCTGCATAACCATAGGATTCATATGAGCAAATTGGAGGAGATGTGGATATGAAGGTCAGCAGACATGATAGTAAAAAGTGTGTCCTTCAATGGTATTCAAAGGCATTTTGAGCAACGGAGTGACATAATCAAGATTACATATTAATAAGAAAAATTATAAGGAAATAAAAAATAATTTCAGTAATAGATTGATTATAAAAACCACAGAATTGTATGACCAGTTCAATACAAAAGGGATAGGAAGTGAGGAAGAGAAAGGAGATCAAGGTTATTTCCAGAATTTTAAAATGTATTTTCTGGATAAACATGGACTTACTAAGATAATTTATTTTTAAATAATCTCTCTGTCTTTATTTTAGTTCCACACTTTGTTTAATTTGTAATCTTTAAAGTAAAAATATCCTTCAAGTTCGGAAAGTCTCTCTACTAATTTGGTATGAGAAACTTGGAAAAATAACCATTCTTGTCTTGTGCATATCTAGGTTCCAACAAGAAAAGGTGAAATATGGTTGAAATGACATCATAAAACACACAGATTATCACTAAGTTTTTGAAAAGGGCATAGTTTTATTTTCAAAAGTGAAAAAAATCTACAGATAAAATAAAATTCAAAGTGAGTTATTTTAAATAGGATTTATAACCATGCATTTAATGTGAACTGTCTTTTTAAAAGGGCTTCTGAAAGTCTAGGTGGAAATGTAAGTGCTTAATCTATATTTCATCTCTTTGACCTTAAATTTACAGAAGAACATTTAACCTTCTAACAGCAATGTGGAGATTTTCTTTGAATTTTTTTATTCAGATAAATTTAAAATCTTTTATGGTTAACTCCCCATTATCCATGCTAATGTAAGATTAAATACAAAGGATAATATAAAAGATGCATGTGCACACACACACACACACTCATATTCTATTCAGGAAGAATTTATCTCACATTCTTAATCTATTAGAGACTTCTTCAGAAAATATATAAGCTATACCACTGTGCCGCTTTTATTATTTTTAATTCCAATTTTGGCATCTATTCACGTTTTTCTTTACTACATGATTTAGTATACATATCTTTCTTTTTGTGTACAGTATATTGGTAATAAAAGGACTGTGTGTCAAATTCACCTTCGATTTTAGCTCTGTACTTGTTAGACTAATTTAATTGTTTTTCACCAAAACTGGTTTCCTAAATATACCACTGTAGAAAATATTGCAAATATAAAATGTATTTTAAGGTTAAAAATTGTTCTTATTTAAAACACATTGAAAAATATAACTAGTATATAAAACTGATAAATTAATGAATATTATTATTAAAATAAAGTGAGGAAAGAGTGATTCAAGGTAAAGGAAAATATTAAGTAAATAGTATTGATCTAACATATGAATATGTCTAAAATTAAAGCAATTATATACGGACTAAAATTAACCCAATTGTATTTCAACTTTAAAATTAACATATTATTTATAAGTTGGAAACTATTTTTTTAAGCAGTACCAATATTCAAGAGGAAAAAAACAATAGTCTTTCTGAAAAAACAGAGTTAATGGTGGCAACTTTTTCCTTTTGACAGTAACATAATAAAGAGAAGGTCTGTATCCAATTCAATCAGCATGGATAGCATGAACCAATTAGATGCTAAAATCAGGGAGTGTGGTTGGATTTAAAACTTTCCCTTTGGGGGCGCCTGGGTGGCTCAGTATGTTAAGCATCTGACTTTGGCTCAGGTCATGATCTCATGGCTTGAGGGTTCATGTGCCACATCCAGCTCTGTACTGACAACTCAGAACCTGGACCCTGCTTCTGATTCTGTGTTTCCCTCTCTCTCTCTGCCCTTCCCCTGCTTGTACTCTGTCTCTCTCTCTCTCAAAAATAAAATCAACAGTAAAATGTTTTTTCTCTTTGGTCTCAGAATCTCTCCTTTTTCTAAGTGCGCAGAGAAATGTGCATGGCAAAATTTCTAAAGCTTTGTAACCCTAATGGACTTGAATTGGTACCAAAGAAAGCTTAGGGAAAGCAGCAGCTAAGTAAGACCTTGAGGACAATTCAGAAATAGGAATCAAACAGAGTGTAGTGAAGTTAGGAACAGTGCTTAGAAGACTACTGAAATAATCCAGGATAGGGAGGAAAAGAGCCATAAATCTCAGTGGCAAGAGGAATAGAGAGTATAGAGGTAGGATTACCTAGGTGAATCCTATGTATTCACAAAGACCCTTCTTTTCAAAGAAGAAAATATGACAACAGAAGCAGGGATCAGGGAAAGAGAAAGAGAAGTAAAGATATTTTACTGCTGGCTTTGAAAATAAAAGAAGGGGCCATAAGCCAAGAAACATAGTCAGCTTCTAGAAGCAAAAACAAAACAGAACAAAACAAAACACACACACACACACACACACACACACACACACACACACACACAACAGAATAGTTTCTCCCCAGAACCTCCACAAACAAAGCAGACATGCTGGCACCTTGATTTTGTGCTCAAGAAGATCCGTTTCAGCCTTCTGATATCTAGAATTGTAATTGTGTATGCACAAACACACAAATACATATATATATATATATAGTTTTAAGCACTAAGTTTATGACATCTTGTTACAGCAGCAGTAGGATACTAATATAGAAATGTTGAGTTTATATTGGACACTAAGTAGAGATATCTAGTGGTGAGAAAGGGAGAACTTGGCTAGCAGTTTTATTTGGAAGTCCCGATACATAGTGATGAAAGTACACAGATTCATAAGATCTTCCCCATGAAAAATGTGCCAACTGAAAAGAAAATAGGATAAAGTAGAAGTCCTGGCAATATCCACAATTAACGGTTGGTAATAGAGGAGGATGTTGTGGAAAAAGTCTGGACAGAGAGACAGATATGGTGGTGAGAGATTAGAGAGCCATTATGGCAGTAAAGGAGGACAGAATTCCGAATAGGAAGCAGTAACAAATAATGGCAACTATGCCTAAAAGTAAAAAATGAGGATTGAAAAAGTCTTGTTGAATTTCACTTGTGTCCTTGTTCAAAGCAATTTCAGTGGCAAATCAAGGAGAGAGAACATGCAACTGTGGTCTGATAGATCAACTAAAGATCAACAGTAGAGGCAAAGACTGTTTTACTTTTTAAGAAATATGAGAACAGAAATACTTGATAGAGAGGGGCATGAGGTTGCCTGAACATGTGTATGTGTGCCTGTGCACGCGCGCACGCGTGTGTGTGTGTGTGTGTGTGTGTGTGTGTTTAAGTGCCATGAGTTTTTGAGATAAGAAAACTTTAGACATGTTGAGGGTAAACAGCAAGAAGTTAAAAAATATGAAAAAGAGGAAGAAACAAATAGTCCCGCAGATGTGAATTACATTGAGTGGAAGGAGTGCTCTATGCTGAACTGTAAAGAAATGATGAAAGTATAAGTTGAAAGTGTTTTATAAACGGGTAAAGGACCAAGACGTTCTGGAAATTTCTGACTGGATGTCTACATTTTCTTATAAAATTGGATTCAGGTGTTCTTAGATAAGGTTATGCTAAGATGAGTGAAGTGATAAAGAGTGGCACCACTGGAAGACAAGCTTCAAATTGGCTTTTCTAAAAATGAACTTGTCAAGTAGTAATATTTCAGAGTTTTAGAGAGTTTAGTAAAATGACCTTAGGCAACCCTACTCTCAAAGTCGTTTTGGTGAAAATACATGGACATTTGTTCAAGCGAGCTACAGACAAACTGGTATCATCAGGAAGAACCAAGTTTTTGGGTGAAATAAACTGGAGGAGACAGTTTTAAAAATATAGAGGATAATGGGGCACCAGGGTGGCTCACTCAGTTAAGCATCCAACTTTGGCCCAGGTCAAAATCTTGGGGTTCAGTTCATGAGTTAGATCCCCCATTGGGCTCTGTGTTTTCAGCAAAAAGCCTGCTTTGGATTTTCTGTCTTCTCCTCTCTCTACCCCTCCCCTGCTCTCTCTCTCTCTCTCAAAAATAAACATTTAAAAAATAGATAAGGATAATAAGAACAACTTTCTATGGGAGTGTGAAGGTGGTTCAGTGGAAATAAACAAAGAAAGTGAGGAGGGTGGGCACAGACTACTTACTAACAGGATCAGATTTAGGTATTTAGTTCTATGCTTTTGAAGTCTATGTTAAAGTTGGCATAAAACTTTATTCATACGGGATCGTTTTACGTTTTCTTTTGCTTGGAGTTTAGGGTATGTATGAGTTTAATAAAGTCAAAATGACTTATTCACCTTTATTGGTCACATGGCCACCCCTTAAAGGAAATGGCCCAAGGTCAGTTAGAGAATATTGAATCACACTTTCATTAAGCCTGCAACAATTAGAATTAATAGAATTTTCTGAACGAAATAAAGGTTATGCCAAGGTTTTGCTGACTGAGCTGCAACTTTATTGCCATGGATTAGATATAAAAATGACCTTAAGTAATTTTCCTGATAATTATGTGCTGGTACACAAGCTTTTAAATTACTTTACAGAAATACTTACCTAGATAACATGCTGATGTCTTAAAAAAACAAGTGTTTATTATTTAAGTATTCTTTACCACTAAGAAAACAAAGATTGTGGCTAATATCAAACTAAAATATGCATCATATGTGTACATATATTTGATGCAACTCATTAAAATCAAGAGAATTGTTTATGCAATTTACTTTACAATAGTTACCTAGCAACCTTTAGGAAATCAATAGCTTATTTTACAAAGACTTTTTAACTCCCTCTCTATTTTTTTTTTTCATTCTTCTACCTACTCTATTTTAGCTCGAAATTATCATTCATCATTCCAGGCTCTAACTGGAAGCAATACTAAAATTTGGAGGGGGTGATAAACACATGAGTTTTTCTAATAAAAAAATAAAGCATTGTTAAATCTAAAACTGTATCTAATGCACTGTAAATTAACATCTTTGAATTAAAATGAAAATTACATAATATTTCTAGACATATGCCAATGGGTGTAACTGGTAATTAAACTTGTCAGATGACTTAACAATTAAATGCATTTAACAGGACTCTAATAACATGAGCTTATGAGTAACTTTGTATGATCTTTTCTGATGAAACATTGACAAATAGCTGTTCCAAAAATACTACTATTTCCTTATTTACCCAGAAAACGTTTTATAAACAATGCATGTTAAGTGCATATAAAATAGAAAATAAGTCACTAGTGATCTCACCATATTACCCTTAAAATTTTGCTATATATCCTGGATACCTTTAAAGGATCCTCACCGTCAACATCACTATTACCAAAATTGCTCACTTTTTAAAGAGTGTTACTATGTACCAGGCTCTGTTGTAAAGCACTTTTTATACTGCAATTCATAAAATTCCTATAAGATTATAATGTAAATTTCATAGATGGCCTAATTAAGACACAGAGAAGCTAAGTAATGAAAATATTACACATGGTAAAGCCATGCTATAACATGGTGAGACTCCTCCTTTGGATTTAGTCTCCCCCAGTTTTTTCTAGACATTTACTTCTTGTAGTATATATTTTTAAAAATACTGGATAATACATATATTGTTTGTAATATGCTATACACAGTTATAAATACTTTACATGTATTGTGTTTTCCATCTTCACAAAAAATGGATGAGTAGCTTCTATAATATTTTACAGAGAAGGAGACTATTGCAAGCTAGTGATTAACTTAATTTACTCAAATCACACACCTACTGATGTGAAAGTCAGACTTTGAATTAAACTCAATATGGCTTCAGAATCTGAGGATACAGTTGAAATAGAAAATGATCCTGTAACCTAGCCCTCTGTAAGTTTAATTTTTAATATAGGAGATAGACAACCATGAACTCAACATACATATTCATGCATGTTTAAGTATGTCCACCTGTATATATAACAGTATGAGATATTAAGAGACAGAGGATGACAGGGAGGTGAGGAAACTTCTTTAGATGGGGTAATGGGAATAGCATTCTCTCAAAACTGACATTTGAACTGAGATGAAATGCAAGAAGAAGCTAATCAAAGTGTTGAATAGAGACCATTTCCAGTAGAGAATTCAGCCTGTGAAATACGTTAATGTATTCTGAAATATTTGAAAAGTACATGCTCCCCGCTAGCAAACAAGGAACATCATGCAGCCATCTTTTTTTCTGGTTAGATTGGTCTAACCAGGCAAGACTTGGCAAAAATCAGGATGTTTTGACCACAGTGATTTGATTCTACTGCTTTGATTATGGTGTTTTGACTGTGTCACATACTCATACCCTTTAGCTCTGCTGTAATACAGGAATAAACAAAAGTTATCAAATATTTAATTTGTGAGGAAATAGCATGCAACTGACAACAATTTAACTGCACATTGTCAATATGTGTCATTTAACTAATATTTTCCTTATAATCTTTAATGGTTTCTAAGACTCAGACATTGTTAGAAGCATGGGCAATATATTAGTGACCTAAAAAATAAGAAATCCCTGCCATCGTGGAGATTATACTTTCTTGGGACACTTAAGTTTTTTAGAAATGACTAAGGCATATTGGACTTTATGAGAATAAAAGAACAAGAGGAGAGAAAAATCAGGAGAGGAGGAAGAGAAAGTAGAAGAGAAAACAACTGCACTTTGGCAAAGGCTACAATTACTAAAATTTTACATAAGCAAAAAAAAAAAAAGCATGATATGTCAAACTTTATTCTAGTATTGCCAGAGAAAAAAGTCAACCCTGATTAAAATAATTATGGTAAACTAAAATTAAAAATGGGAAATAATAGAAAACTGTGGTTTATGGAAAACAAGTCAAGAAATTACATTCTCTTATTTGCTATTCCCTGGGAAAATTAATTTTTCACAAAAGAAATCAATTTCTGACTTAACAGTAACTAAATACCTTGTGTTTATTAAAATATACTCACATTGTCCTTGAAGTTAAAATTGGAGAAATAATGTCACGGGCTCAATCTACTGGGCTCAATCTACCCTGTTTCCTCATACCTTTTCCCCAGCATTTCTGCCCTTACCATATCACTTTGGCATCTAGATACTGGCTTTGGGGGATACATTTTTGTGACTATCTCCATGCATTATTTTGAAAGTTTTCCATGACATTTCACCTTCAAATCCAGTGTATTTTTTCAGATAAACATACTTGTATATGTATCCATGTACTTAAAGCTTAGAAAAAAACAACTTTAAAGTTTTCAGGCAAATATTGTTTTCACAGCATGTAGAATCTAATCATATACATTGTTTTTAAAAAGGTATTTTTAAAATTTGTCTCTGCTTAATTTTCTGGCCTTTAAGTCAAAAGCTAGTTTAACTCAAAGCTTATTTTTAAAAAGCCTTTAAATTTTTTAGCAGCCTTATACCTTATTACCTTTTTCTTAGTTTTTTTTCTTTATTGAAGTATAGTTGACATACTTTTGCATTAGTTTCATAAAAGAAGCCTTTTGTATATTCACAAATGTTTTGAGAAATGTGGTCTCATTTCTTTTCTTCAGCAACCACTAGAAAATTATTCTACCAAGTTTCAGAAGTGCTCACGTAGAAATCAATAAGAACACTGAGCTTCCCTGCCCCCCAGATCCTGTATCTGTGACTATTAGGTACATGAAATTATGTAAAAATATTTTACCATTTGTTCTTTTCCATTTTGGTATGCATTTATAAACAATGATACAGCTATTGTACAAACATAGAGAAGAAAAAATATAGAGTTCTTTAAAATGAATGATGGATTTTTTTTGTTGAATGTTAGATACATCAGTGTCAAAGAAGAGAACAAAGTACATAGACAAAGTCCAAACTGAAATTCAGTTTTACAGATTTATACTGTTCCAGAACTGTGTACTTCAAATGTGAGCAAAATAAGAATATAACCCTGATTCAAAGAGGTCAATGCCATGAGCATTGGGATCTATTTCTTTAATTTCATTGTAGATAACATGGCATGTAACTTAAAAAAGGTGTTTCTGACAATTTTATATTATGCTTTGAGAAAAAAAGAGAGCCTTCTAAAAATTATTCCTTTTTTATAAACGCAGTTTAAAGCTTGAAGTATTGTTGCTATTCACTGACACTTTCATAAAAGAAGCAGAAATTTGCTTCTGTGACAATGTCCTTACTACCTTTATTTTTTTGGTGTTAATTGTGAGCCTGAGTGATGTTTTCAGTTAATTTCATTTTTTCTAGGTCAAAATACTATAATTCTATTCTATCAAGCTGAGATTTAAAGATCATTTTTATTCTACTTTCTAGCTTTTATGCTTTCAAATATTATCAAAATAAAGGTTTATTTTATTTGATTGCTTGCAGGAAAAAAGCCACACTGTTTATAAAATCCTGAATAAACATTTAGAAACATATGGTAATTGAAAAAGTCATAATCTGGCACTATAGTAACAGCCTGTTTATACAAGAGGATTTTGTGATTTGAATATTGCTTGTCATCTAATCTGGCAAGAAGATACAATATCAAATATGTGCTTTATTTAGAAGAGACACAGCCTGTGGTTATGTAAAATTACTCAACCTACATAGAACTATAGAGTAGGTTCTAGTGGAAATAAATATTTTGTGATAGAGCTTCTACTTGAGGTTATGCAAATTACCATTTCCTATTAACCATTAAAAATTATAATGTATTATCCTATTGCTACAGCATCTATTTTAGAAAAATAGATTTCTATTTAATGAGTTTTCCAATGCAGTATTCACGTCAATAAGCTGTATCACTCTCTGGGCAAGTGTATAAATCATCATTTATAAATCAATTTATATTTTAATATGCCAGAGGGTAGCGATTGAAAGGAATACTGTGACAAATCAATTTGTAAATTAAACGATCATTACCTAATTTATCCTTTTGAATCCAGATAGAGAAGTGTTTGTTAATGTTTCTGAGTTGAAAGCACACTCTACATCTAGAATTTTTTTTTTGGGGGGGGGCGGGGAAGCTCACTTGAAAGAATTAAAAGACCAAAAATGAGATTAAACAAGTTAAAAGTGATTATAAAACAACCACTATGAAATTAAAAAAAAAAAAAAAGATTGCATGGTGAACATACAAGCAGAAACTGATAATAGATCTATGTGAATATAATAGTTGGTTACCTGACCACAGCTATCATTCATTAATAAGGCAAAACATTACAAGTTTACAGAAATAAGCATTTGTCTTTGTCTCTTTTTGATGCTGTGCTATGCCTTTTATTTCTTTTTTTTTCAATATATGAAATTTATTGTCAAATTGGTTTCCATACAACACCCAGTGCTCATCCCAAAAGGTGCCCTCCTCAATACCCATCCCCCACCCTCTCCTCCCTCCCACCCCCATCAACCCTCAGTTTGTTCTCAGTTTTTAAGAGTCTCCTATGCTTTGGCTCTCTCCCACTCTAACCTCTTTTTTCTTTTTTTTCCTTCCCCTCCTCCATGGGTTTCTGTTAAGTTTCTCAGGATCCACATAAGAGTGAAAACATATGGTATCTGTCTTTCTCTGTATGGCTTATTTCACTTAGCATCACACTCTCCAGTTCCATCACGTTGCTACAAAGGGCCATATTTCGTTCTTTCTCATTGCCATGTAGTACTCCATTGTGTATATAAACCACAATTTCTTTATCCACTCATCAGTTGATGGACATTTAGGCTCTTTCCATAATTTGGCTATTGTTAAGAGTGCTGCTATAAACATTGGGGTACAAGTGCCCCTATGCATCAGTGCTCCTGTATCCCTTGGGTAAATTCCTAGCAGTGCTATTGCTGGGTCATAGGGTAGGTCCATTTTTAATTTTCTGAGGAATCTCCACACTGCTTTCCAGAGTGGCTGCACCAATTTGCATTCCCACCAACAGTGCAAGAGCGTTCCCGTCTCTCCACATCCTCTCCAGCATCTATAGTCTCCTGATTTGTTCATTTTGGCCACTCTGACTGGCATGAGGTGATATATGAGTGTGGTTTTGATTTGTATTTCCCTGATAAGGAGCGATGTTGAGCATCTTTTCATGTGCCTGTTGGCCATCTGGATGTCTTCTTTAGAGAAGTGTCTATTCATGTTTTCAGCCCATTTCTTCACTGGGTTATTTGTTTTTCGGGTGTGGAGTTTGGTGAGTTCTTTATAGATTTTGGATACTAGCCCTTTGTCCGATATGTCATTTGCAAATATCTTTTCCCATTCCGTTGGTTGCCTTTTAGTTTTGTTGGTTGTTTCCTTTGCAGTGCAGAAGCTTTTTATCTTCATAAGGTCCCAGTAATTCACTTTTGCTTTTAATTCCCTTGCCTTTGGGGATGTGTCGAGTAAGAGATTGCTACGGCTGAGGTCAGAGAGGTCTTTTCCTGCTTTCTCCTCTATGGTTTTGATGGTTTCCTGTCTCACATTCAGGTCCTTTATCCATTTTGGGTTTATTTTTGTGAATGGTGTGAGAAAGTGGTCTAGTTTCAACCTTCTGCATGTTGCTGTCCAGTTCTGCCAGCATCATTTGTTAAAGAGACTGTCTTTTTTCCATTGGATGTTCTCTCCTGCTTTGTCAAAGATGAGTTGGCCATACGTTTGTGGGTCTAGTTCTGGGGTTTCTATTCTATTCCATTGGTCTATGTGTCTGTTTTTGTGCCAATACCATGCTGTCTTGATGATGACAGCTTTGTAGTAGAGGCTAAACTCTGGGATTGTGAGGCCTCCTGCTTTGGTCTTCTTCTTCAAAATTACTTTGGCTATTCGGGGCCTTTTGTGGTTCCATATGAATTTTAGGATTGCTTGTTCTAGTTTCGAGAAGAATGCTGGTGCAATTTTGATTGGGATTGCATTGAATGTGTAGATAGCTTTGGGTACTATTGACATTTTGACAATATTTATTCTTCCAATCCATGAGCAGGGAATGTCTTTCCATTTCTTTATATCTTCTTCAATTACCTGCATAAGCTTTCTATAGTTTTCAGCATACAGATCTTTTACATCTTTGGTTAGATTTATTCCTAGGTATTTTATGCTTCTTGGTGCAATTGTGAATGGGATCAGTTTCTTTATTTGTCTTTCTGTTGCTTCATTATTAGTGTATAAAAATGCAACTGATTTCTGTACATTGATTTTGTATCCTGCAACTTTGCTGAATTCATGTATCAGTTCTAGCAGACTTTTGGTGGAGTCTATCGGATTTTCCATGTATAATATCATGTCATCTGCAAAAAGCGAAAGCTTGACTTCGTCTTTGCCAATTTGGATGCCTTTGATTTCCTTTTGTTGTCTGATTGCTGATGCTAGAACTTCCAACACTATGTTAAACAGCAGCAGTGAGAGTGGGCATCCCTGTCGTGTTCCTGATCTCAGGGAAAAAGCTCTCAGTTTTTCCCCGTTGAGGATGATGTTAGCTGTGGGCTTTTCATAAATGGCTTTTATGATGTTTAAGTATATGCCTTTTATTTCTTATTCAAAGCAAGCTGTGCCCTGTTCAAAGTACATTGATTGGACTAATGAAGTAATACTCTGTTTAATAGACAATGTTCTAACTATATGTATACTGTACCTAGTTGTAGCTAAAACACATTGTGCACATCACAGACAAAGCAGATTTTACTTATATCCTGTGCTCAAACATACTAACTGACCACAAACCAAAATGTTTGCGTAGGGGATATATTGTAATTAACAAACTCCTTTGACTATAGAATGGTTTCTACTTCTCAATCACTATCCAACTAAAATAAACTTTCAGAAACATAAAATAGTTTTTATGAAAATAAACTACCCAATGTTAAAGGAAAGTAAATTAAGAGTCCAAGTAATTCCACCAAGAACATATATCAGATAAATAAGTTTCATAAATTTTATTAACATATAAATAAATAGATTAAACATATTCTTGAGTAATTGTATATGTCTCCAAACTAATGACCAAACTTTTGGTCACTTGCTGTGGGGATATTGGGTGTCTTGTCAACTACACAACGAGGAATATTATTGTATCTAGAGTATGTGAAATCGAGATTATTTGGATAAAAAACACAATTCAGAACTTGTTCTAAAACTGGATAGTAGAAAGTTTCTGCTTTGAGTCTAGGGTTGGCCATTTGATTGGTTTGGCAAATGAGATAATAGCAAGTAATGATGCCAGTAGAGTTCAAAAAGTGATTATATGATGGGGCTTGCTCTCTTGCTGAATTTGGAATTCCGATATCATATGAACAGACCTGAGCCAGCCTGATGGAAAAGTCCAGGTAAAGAGGAAACAAGACACTGTGTGTGAGAATTGGCCAACTGCTGATCAGTGAGTGAGGCTGTCTTAGACAACCTACATTCAGTCAAGCCACCATGAATGATAGAAATCAGATAAGACCCAAAGAAGCATCAGCAACATATAGTACTGTGGAAAATAATGAAGATTTGTTGTTTTAAGCCACTAGATTTGGAGATACACAAGAGGTAAGTGATATGTTATTGGAATATATAGTATAATTCTTAGATGTAATACATACTGGCAATGTCACCTTAGACACATTACTGACATTTTCTGGTAGTTTACTAATCTATGAAATAAAGAGGCTAAAAATTATCTTTAAAGTTTTGTATATAAATTAATTTCTATAATGTGGATAAAGTACTTAGTACTATGCCAGAAAATATATGTACATTATATAATTCCATTACTTTTATTTTGAAAATCCTATAAATTGAATAACATGTCTTTGAAAATAAGAAAGAGAAACAAATAAGGAAACTTTTTAAATTTTTTGGTAATTTCGCTTTTATCTATGTTTGCAGTCAGAGACTGCTCTGGCAGTTAATCAGGGATGCTTCAAAGCTTACAAAAGGGCAGAAATGTGAAACTTATCCTGTGCCCCCCCCACCAACATAAAACTAAAACTATATATTTATTGTACTATTAACATAAAAATTGTAAAATTTACTATGCCACTAATTTAGCAGGTATATAAAACCAATGCCTACAGGAAAACTCAAATTAATGTTGAAAAACTCAAAGGTGGTTAATATTGTTAGATTGTTTCATTGTACACAGAGAGTTTGTCATTATTCTAAGAAAAATCGCTTCAGCTTGTGTGAATCCCTGGAATGGAAATTAGATCCGCCTCTACTCTTAACTACCATATTCTCGGACTGTGAGAAAGTCATAGCATTAAT